>NC_087065.1:43122744-43307744 GCF_963678635.1 Symsagittifera roscoffensis
ATTGGTTGATTGATAGGTCGTTAAAAATCAACCAGTGATAGGTTGATTGGTTGATTGATAGGTAATTAAAAATATAAAGAGAGAGGTGAATTCACTGACTATATTTGTAAGAACTCATCTATTATGCTGGAGTTGGGAAAATTGACTTGGCCCTGCATAATTTTCTCACTTGCACGTAAAAGTTCGGCCAATCAGAGTCGCTCTTTTTACTTAGTTTTATGCCCATTTGTAATTCATTTTAACTCAATTTTTTTCTCTGGTTTTTCTGATTTTCCCCCGTTTTTATAGTGTTTCATTTTTGTTCATTCGTAAAGGGAACTAACCAAATTAAATCAATATGCGGTACTTTTTACTGGTGGAATCCCTCATAGGCGAAGGACCGAACGGCAGAATTAAAAATCAGTTTATCAGATTTCAGTAATTTTAAATTTTGGAAAGAAAGCGAGAAAATCTCAAAGAAAGTAAGCATTACCATCGCGTTAATTTTATTAATGGCCGAATATAAAAATATCAGAAATATGCAACATTTTCATATTTTCATTTACCGCCGGCGAATTTGAACAAGGTTTTTTTTTCAAGGGTTTTGTTATAAAATAAGCAAAATGTTGCTTCATTTAGTTCCTTTCAGTTGAACAGCAACTGATTTCATTTTAATAATTGACTGTCGTTTGTTCTTGTTGCGGTCATTTGCCTATAAGTTTCTCGCCCATCCGGTTCGGTCCTTCGCCCATAGGATTAACCCCCCTGTTTTACAGCTTACTTTTAATAAGGTTGGGCTAGCCGATCCTACCTTTGCACCAAAGTAATTTTTTTGAAAAGCACTTTCCTTGTTGAGTGTCGTTTCTAGACAACTTTAGTGAAGCGAAGAATCACTCATTTGAACAAAATGAAATTTGTGCATAAAATTCTTGCTAAATTTTGCAAAAAAAATCGTGCGTAAAATTCTTGCTAATTTTTGCTTTTGCGCAGAGACCGACATTTTTTGTAAAAGATGAAACAGCGCAATCCTAATTTTAAAAATTAATGTGCAGCAGGCGACGAACTCAATTAGGCTAGCTGATAATATTACAAATTAAAGGGCGATTATCTAATTGTGGACTATGTACTTAAAGTTGCTACAGTGGCTTCTTAAAATTAAGTTCTCGCAAAAAGTAATGGTATAGCATTTGAGAAAATATAACTGCGTAATCATTTGCAAAAACGACAGAAAAAAATGTCATACGGTTTGATCTCTAAAACCTTGACTTTTCATACCAAGAAAAAATCCATTATTAATCTTTTCTATCTCAAAATTATGAAGCATTCAAACACGCTGTTGGTTTCATTTTGCCGTTTCTTGGTGACACATTGAGTGCACAGCAAATTAAGATGTTGAACAAAATGGCTTGAAAAGGTAATAGCCCACTCCATTTCAATTGCTAAATGACGCGCTTGATTTTTGCTAATTGGTATGTTTGCCTTTGAACCATAAAAATGCTCATTCAAAGCTAGTTTCAAGCCCACTTTTTGCGTCATTGACTAAAAAATTGCAAACAAGAAAGGAGAAAAAAGTCAATTAAGAATCCGAAGGCTAATTTTTCAAACAAAAAAAATCTGGACTAAGAGGTGGTCAACATTTATAAATTTTTGTAATTGTGACATTCGTTTACGAACCACATAGTCACGAAAGGTCTGTCTCATTATATCCCCCCCAGGCTAGAAACAAAAAATATAGCCCCCAAATCATCGGTTTTTACGTTTTCGGGGTCTATAATTCACTAGAGGGAGGGGGCTGGGGATATAATGGGAAAGAATCTCGCTTTCTAAATATCACGCTTTTTATGATAACGTTTGCAGTGTACTTACACACGCTTGGCACAACCATGCGCTTGTCACAACTAAACCATGAAAAAACGCTGCTCTGCTAGGAGCCAAGTTGAAGTTTCACATAAAAAGTTACAATTTTACGGGTAATATTTAGGTAAACACTGCCAAAAATATCCTATCAAAGTAACGGTATTTTTATATTGGCGAAAAAGATGGTGTTCAGCCAAAAAATTTTTGGCAATATTTAGGTAAACACTGCCAAAAGTAACATATCAAAGTAATAGTAAGTTCCTCGGTAAACAATTCATCTTTTAACTGTCTGAAGAAACTGTCTTAAGTTTATATTGGCGCCAAAGATGCTGGTCAGCCAAAAATGCATTCGTAAAAGTAAAATCATTCAATAGAGCTAAAAAGACCCGGGTCGACCTGAGCGCTCGGGTTTCTGTCTTCTCCGTCCGTACTTTTTTTTTTTTCATTTTTCGAGATTTTGAAAGTTTAGACCATTCGATTTCGGGTGACGTCAGTGGCGGAACCACCGGCTGCAAATTCCCTTCCTAGTTCTCCCACCAAAATCAACAATCCATCAGCCAATCAAATCGACGAAAACCATCACATGTCTCTACCAAACGGGGGAGCCGACACGATACCCCTTCTAAACAACATTGTACAGTCAGGACAGTCAAAAGAAACGCGGGAGGAAAACGTCAGCACGCCTTCCGGCGGCACACCTTCATATAGGGAGAAGCACGCGCCAGTGAGTCTTGCCAATGCTGACCAACATAATCATAATCAGCAGGAGTCCAGAAACAGCAGCGAGAGCTCAAACGCCCAACATACGAATTCAGGCTCAGCCGAAAACAACGCACTAAACGTTGCCAATGGGTAACAGTTATGTAATCTTTATTATGCATTTGTTGGGTCTTTATTATGAGTCTTTCAGCAGATGAGTTGCTTTTGAAAAATGAAGTTATTGACCAATCCAACACTGGGCGATTATCTTGATGTGATAGGAAAGTTTTAAAAAAAGCTGATTTGCTATATTAGCTGGAAAAAATGGAATAGATGAAATCAGTCGATTAGTTGTTAATTTAATAAATAATTGGAGGTAATTTAAATTTCAGTTCGTGAACCGCAAATATAACCCCAGTCCCAGATCTATCGTGTAGTTTTGATTTTATTGATAAATATTTTTCTTTGTCTATTTTTTGTTAGGAGAATTATTTTTGCAATATGTTTTGCTTTTACTTCAAGATTTGGTGGAGAGCCTGCAGATTGTTCTTTTTGACTATGAATAAAGTATAGATAATAAATCTTCTGGGAATATAGAGGGAATCATACAGGGACTCAGGGGCTCCGCTCAGGTGTATCACACAACAAATCAGTATCTTTCATTTCTTGGTTGAGCTCCTAGGCCTTTAACTCAATCATGATTTTTGCGACTCAATTTCGCTCCGGAATCGACTTTTGCGCTAAAAAGTCTGCTTGTCCAGTTGTTCGCAAGGCAAACCTATTGGAAAAAGTTACCGCTTGCAAAAGGAAGAGACGCAGCCTCGGTGGCCAAACGATGAGCATAAAGGTGTGCCCAAAGTCTCTACTGGAAAGATTATTGACCCTTGTGTCACCATAGTTAGACTTCGGTGGTTACAAATTTCTGCTAGACATGGACATGTGGAGCGGTGCTTCTACTAAGTTTATGAACCATTAAAAATTTATTTCATTAAAATGGCCTTGAGAAACAAATATAACGCCAGGCGCGCTGGATAAAAATTGCTTTCAAATACTTAAGGTTTTGATATTTCATCACCTCGTACTGATAAAATAAAGATTCTGATTCGTGTAAATAGATTTTTGAACAGATTATGTGCAGCACGTAAAGTCCCTTTTTCTATATACCAACTATTGCACTAACGTACGACAGTAAGTAATCAAGGTCTGAATTAATCAGGTGATAAAAAATCTGGCTTATCTGTTTCATCTTTAATCAATCAAATAACTCATAGAATACAGAAAAATTCTTTGAAACGCAGAAATTCTTTTGAAACGGTCGAAAACCTCCAAGTTTTTCGAGTTATTACGAGGAATATTTTGGTACAGAAATTACATTGACAAATTTTTCGATCTCCGTTTTGTTTAGAAACATAAATAATAGAACAACAAGGGGCGTGTTTAGGGAGGGGAAAATATTAAAGCTATATGTCAAGAGATGGTAGAAAAAGCCAATTGCGAAAAAAATCAGTGAACAATTTCAATGCCACGCTTTGACAACACTTGAACACAAGATGACGTTTTGAAGATGACTGTGGCTGTCATCATTAAAACTTCAACAAAAACGTTCAGAAAACAACTTTAACGATTTGACAGTTACAGTCTGCGAAACAGATGCTCGAATTGAAAAACTTGGATGATCGGAAATCTCTATTGTTGAGCGAAGACAACGCTTCTCGAAATAAACGGAGTGTAGAAGTAAACTCTTTGAAGGTGTATTAATGTCTTACGGTTAAAAAAGAAAATGTAAAAGAACAACTTGAATTCTTTTCGGTCACCAGCTACAATGCAACACGCGTGGTTAACCACTTCTACGATGCTGACCTTTAAATTCTTTTCGGTCACCAGATACAATGGCAACACGCATGGTTAAGCACTTCCATGATGTTGACCTTGGTACCATAATGTAACAAGGTAATACATGGTACGTAAAAATCATAAGTTACCTAATATACCTCACTACACTCCTACATTAATTTGAAATGTTGGATAATCATTGTTATATAAGTATCTATAATAATTTATTCTAAATGTTTGTCACTAATCTCCCATCACTTTCCCCTTAGCGAGGCAGGGGCGGAGTTCTCAAATTGTCTGAGTTTATAAGCTTTCCAAATCCTCTAGAAAATGGCGATGATCTTCTTAAGTCAATTCATACTTATCGCCGATAACTCGTCCGCGATGTCCAAATCGTCTGTCACCATCGGTCCCCTCGAATCCCCACTTACATTAGCAATATCCGCTGTTCCTTGTATGATCGCCGACGGCTCTTCGTTATCGCAACTTAATAGGCCTTTTATAGGCGAATCGTTCTCTGATATCACTATGAGTTTCGTCTCTTTCACGTCTGCTCAGAGACAGGTGATGACGAGAATGTTGATACCGCCGGATGACTGGTCACTAACAAGAACGGCGCGGATGCCGCTGGTGTGATATCTGATTGTGTTTTTCCCTCAGGCTCCAACGTTTCTGGTAAACTCCCAGCTTTACTCGATGTGCGCTCTGCGTTGGATTACCGTCGCCTTCCGACATCACTCTGGCGAGCAACACCTGACCTGCCTTGTCAATGGTTTCCCGAGTCCGCTATTGCGGCCTGCGCTGCATCGACTAGTTAACCTAGCCCCGGAATCTTCCGAATATTGCAAATAAACGCCTCGAGTCTTTGATAAAATAATTCCAAGCGGAGCCCATCGATTGTGTTCCCCAGCGAGTCGGTGACTAGCACTATTCCTTTCGAGTTTTAATTGATACGACGTAGTTTATCCAATACTTCGACAAATTTTCCCGAGACTGATTTGTCTAAATTACTGATATCGTCCTGTACGTAGTCTGCCCTCCAGTAAAACGGCACATCTCCCGGTCAAAAAACGTGTCCTCTGCGTTCCTCTTCTTAGGACCCGGGATCTTCCTCGGAGTCACTACCACTTTTTTTTTGCGGCTCCCCGATCTCTACTATGGCTTGCTCTCCTAGGATGATTGGTCGTTTTAAGAGATGGCCTTGGCGTTCCTGTTGGCCCACCAGCATCCTCCTTTTCCGATCAGTCTTTTGCTTGAATCACATTGACAATCGCAGCATCTGCTATAACTACACTAGTGAAGAATCGCTCCCCCAGAAATTTAAGTCGTTTGAGATCCCAAAGCGGACGGAAACTGTGATGTACCATTGGCTTCGACGTTCTAGCTAACAGGCTGCTAGTCTCCTCCGGCTCCGTCGGTAAATCTTTAGGCGGCGAGCTGAAACACTCCATTTTTACCGGTTCGGGCCCTGTAGTTAGCCCCTCCGATTCCTTCCGAGGACTTGTTAGCCCATCTTGTACATACATTCCCGAGGACTCGTTAGTTGTTGGGCAATTCTCCTCCACCTCTTCAGTAGATGAAAGATTAATTGGACAACTCCGCTCCTTTACTCTGGCTCCAAAGTCCATTTTTACTCCGCGTTTTTCATCGGATAGTACAGCACTATTCCTCTAGTCTTTGAGTGCACTTTAATGCTCGGCTCTGAAGCCTAGTTTATGGGATCCGAGTCGAATATGGTTTTCCTAGTTAAGTTACCTATTGGGCTTCCTCTGGACATCAGTCCATCTGAAGAACTATCGATAACGATCGGGTTATCCGCTGATCCGGTCACTACAATGGCATCGACCGCATTACTATCCTTTGCTTTCAGCAGAAATTTAGTGGTGTCTCGCGATTCATTTAGTGCCGCTCTTTTCGTGGGACCACTAGGTATTTTTACTTACCGCTCATCTGAACGGATCATCATTTTCGGCTTTTGAAAATAGCAGGCTATAAAGCGTTCCCGTTTTTTTCGAATACACTACTCCACAAGCTCGGTTGCCCGGTGATTACCCTCGGGTGCAAATTTTAATCGTATTTTTTGTTTTGCGCAGAAATCACAGATAGATTTTGTAAAGAATCCCGGTCCTTGGTTTTTTCCAGAATACCCGCGGTATTGCGTGTAACGCAATATAACTTCGTTAGTTTCTGTAATAACCCCACTTGTTGGTTGTTCTGGTAGTAACTTGGATCAAAGGAAACTTCGAGAATCTATTCACACAAATAGAATTCGGAAGGAATTTTCCGATTCCTTCCGAGGATTTGTTAGCCCATCTTGTACATCCAATCCCGAGGACTCGTTAGTTGTTGGGCAATTCTCCTCCACCTCTTCAGTAGATGAAAGATTAATTGGACAATTCCGCTCCTTTACTCTGGCTCCAAAGTCCATTTTTACTCCGCTTTTTTCCTCGGATAGTACAGAACTATTCCTCTAGTCTTTGAGTGCACTTTGATGCTCGGCTCTGAAGCCTTGTTTATGGGATCCGAGTCGAAATTCAGCAGAAATTTAGTGGTGTCTCGCGATTCATTTAGTTCCGCTCTTTTCGTGGGACCACTAGGTATTTTTACTTACCGCTCATCTGAACGGATCATCATTTTCGGCTTTTGAAAATAGCAGGCTATAAAGCGTTCCCGTTTTTTTCGAATACACTACTCCACAAGCTCGGTTGCCCGGTGATTACCCTCGGGTGCAAATTTTAATTGTATTTTTTGGTTTTGCGCAGAAATCACAGATAGATTTTGTAAAGAATCCCGGTCCTTGGTTTTTTCCAGAATACCCGCGGTATTGCGTGTAACCCAATATAACTTCCATAGTTTCTGTAATAACCCCACTTGTTGGCTGTTCTGGTAGTAACTTGGATCAAAGGAAACTTCGAGAATCTATTCACACAAATAAGTATGTACTTATTGGTACCCCAAACTGCTGGTATTTGCCCCAGGAAATCTAACTGAATTTCCTGATTCAGCTTTTCTATCACCTCAAATTTCGTAACATCACCCTCGGAAAAGATTGATTTCAATTTCTTGCCGGATTTAGTGCAGTCTTGACAACTCGCAACCAAAAGTAATTATTTGCCACTTCTTTCATTTTCCACACGCCTGAGCGACCTTTGTGGAGCCTCATCAAGATTGGGGCCCGCAATTGTTGCCGCATCACCATCTTGTCGTCTAAGAACAATTCTCCGTTCGACGTGTGCAGCTTGTCGAGATAATTAATAAAGTAAGAGCCTTAACCGCGAATTTGACTTAAGTTCTCCAATTGTAATGTTGCAACAAAAAAAATTATTATTTCGTCCGCCTTAGTGAGAATCACAATAATTTCAGCGTTGAAAAAATGGGACCACTCAAACAAAGTAACCAGAAGCATTTCCGTTGGAATCAATGTAGTTTCAGCCGACGGCTGTGTTGAGGAATTAGTCCCATTAACATTAACAGTCGGTAACTCACTGGTCTCCTGCCCTTTCTCAGGATTTGAAGCATCGATCTTCATCCTTGAAAAGTTCAACAGAATAAAATTGTTGCCATTTTCTGCGCCTGCGTGCCCAGCAGAACAAACTTTGATCGAATAACAGTTTCGAAACAAGCTGCAACTTCTTTACGTTGACGTAACTCTCGTCCCAACCTTGTTTCACCTATTACGTCATTAGTACGATCAAGTTCAACAGGGTTTTGTTTAGCCATGGATTTAAGCAGCCTACTATTTGCAAAAAATTGTGCTACCACGAAAGTATTGTCCAGTTCTGTTAATTTTGGGTCTACCTCCACTGGATGCAGAGGCAAATAATCTACTAATCCCATATTCTTTCCTGGGATGTGTTCATTTTCGTAGTCGAACGGTAATAGTCCGTCTTCCTCCTATATCAAGTTACTGATTGTTTCCTCAACCTTAGGCAATATGTGAAGTGGGACCCGTTTTCCCTTTACCTGTATCGGGCGCAGTGTTTCTTGAAAATGCGTTCAAACTTCACATTTTTTAAACTTTTTTCCGTTAAAACAAGTCCTTGAACTTTGCAAAATATACTTAATAAACTTGTTGAATTGGAGAGTATTGCATCTCCAAGCAGTCACTTCTCTGCTCTACCTCCTTGACTGAGCCAGCTATCGGTTTCTGTCAAACTTCCTTTCCCAAGTATAATGAGACATTACTACCAATTAAATCTCGTTTGCCTCCCTCGTTAATGAACAGCTCAACTCTTTGCCAATCATCCTTCGGATCTAATATCAATAAATATTCTTCCGATTATCTTGATCGTATCATCCGTCGCACTGTAGAAAATGGCTAGGGATCGAACGAATTTATTAAAATCTCTCCTGAGTTTTGAGTTGGTGCAGTTTCGCCTGCAAGATAAAAGACACTGGACTAGCGCAACTTATTTTGAATTCTGTATGCCAACGGTTTTTCCTCAATTAAACATCTAGTAATTTCCGAGTTTCATTACCACTTTTGTCCCGCATGGTTCGTATTGCAAATACGCCAAACTCCTAATCACTTTTTTCTTCATCCCACTTTTGATTTAGGTTCGTTTCGTATTGCGTCAAATCTGACTCGTCGATTTGATTCACTGAACCTTTCTTACAATGATTCGCAAAATTTCCACGCACCAGTGATATTTCTTGCAGGACAATGTTCGCGATGATTCGGTTTCAACCAATTTCCTCAATTATGTTCACTGGTTCTCTTTTTTTTTGTACCCTGACTGTTGGCCTCCCTGTTAATCGGTCACTTTGAGGCAAACCTAATTCTCTCGAACTTCGACCGGCCCACGCTAAGTCTCGTATATGTCCTTTCGCCTCTCCCCCTCACCTTTGCAAATTGTAACGCATCTGATGTTAGCAATGTTTTCATGCATAGCTGCTTACTGTGCAATTCCGCCAGATTGTTACAGCCGAACCATCCGACGAGCGAAAAAAAGAACGTTAGTGTTGTTAATCACGAACTAATCACGAAAAGGAGGGTCGGAACATTCTAGAAGAAATTTTTCAAAAGTTCGAATTGCGGCGGAATATTTCTGAGAAATACAAAAAGTGGCCGTATTTGGCAGAAATTGGACAAAAAAACAGAACGGAATTGACTAGTGAAGAACGGTCGAGAAAAACGCAAGAAAAAAAGAAACTTTTTATCGTGGCGATCACACTCGATAAGACGTGTAGCAGAAGACCATAGGAAGAAAGGAGGCTTCAGTGGGAGAGCCGGAAGGATCAGTACCCTCCCGTGCCACGAAGTGGGAGTAGTGACAACGTTATTTATTGAAGAGCACAGAATCGGAGGTCCGGCGCCCGGAGACTCTCGTATATTGAAGGACTAAAATAAACTAAATTTTAGCTACTCTGATGTCCTGAACATTTGAATTAAGCCCGATATTATTTGTTATTTTGAAATATGAGTAGCTAGGAAGAGGAAAGGGTCAATCCATCTCCAATGGATTTAGTATATAGCTGTCACTAAAAACATAGTAAAATAGGATATTCGAGCCGTGTTTTTGATAGCAATCACGTAGTCTGGCGATCCGAGACCCAGCTATGTCATTATCTTCGCATGTAACGTAAGCTGATGGCTAATGGCTTACAAATGGTAACTTTTTACTTAGCCCTAAACAGACCAGAAAATCAACTGGCTAGGTCGAGACGGTGAAAAACGGGCAGAATTTAGGTAACTGACGCAGGCCACTTGTCAAAAGGTGCTTTTTGTACGCTCCGTCACTGTGTAGTAATTGGGCGAATGTTACATAGACGTTTTTATGGCGCTTCTGGGTGGGCTTGTTAAAGGCATAAGATCATCATGATCAGCAAACGTTTCAGTGACGATCCCTCCACTCCGGGCGTGTACCTGAGTTAGAGGCCTTAATGTCTTGTATGATACTAGGGGGAAGGTACCGACCCTCCGCCTGGTACTATTTAGCTTTTTAACTTAGTTATGACAAAAATTCCGGGGCCGGAGGGTTGGGCGGGAAGTCAAGAGCCCGCTTATCACAAGGCCCTGGGATCAAAAACCATTAGAGAAAAAGCGTAAAACCAAACAAAAACAGTGTATAACTAAGAAAAACCAAAAACAAATTTACTTGAAACCAAAAAAAAACAAAAAACATTAAAAAAATGTAAAATGACAGGTTATATACTATTTCCGGACGGCATGTGATCTGACTTTCCTTTTTTTGTTGTTTCAGATTGATTTATATCATTTTTGATCGAAAGATCGAGTGTTTTGGTGGTGGGTAAGGTACCCTCCCTTGAGTGTTGTTTGAGTATTTAAGCACTTTAATGATAAAGTTGCCGGTGACCGGAGGGTAGAGCGGCAAGCAGACAGACGTGTTCCAGACTCAACAGAGGGAATCAGTGACAACATCCACAACGACTGTTGGGTATCGTTGACACAGTTTTAGTAAGTATCAATCGGGTACTATTTCCTTAAAACTTAAGTGGTGGGGGGCACAATTGGCTCGGTCTGATTGCAACCTCCATCGGTTGCGAATTTGCGAGTTAGGGGTCTTAATTCGGATATTTTGGTACAAAGGAGGGTGTAGTAGTGTTGATTAACGACTACTTATGGGTTATTACCCCTTATTATATATTACTTATCTCCCATTTAGACCCGAAAACACCCCAATTTTGTCAACAAATTCTGATTTTTGACCTAACTTTCAACCCCGGAAATTTTTGATATCCGAGCTTTTCCGAAAAGCAAAAAAAATCCCACGCAGTGAGCTACTACGTATTTTGACGCCCCCCAACAAAGGAAACCGCGCGGAAAGAAACTTAGTAGAAGTTGGCGAAAATAAAAATTTTTCGATCAAAATTTTTATAATTTTCCGAGTTTCGTCAATATGTTTTGAGATTCGAGTTTTTGAGTTTTTAGAGTTAGAGCGATAAATATTTTGGCATTAGGAGCGTGCTAGCACATCGTGATAGGTTGCTAGCGTGATTTTTGAGTAACCCTCCGAATAGCTCCGTTGATAGAGCTAGAGACTTAAAGATTGGAAAAGGAAGGAATCGGAGGCTCCAAATTTGATACTTGTTGGCCAAATTTTGGTTTCCAAACCAATTCTGGTCCGGTTTTTTGCAATATTACAGTACCGTACGGGGCTACTACGCTAGTTTCAAGTATGTTTAGCCACTTTCATCAAGAATTGCGGAAAAAGTATCTGAGAACCTATATAGGTGGTGAAAAAATGCCAACTTAACGAACGCGTTTTTGGTGCTTTCTCAAAGACTAGGCAACCGATTGGAATATTTTTGGTACCATAAGTCGACAATTTTGATCACTTTCCTGGACTGCAACCGTTTTTGGGCTGATAACTTCAGGAAAGAAAATTTTTCAAAAAATTTGTTAGTTCTTAGGGTCCAAAATTTGTTAGTTCTGAGGGTCCAAATAGAAAGTCGACTACTCACGGGACGTATATATTAAGGCAATATTGGCCCAGTTGACGCAAAGATTTGCGATTAACTTTGGATTCTAAATTGGGTTCATCAAAAGTATCCGAACAAAGTTTTTTTCTTGTGATTTTGGTTGTGTGGTAGCCTTGAGCTACTTTATAGGAAGGCTCGGCCATTCCGGGAACACATAAGGGAAGACATCGGTGAGTGTATTAGACAAGACAAACTCACTTGAGAAGACAAAGTAGTTCCCTACTCTCGTGCACTTGGAGCTGTCCGGGTGTGGGAGAGCTTTTGCCTAGACTCTAGATATTTTCGATCAAGAGGTTGCCTTGAGCTAGGCAGTAGGAAAGCTCGGGCAATCGCAGGACATATAAAAGAAGACATCGGTGAGTGTATTAGACAAGACACACTCACTTGAGAAGACAGTGTCCTGGGCTTCGTTTTTTTGGAGTGTTCCAATCGAGGGAAGTCTTTTTCTCTAATACTAAGTTTTACTTATCTGTTACTGAAACCATCACAGCTCTTTTATAAATTTTTGTTTGATTTTAAACGAAGCAGTGATTTGATACGTTTTTAGCGGTAAAATGATACTGAACGAAAGATCGCTGTCACCTATAGGGTACTCTTATCTGGTTATCAATTGTATTTTGTGTGTTAGTTATAAAACCTTGTGAAATTTTGTGATACTGTTATACTATGTGATAGTGACTCAGTAGCTTTAACTGAGTCACTAAAATCATCTCTAAAAGGTTTAAGAGATTTCTTTTGATATTGAAGGGGTTGGGTAAGCAGGCTTCAGCAAGTTTTTTCGAATTTAATTTTGGAACTTGTGAATTGCCGTCAACAAAAGTTTTTTTAAATCACGAGACATGCAACGTAGAGAGTCGCTAGGAGAAGTAACTAAAATTCCCAGGCTGAGCACGGGAAGCACGCAGAGGTTCAAATCACGGCGTAGCCAATCCTCGATTAGTAGCATCAAGGACGTTTTTGCTTGTGAAGCAGCAAGTGAAGGTCATGGTGATCTTTCAGCGAGCGGAATGAAACTAGGAAGTCAGAAGAATCGAGATGATGATGAAGAGCGGAACGCCGAGGCCGGAGCAGCTGACGTGCCGCCAACTGATCCCGACCCGACCACAACCATCGCGAGGACCCGAAAGAGCATGGCGAGGAACTTGAGCGGGAAGAAACCGAGCAAACTCAAGAAACCGAGAAACCGAGGAAAAAAACAAGAAAGCGTTGTCTGACTTGCCAACTAGACCAATGTCAGAAGGGATAACGATGGGAGCGTCGTCGACATACGACAGGCTGATGATGTCGATGGGCACAAAGAAGGGTGGCGCATCGTCGAGTACCAGGCTGCAACCTCAAATGACGTCATCGCCTCTGGGTCTTACCCCAGTGCTGGGAACGGCTAGCGACTTGAGTGACATGTTCGCCGGTATAATGACAGGCCTTGAAGAACTGCGACACGATATGACCGAGAGGACGGATCGAGTTGAAGAAAAGGCTCAAAAAGGCCATGAAAGATTGAGAGACGAGCTGGCAGACGTGAGGTCACAAGCGAGAAGTGATCAGGCCCAGCTGATTCGGGACATCGATCAGTGCCTGGCGGAAAGTTTGGCGCTGGCGACCAAGGAGTCACAAGAAAGAGACGTTAAGATGACAAAAGAGATGAAACGATTATTGAGCGATCATGACAACACTTACGCTCATACAATGACATGACTGGAGAAAAGGTTAGATACCAAAGCTGACCTTATGATGCGGAAGCTTGATGAGATCTTGAGCAGTGGCAACCGGGAGAACCCTCGCGCTCTGACGGAGGACTCACGTCAAACAACTGACGGAGGCGGAGCCCGCGGTTATGCAGGGGCCCAGCCGAGATCAAGAACCAGTCTAACCTTAGTGAGAGATCCAGGGCAGCTCCGTCGAGGGCGGGTCGGACGAATCCGGCCCCGCAAGTAGCGGAAGCGACGTCGGGGGCACAGTCACCGACAATTCCACAAGTCAGATCGATGCCAGATCTGACTACCATCTCGCAGGACACTACGATGTACGCTTCATTGTTTGAGCCTCTGAATAAATCTTTTGAAACATTCATCACCAAACTCTCGAAGTCAACCGAGAAAGGAGAGAGGTCAAGAAGGACACTCAAAAAGACGAAATCATACAAGGACGAATCAGATGGCTACATCGACACCTGGATAGAGGTGATGAAGTTACATTTTGCGGAAGAGAACCTCTCCAAGAAACAGGAATGCAGCGCACTGACGAGCAATCTAAGCTGTGTAATGGCGAAAAGGACTAATGAACGAGACAGCGCTCGCAAGATATTCGACATCTTGCTGAATCGCTTTGGCTCGGGTCTGCAGGGAAATCAAGCTTTGGTGCAGTTTGAAAAGAGGAGTCAAAGAGATGACGAATCCATAGAATAGTTTTTGGATGACCTCGAGTTACTCAGAAGGAGAAGCAACCCTGATGAGAGGATATCGGAGCGAAACATGGCTATTGCCTCAAAGTTCATGGATGGAGTAAAAAGTAACGAGCTAAAAACCATGTTGGCCACACACTTCACCCTATTGCTAGATAAAGTGCTCACGCCCGATGATTTGGGCATGAAATCGCGTGAGTGCTTGCTCATAAAAGCAAGGGCGCAAAATCGTTATAGCAATTACGGCAACCACAGTGGAACAAATACTGGCCCGAATTCCAGTTGGTACAGACCTTGTGACGACATGGATACTAGGAGGTCATGTGCAAATTGTGGTTCGATGGATCACCACTTTTCAACCTGTTCTACTTACAAACAAAATACGAAGGCGATAGGCTACTTTCTCGACGATGTTGATGCAACCGAGGAGGACCACGAAGAGTATGTGAGAGGGCTCATAATGAAACATGGACCGAGATGCTTCTTCTGTAAATTGGAGGGACATTTCAAGTCGGATTGCACTCAATTCTGGGATGCAGTAGCGGACGCGAAGCATCCCCGCCATGAAGAGGCACTTTCGGGGGTCAAGGCTAGTCGAGCCCGCCTGATGAATGAAGCCAAATCACTGAAGAAAGAGATGACAAGAGGCACATTCACAACCAAGAAGGTGAAGATCTTACCTGATGAGGTGATTGTATCGAGCCTGGAGGCAGAGTCAGCCGGTGCGCTCAAAGTGGATTATGGCCTAGCGGCACGGACCGCATTACAGAATGTTCAGCAAGAATTGGTCACCAAAGAGGTTGAGCAGTGGGTAAGGTCAGAGTAAGAGAATACAGAGCTGCGCGAGAAACTTGTCATTCTAGGGAGATCAAAGAAAGAAGAGGACAAGCAGGAACCCAGGAAGCAGCGTCTAAAGTTGATTGACATCTCGAGAAAGACCTTCAGCATGACAAGAGACGGGACGAAAATTATGTCGATCATATCGGTCGCGGGCCATCCGGTGGTGAAGAACTTGAGCGAGCCGTCCGAGATCACGGCAGTACACCTGGACATCTACGCGAACTACATGAGACAGAAAGACCCCAAACTGGTTTCTAGGGCAGTGAGAGCGTTACTCACAACAGGTGAACCGAGGCTAATGAAAGTAGATGGACACTACACTGAAAGTTTTGGCCCACACCAAATTCTCATGAGCGTGGACGGCATCAACATTTACACTAAAGCTCACTTGACCGATGCAAGTGACCAAGTAGGCCGGATCTACATTGGTCGAGAAGAGCTTATGGTCCGAAGAATCGGACACAGCGCCATGCTCGAACAAGACGCGGTCCACATACGCTGTGAGGCCGATCTGGCCGCGCATGTACTAGATTTGTAGGGTAGACAACTCTCTGTGAAGGGATTATTAGACACCGGAGTAGTGGCCAGTATCATGCCTATGAGCACTTGGACCGACATGGGTTTTGATAGGTCCGATATGATTCCGACTAAAATCAGACTGGCAGCGGCTAATCAGGGTGCAATATACGTGACCGGAAGGACCCTTATCATTTTGTTGCAGCTAGGAGGGAGACATCTCTAGATGAGTTTCCTGGTCGTCGAGAATCTTGATGAGTCCGACCAGCTCATCCTAGGGCAAGATTTTGTGCGCAACTTCGATGTCACGATTGACCTCAAAGACGTGTTGATAAGAATCAAGGACCAAGAAAGGAAGTATGAAAAGAAACCAATTAATAAAATGCTGATTAACCAAGCAAAGGTGCCAATTTTCCTTGATCGGAAAGTTAGATTAAAACCAAATCAGGCTGTAATAGCGACATTTATAATGAGGATCCTGAACGAGCTTATTAACGACAGACAGGTGTGTCTGGTTCACAATTCAAACAGTGAAAGCTCAGCTACTTTAGGAAGAAGCTTCTCACTCACTCAGAGCGGACTGTGTGTGAGTGTGTTTTTGAACATAGAGGCAACAACGGTGAAAATACAAAGAGACAAGAAACTTGGTAACGCCTTGCCTCTGAGAACAGAGTATCGGAGTGTGGAGAACTTCAGGAAACATGAAGTAACTGAATGCCCTTTACATGCCAACCAAGAATGCATTTCAAAGAGGATAAGTGAATTTAAGCCTTCTAAAAAGCTGTTTTCAATGAAAGTCGAAGACAGACGATGGGCTGTCTAGGTGCTCAACTTTTCCTGAGAGACCAACAGAAACAGAATTAGCATCGAACAAACCGGTCTTACCTGAGATAGAGCACTTGAAAGGCAAATTAACAGACAAGGAGTTAGACTCCCTCAGGTCGGTGTTAAATTGGTTTTTCAAAGCACAAGGCTGATATAGGCTGCTTCAATTTTGTAGAACATGAGAAATAGAAGAGGGTTCGGTACCTCATAGGGAGGGAGCTAAGAGAATGACCCCACACAAGTCCGAAGCATGCAGAAAAGAAATTGAAAAAATAACGGAATATGGCATGATCGAACCGTCGAAGTCCCCGTGGGCTTGCGGCGGCGTCATGGCAAAAAAGAAAGCGAGAAACTTAGGTTTAGTGGTGATTTCCGCTACCTGAATGCGGAAACGATAAAGGATGCATACCCAATTCCCCGCATCGACGAGAGCCTCTCAAAGTTAGGAGATGCACACTTCCTCACGACGTTGGAGATGGGCTCTGCGTTCTGGCAGGTGCCCTTCAGAAAACAAGATCGAGATAAGACAGGCTTTGCGTGTGAACTGGGGCTGTACCACTGGAAAAGAATGCTGCTTGGACTATGCAATGTGACGGCTACGTTCCAACGGTTAATGGCTCAGACTTTCACCAATTTAACGTGTGTTACGTCATAATGTGTTACGTTGATGACGTGGTCATCGCAACACCAACGCTGGAGGACCCTATTAGGAGCCTGGACGAGGTCTTTAGTTGCATGAAACAGGCTGGTCTGAAGTGCAAACCTTCAGAGTGCAAAATCCTGAGAGACTCAATCAAGTATATGGGTCGCCTTATAGATACACAGGGGGTCAGACCGGATCCCGAAGCGGTTGAACCGGTGTTGACATGGACAGCACCGAAGACCGACACGCAATTGATGAGCTTCCTCGGATTCGCCAACTACTACCGAGAATTTATCAATGGGTATGCTGACATGATATACCCATGCAGAAGCTGACGCGAAATAAGGGCAAAAAATTCTGCTGGACTGACGAGGCTCAGGTCTTGGTCTCCTTTGAGAATATTAAGCGCGAACTCTGTGAGGCTCTGGTTCTCGGCATGCCGACAGAAAAGGGGATGTTTGTACTAAATATAGATGTATCAGTGGTTGCGATATCGGGCATACTTCACCAGGAACAGGAGTGGAACGGAAGGACTGTTCTCAGACCAATAGCTTACGGAGGTAAAGTCCTGAGCGACACTGAAGTGAAATACGGTGCACCAAAGGCGGAGATGTTCGCGATGATCACTTTCGTTGAAGAATACAGAGCGTACTTAGGGAGCGCTCCCTCCAAGTTGCGCATGGAAAATCGTGCTCTTGCCTAGCTGAAGACCTACTCGATGGACCAAAGTTTCATTGGTCGTTGGATCGTGCGCCTGGACGGATACCATATGATCATAGAGCATATCGAACCCGTGACAAACACCAGAATGCTGACAGCCTCAGCAAAAAGACAAAATTTTATGAGCGACTGGAAGAGAAGCAGGCCAACCAAGCAGAGATTAAGAATAGATTTTCATTCCTGGACAAAAAGATCTACGAC
Organism: Symsagittifera roscoffensis; assembly: GCF_963678635.1. Lineage (NCBI taxonomy): Eukaryota > Metazoa > Xenacoelomorpha > Acoela > Convolutidae > Symsagittifera > Symsagittifera roscoffensis. The sequence continues at coordinate 43,140,702 of NC_087065.1, forward strand.
AAACTGCCACTCACTAGGTGGCTTGACAAGTCCGGGCACCCCATACCAGGACATCCCGAACTTCCCGTGAAAACGGCGGCGAAGATAAAAAAAAAGTTGGCAAAAGATGATCCGGTCCCGTTGGAAATACTGGTTCGATCATTTCTGGTGCAGCAAGAACTGACCAGGCTGGGTATCAACAGCATAGCCTTGCTAAACAAGACGGTGAACGTGGCACCGGATGTCATGCTGAAACTCCGTGACCTGCTTGACAGAGAGGTTGAACGGCATGACTATGAATGGATGGAAACCATGCAGAGGTTGACTATCACCGAGAAAACGGAGAGAAGACCAGTAGCAATTCGGTGTCGGGACGTTGAACTTGATTGCCGATCGATAGTGAATTAGTTAGTGAGTTCGATTCCGAAAGATGTCCTTCTGAGAACCTCGTATGTGGAGTGTCAACAATCGATCGCTACTCAGACTGCTCAAGAGGTCAACGTTGAATTAAAATCCAGCGTTACGAGAATAGTTCAGTTCATTTGGTGTGTTAAGTTGATGGACGATTCCCACGCACCGGAGATAGTTAGCGGACAACTAAACGCGATAAAGACAAATCTGAAAGCCAGGTACCGACTGTCGGACCTCTTAAGGGCTCAGCGAAATGATGGAATGACGAGTACCCCAAAGAGATGGATCGAAAACGGAGCACCTGACACAGGTGATTTGGAAGAAGACAGCTACAACATCCTAAAACAGTTTTATTTAAAGAGAAAAGACCTGTTATATTTAAATAAAAAAGGGATCGTGGCCTTTTCAAAACGCAAGGAGGAGGACGGAGGACAAAGTCATTCACAAATATAATTCGATAGTGCTACCGCAGTTGTATCAAACCGAACTGCTCTTTCGTTCACATGATCAGATGGGCCATCAAGGCGTGTACAAAGTGCATAATAGGATACAGAAATGGTTCGAATGGCATGGTTTGAAGAAGGCCTGAGAAAAGTGGATGTCTGCATGCTTGTCATGTCAACAAGCGAATGACCCCGGGAAATTGAGTTTTCCACTGCAGTCGATAGAGTCATAGGGATTCAATGAGGTGGTGCAAATTGATAATCAGAAGATACGCATGACAGCCACGGGCTACAATCAGGTGCTGGTAATGATCGATCATTTCACGAATTATGCAGAGGCAGCCCCCTGCATGACAGCATCAGCGGAAGAAACGTGCGATCACTTGATAAAAGTATGGAAAGCGAGACACGGCTGCCCCATCAAACTCTAATCAGACAATGGCAAAGCATTCGTAGGTGATCTCACGAAGGAGTTAATGAAGAGGTCACAAGTGGCACAGGCCCACTCGACCACTTATCACCCACAAACGAATGGCCTAGTTGAAAGGCAGAATCGCACTTTAGTGTCCATGTTGAGATTTTTTTGCTCACGATACATGGACGATTGGGACAGGCACTTACCGCAAGTGATGGGCGCTTATAACAGCACCGAACTTTCCACCACGGGAAGACCCCCGCAACTGATGTTGGCCGGTCACGAGAAAGCATTTCTATTAAATTTCTTCTACCCTGAGTACGAAGGAAAGGAAACTGCACCACAAACTTACGCTCGTGATGTGATCAGCAGGCAGCCGGAACTTAATGATTTATGCAGGAGGAACACGCAGCAGGCTCAAATTAATCAAAAACGTAGATTCGATAAAAGGACTGCGAATGCAAAAGCCTACTCAGTCGGAGATAATATCTGAGTGTTTCAGGAGGTAGTTCCACCAAAAGGAACTAAAAAATTGCTAAAAAATGGCGCGGTCCATTTCAAATAACTGAAGTGCACCAAGGAGGGCGTTTTTACGGTTGAGTACCGGACGGGCAGCTCATTACGAGAACATCAAGCCCCACAATGCTTCATCGGAGGACTGGTGTATTCCAGCCGACATGCATGATGAGGACTATTTGCTAGTGGATCCTGCCTGCGAGGTGAATGAAAGAGGCACGCGCGGCAAAAACGTTGGGAAAGAGGTGGTAGGTAATTGCGATCTGCCACTGGACCGGGAGTTTACCGAGCGAGTGGAGGTAGACGACAAACTTTTCCATATGCCGAAGAAGACTGTGACTGTCCAGAACAAACTGAAGTTGATAAAAGAGTGCAGCCTGACTTTCCCTTCACCACGGAAACACGCCAGGGCAAAAGAGGAAAAAACAAGAAGAAAAACAACCCGTATGGCTTTTGTCATAGACAGGATAGTTTTGAGCGACATGATGGACTCGCTGGTGGAACTGGAGGAAGTAGTGATGCCACAAGAGATCGACCTGGTCAACGACACAGAACAGGATTGGATCGAAGATTGCTCTGAACCGGAAGTGGAGTTCGAACCGGAGACCGAGCAGATGCATGAGCAAGAATTGACAAATCTGCGAGTGCTCGAATGGCTTCGTGATCTGCCAGCAGACCCGAAGGAGAGAATCTTGACGATTCAAGGTGTCGATCAAAATAGCATCGAATACATAAGTTACGACAATACTGAGTCCAACTGGGTCGCTCCAGATGGTCCTTTACGCGTTCCAGAATCCAATCTCGATCTGCTCGATTTTGGGCGATCGACGGGGACGTTGATGGATATTTTGGTCCGGGGAGTGGGGTAGGATTCACCCACACCGAAAACCTTACGATCAAAAAATTAAAATCGGCAGGAGAAACTAGAGAGCTGGAAACGGAGGGCGAAAATGCCAAAAAATCGCTTTTTGCACGAATTTTTGAATCATATTTTGATCTACCAACTCACTATTCAATAAAAATTGTTGTCACGGACAGTGATTTCATACTCACGAAACGTACATGCGCTATAGCGATAACCGCGGATGTAAGTTTTAAGACAGCACTAGCGGCCGACTTTTAAAGAGAGTATAAGAATATCGAGTTTTTGTGGAAACAGAGGCCTGGTGTAGGAGGGATGATAGCGCTGCCCCAGTTGCATCACAGATACCAGGGAAATATTTGTGTTTTCTCGTAATTAAGGCCACTGATAGACATCACGTAAGTCCCGAAAACTTGGTGCTGGCCTTAACTAGACTCAGGGATTTCCTGGTTGAGAGAGGAGTGACCTCTCTCTCTCTCTCTCTCTTTACCAGTCTATGATCCCAATAGGGGAAAAATGCATCCGAGAGAGTTATATGACTTCGTACATGTAATATTTTCAAAAACTGACATAGAGGTCTACCTACATAAATTTTTTTTATCTGAGCATGTGCTAGAGCCACATTCGGTGTTAAATAGTCTTTCTTAGGTTTACTGTTCAGTCAGTAGGATCAAGTTTTAGGTTAATGAATAGGTATTAGGTCTTTATGTGATGGTGTTGATGTGTGATATATATATGTTATGTTATTGTTAGGTTATGTTTTATGTGAAGTTTATGTCATGGAAGCCTGGAACACTCCAAGTACGAAAGGTGACAGCGCTCAATTATGATTATTCTCAAGATTGCAGATGGACGATCCACCTTAGCGCTAGTTTTTAAAGTTAAAACAAAAGAGAGTTTCAATGGACTGTTAAAAAAGATGTGAGTGATGATTTATCTTAGAGATGAAACAGATCGGAATGATTAATATAAGTCGTGACTTGTTTTTTAGATCTTGATTGATCGTACTTTGATTCAGTTAAAGTTCAATAAACAAAGTACGATCAATCAAGATCTAAAAAACAAGTCACGACTTATATTAATCATTCCGAGCTGTTTAGTGATTTAATGATTCAGTTAAAGTTCAATAAACAGAGAAACACGACCAAACACATACGAAGAAGAATGAGTGATACCAACGATTTCATGGATTTTATCTCAGCGAGCCTGGGAAGGTCTCTGGACGAGGTGTATCAGCGGTTGATCGATTGCAACTTTGGATTGGAGAAACTGGAGCTGGCGGTGTTCACCGTTGCACTCTTCAATGCGTTGGGAAGGGAAGCTCGTGGGGAACGCTTCACATAGGTGGTCCTGATGTTAACCTTTGGCGCGTCCGGAACCGCCGAGAGAGGTCGTAACTGACTCATGAGATGGCGACGAGGGGAAATGACTGGACTAGGCGAGCAGAGGGACTACCGTTTAGGGGAAATGCCGCTACCTGTTCAGCCTGTACAGCCTCTCATTAGAGCCAAGCGATCACGTGACAGGCCGGGCCCATCACACTCAGCAGACTCCCCAACAGCGGCTCCTCCAATGAAAAAAATCAGAATGGACAAAGTTCAGATACAAACGGCGGAGACGAGTGAAGCCCTGGAGAAGAAAGACAAAGAATGGAAGCACTTGTGCACCAGGTGGAACGAGCTCTAGGAAAAGGCGAAAAACTGTGATGAAGAGGAACGAAAAAACAAGGGGCTGCAAATCCTCTTCAAAGAAGAAGAGATAAAGCACTTGAAGGAGCTCTATAATTCTAGAGTCAGCAAGTTGTCACCGGAGGTTCTGGCGATGACGAATACCGAGACGACAGCCAAATCCAAGATTCAGGAGCTTTATAGACCCAATGAGATGATGACCCCGCAGCGAGTAGCCACGTAGCCCTGCCACGTAGCCCTGCCGGCCGGAGCAGATCCCATGTACCTCAAGCATTAGTGATCCGTCTTGGGCCTTTGACTACAGAGGCAAACGTGGTACAGCCCTCTCCCAGCTCTGATGTGTGAGAGAGAGACTGTGGACCGCTCTAGCTCCCCTAGGCCGATCCTTGGAGTATTGCCTTAGAACGAGGAGTGGACCACAGCAAGTGGCTCCTCAAGTGACCACGAATACCACGGCCCAGCATTTGAGGGCGTCACACGCTCAGGGGACCTCGCGAGCCAATCCTGCAGCGGTGATAGCTACGAGTGGGGTCAGTGAACTGCTATGGAACATAGCAGATCCCGGCCTCTGGGGAAGATATAAAGCAGACATGGCTATCAAATTGAGCATGAAAACGCTAACATGTCGTGCAGATGCGAAAAGAATGCTGAACGGGTTTGATCCTACGGTATCTGGTCTGTACCGGATAGCAGGCGTGGATTGGCTCTTGGCTGAAAAAGACCAATTCAGCTCCGCTACTACATTTCAATTGGTGGATCTGGAGGAGGGTCTGCCCGGAGATAACACTATTGGACCATTGAACACAAGGTCATTGACCGACGTCCGTCATCAGGTCCGAGAAAAAGCTCCACCAAACCGTAGAAAAAATTTCTATTGGAGAACCGGCCTAACAAATGCATCACAAAATGGGAAACAGTTCGCCAAACCCCCGCGACAAACCGCAGGCAAGTATTTAAGAGATTACCCAGAATCACACTGGAGGAAGGTGACGAAAGGAGGTACACGCACCTGGAATCACCAAAAGGAGACAATCTGTTTGCGGCTTATGACCCTCAGGAAATGAAGCTGGGGAGAACTCTGATAACGGCCAGCTCTGGCTACCTGTACACGCCCCGCTCACTCTTTTGACCGGATGTGATTTTCCTAACAGCTCCCAATTCGAATTGGGGCCAAGCGATGGGGATGACGATAAGTGTGCAGAGGGTGGTAAACGTGGATCCAGAATTAGTGATAATAGCCGGATCGATTGAGCACCTGCACAGCAGGGGCCTTCTAAATGCTCTTGTCGATGGATCAGTTCCGAGCTCGGAGGCTGTGGGAGAAGCGATCATGGGGCTGCTCTCAGCCATGATGCAGGCTGAAAGATTGATACGACAGAGTTCTGCAAGGCAGTTGGTGAAGATAATCTTGTGCTGTCTCCCGACTACGCCCTATTGCCCGAACTACTGCAGTTTGTGTATGCTATGGTAGTCATGCTGGCGGAGGGACGATGATTTGATTTGATCATACCGGCACCGCACCGAATCGACAGCTTCTACTACCCCTACAGATCAGAACTCCCTGCGATATGGTCGGACTTCTCGCATGCGATCCAAGGATTCAAAGATTACAGCACAATGCGCGTCTTTCTTGATGAGGGGCTGGGCCTAGAACGTTCCAACTTCGGCCGGTTATTGAAATTGAGGCCAGGAGTGAGCGATGAACATCAGCTGTGCAGCAATTGGCGAATAATCTGTGGTTTTGACAGATGGTCTACGTGAGGGATGAAAGAGGAAATTTGGTCATGAGGAATGCCTTCTCAACATAGGAAGACCTTAAGGCTATGGCCCTGAGGACCAAACCTCACACCAATCATATCTAGCTATACCCGTCTCCTCGGTTTTGCGCATTGGTGCAGGATGCTTTCGATCATGCACCGGCAGTGGTGAGAGAGATCCACCAATACTTACGAAGATTATTAGACGTAGGGGAACAAGCAGAGGCGACGATGTTGAGATTTATGCAGGAGATTATTACGATGTCCTTGGACCGGTTCCAAGCGGATGTGCTGGCCACAAGGGCCAAATACGAGAGGTGAGATGCAATTCCCGCAGGAATGGGCGTGGGATGGTCACCTGCATTTATCAGCAGCTGCTACCCTAGGGCATCGAGGAACCTGAAAGCCAAATTCGTGAGGGATATCAGGAAACTGTCTATTGGCCTTGTTCCAGGCACGAAAGCTTTGTCAAAGAACCCTGGTGTATTTACACAGGAAATTACCGATCTCCGACTGGATGGTCTGCTGATTCTGGTTGCGATGACCTTTGGTCGCCTGGGTGACCCGTTCTTGCTGTTAAAATACCCCGAACAACTGCAGGGACCAAAGAGGGAGTTCAATGCTGAGATGGATACAGCATCTTATCGAAAACTGAAGGACTGGAGGACCTTGCTCCTGTAGTACCTGTTACAACAGAACAGAATTTTGACCGGAGAGGATTAAGCGGAGAGGATAAGTAAGAGTGAAGTGAAGAGGTGCGGGGGTGGTGTATGGACCTACAGTGGTGCACGTGTTCCCTGACATGTATGTGAACCTTGTGTCAGTGGTGGACTGCTCTGTGCTAAACTGGGTAGAACAAGGGAGCTGAAAAGACTGGCGAGTGACGACCGACTGTTTGGGAAGATATCCGAACCTGGCTGGGTGTTAATGGACCCGAACAACAGCTTCAAATGTCGGATGTACAGTTCAACCCCAAGCTTTGGAACCTGCGACCTATCATTAGAGGAACTACAGACGCAGTGAGGATCCAGGCCTGGCCGGAGACCTACGCTTACGTGAGGGAGAACCAGGACGCATGGCTGGCAGGCTTAAGTCCACTGCCAAACAGATGTCCACTGTATTAGGAGGATGCTGATGGGAGTAAACAGTCCAGTTCTGGCACCCAGGATTGGAGCTGCGCAGGGTGTAGAAGAGGAAATGATCAAGTGGAGCCAGGGAATGGAGCCGCGCTACATCAGCTGGAACGATGCAGCTTTACATGTCTTCGATTTCATCTTTACGGACTTGTGGAGAAGGAAAAAGATCAGGGTCATACCATCAAGGAAACCAGAGGTCTCTGCAGGCCACTGGAACGACGTGTATACCCCAGCTGACGACAAGAGGCCCAGAAGGGAGACAGCAGTGATGATGGAGGTGAGCAAGGAGACCAGAGGAGGCATCTATCTGACAATAGAGGAAGTGGCGCCGCATGGTGAGGAATTTGTGGAAATTGTTATGAATGACCAAGTGTTTTATCATGCGGGTGACCTGGCGATATCGGCTCGCCCGGATGCATGAGTTGACATGCGCCAATGCCCCTCTGGACCCGGACCAAGGCCAGACAATGGAAGAGATGCAAATAAAAAGAATCATGGGGAAGATGACCCCATGGAAGGGAAGAGCGACATAATGAGCGAATTCGACTTGAGTGCTCTGGAGAGGGATCTGCTGGAATGTGATTTCAATGAAACAGAAGGCGTTGAATGAAACGCTAGTGTTGATGACAACGTCATCATTTATGTCCCCCACTTAGGAGCCCCCAGCTAGTCTGTCACCCGTGGAGTCTGTCCCTGGTTGAAGTATATCAGAGGAAGGGTGAGTCCAATCTACTCAGTGAGTCCCCTCGAAGAAGGAGGATTGATGAGTCAATGCGAGTGGCATTCCTGGGCACGTTGTCAGAAGAAGAATGATAGCTGGAGAGAAAAACCAGCGAGGTTTGGACGCGTGTAGCATTCATGGAAAGTACGTGGAGCATAGTCCGGAGATACAGCACATAATCCGTGATGAGAATGGGATTGAGCCAGTCCATCATGCAAAACATTGTAGAGAAAATGATGGAATCCACTGAATCTGACAGTCTGACCGAGTCAATCACGGAAGAAAGTGCTAAAGAAAGCCCGATTATGCGAGGTCGACTCGTAAGAAGGTCCAGGAAAGGACTGAAGAAGTACAAGTCAAAGGTGAGAAAGTTGAAGGAGAGAGTTAACAACAAGGTGACCAACCCCAAGGTTGTGCAGTCAAAGACCACAACGGTGGTGATGTCGCTGGCTTAAGTGTTCGCCCGAACGAAGCTGGGCAAGTGTACGTGCAAGGCGGCAGGGAGAAGGAGAACCAAGTGCCACCGATGTTGCTGACGGGATTAATCTCAACAGCTTCAAAGGTCAAGAGAACCCTGGCTGACACCAGATTGTAAATGGAGATTATTAAATAGTGTGGATCCGGTGGATTGGACGACTAAAAACCGTCACGTACCAATAAGGCAAAGATTAAGTTGGAAATGCAGCTCGACGTGGTCGAGTATAGTCGTATTACAGTGCCCGAATCGGTTCTCATGGGCGATCCTGCTAGTGGCTACCTGAAAAAGGTGAAAACGAGAAACTCCGCGATGCAAGAGTATCTAAAAGAGTTGATAACGGGCTCGAACCTGAAAAGAAAAGAACATGGCACAGTGATGTCGTCGGAGGCGAATGAGAATGGTTTGGAGCTTCTGAATAAAATTTCCTGAAAGGCGGTCCTGGAGAAGTATTTCGACGAAACCATACGTACTCCCTCATCTGTGATGGCGTACTTAGCCAATCCTTGCGTCAGGACAGTCCTGCAAGTGAGGCTTTTGTGGTGCCTTGTCGGAATAAGAAGACGAGAGCACAAAGCCACCATTGAAACGAGATCTAGAGAGAAACACTTAGAATTGATGAGAGCTTTGAGAATGTTGATCCCCAGGGACAATTCTGCGATAGCGTGGGCAAAGAGAAAGGACGCACTTCGCTTTGTGAAGTTCGTGGTGGATCGTATCCCCACTCCGGTGATAGAAGAATGTGTAAAGACAATCAGGCAGAGGTCGATGAAGCGTGAAGAAGTCTTATTGAGGGCCCTGTTGGAACTCTATCAAGACATACCACTGCAGATCCCGAAGAAAGAACTGAATGATATGGATAGCTAGCGGAGGTTGGAGGAAGTCAGGCAATATTCCAAAAAGGGGTTGACAGTGACGAGAGAATTGTTAGAAGGAATCAGGAGTCTGAAGGAGTACGCGACGCTAGGGAAGCGGAAGTCCTTCTAATGCGTGTCGGGTGTCCCAGGAATGGCTTGTAATCCATTCGTACTTCGACTATGAGCAAGCAGTAATCCTCAATTTCTGGGTGGAAAGAGTACGAGAAATGGGGACAGTAACGTCTGAACAGTTACAGTTGGGAGTAATCCTGGAGGAACGAGTGATTGAACCTTCGATTCCCCAGCTGGAGGGAGAAGTAAGCTTTGAGTGTGGTTCGTTGGACGGTCCACTGAAGACCAGCTTAGTGACGATGTGGGAACTTATAAAGCCTTCATGGTGTCCAAATCCGAACGCGGGCCGGATATGGGACCTCACCGCTGAAACTGAACTGGAGGAGAACAACGATGAGAGCCTGCACGACCTAGCCATGATACATCATCTATTGGCTCTAAAAATAACGATGTAAGATGACAAACAACCCACGGAGCCGTCCGCGGGGAACTCTCCAAGTGATTGGATGAAGGAGGGCGCCTGTCTAGCTTCCAGTGGAATGGAAGGGCACGTGTGTGTGAATGGTCATTGCCTGAAAACGTTGAATGAACAGCACTTTCAGCTAGCCAAACTGTATGGAAGATTGAGTATGTCAGAAAAAAATGATATGGAATTGATTGCGGACTTCCATGGAGCAACGGAAGTGAACCTGATGACCGCCTTAGGATTCTGCAGTATGATCAGTTCGATTGAATGATTGGGACGCCTGGAGCGTGCCCATGAGCTGGTCACGTACTTGAGCGTGGAAGTGTTCCCTGGAGCATTACAAACGGATCAGAAAAATAAAAGCTGGCGGGAGGCTCTTGAAAATGAGATGAATTTGAAGCACAGCATGGTATATCATAAGACAGCCGGTTCGAAGTATCTGGTGGGATCTAGCGCGGTACCATACTGTAATAGCAAATACCCGAGACACTTGGTGGTTGTAGATGCCAGAACACAACACCGACTGATCGACCAGGTCTTCTCGGTGCCTAAGTGCGTGCGACTGTCGAGGATGTCGGAGAGATCAAATGAGTTGTTGAGGAACATCCTCCGGGCAGCCCCGGAGAGGTCTAGGGGTGATTTGGAGGAAATAGTGGGAGAAGACTTCGTAAAGTGTGGTGAAGGGAACATCAGTGAGTTCCAGAAGAAGAAGGCGAGGGGAATATTGTCGAGTGATTTTCCCACGATAGACGAAAAGGATGAGACGCACCAAACGATGATGGAAACTGAACCCCTGCTAGTGGCATCGTGATATCGAACTTGGAGAAACATCCTGTTGACTCATGGAGAGTACCCGTGTCACTGCCTGGCGCAGACGTTTTGGTACCCCAAAAGAGCAAACCTAGTACTGGTTTGGGATGCCGAAGAGTTGTTCTCCATGGGATTGCCTGACCAAACCCAGAATGTGGCGATACTGGTGTTCAGCGCCATGTTAGCAGTAAGATGGCTGGAAGCCAATGCAGAGACGACAGAGCAGGAGATGGCCGTGCCAACTCCGGAGCAGTTGAGCCGGGTGAGCATTAGCGAGAGGCTGGATTTGTTCAGAACGACCTGCAAAATTTGAGGATACCGAGAGAAACAGAAAGAATTCGGGCCAGACAAAGATTGATGCCTTTGTTTCGTGCGATGATGACGGCATGGGTGTATGAACTCGCGAAGCGTCATTTGTCTCGAAACACGGAAACCTATCGATCTTTCCAGCTGGACATAGGACCGGGAGCCTATAAGAGAGCATTACTGACACTAGGAACGCTGTGACCACAGAGGTGAAGAGAGTAGCTGGGATGTCTTGCACCACTCAAAAGGAAAGGAAAGAGATCTTACAAGCTGACCTAGAACGAAACGTGAGCCTGTGCTTGCACAACAGCTTCTGCAGGATCAGAGAGCAGAAAGTGAATGTGGACCTACTACCCTGCTGCACACAGAGCTTACTGGAGCAGGAAAGAAGGGGCACGGCCCAAAACTCTGTGGATATGCTGCAGAAAGTTCTTGAAGACAGTGTGAAAGTAGAGCAGGAACCAGAAGTGATAGACGAAGATTGAAGACTGGAGAGAGATGAAGACTTGATTGTCATTGTGTGTAAAAACTTGAACTAATCAAACAAGATGGATTAATGAAATTTTTAAGCTTTTTGTTTTGATGCAGTTTGGTCAAACCAGACTTGGAATTGTTACAATTGTTGTTAAAACTGTTGAATTACAATGGAGAAATTTAGTTGATGTTATATATAGGCCTTAGGTGAGTATATTTACCTATTTGAACCTGACTGGAATTTTTAACCTGTGTAGGAACCATCTTCACTTTGTGGCTACCTGGCAGGGTTTGGGTATGCTTGCTCGAAGAGGGTGAGTACGCCATTACCTTTCCTAGCCACAGAGTTTCTTAATTTGATTATTGAGGGCAAACGTATAAATGATTGATTATACTTGGTGAGTGACATTAAGTTAATTTTAACTTTTTATTCTGCAAGAGCGAGAAGAAGTTTTAAGGAAAAATGACGTAAGTAGTCAGAAATTTTTTTTATCTAGCACACTCCTCATAGTGCAAATTTTGTGAAAGTCTTGGAAGGCAGTAAAATAAACAACGATGCCCATTATGACACGCGGTTTGTAAGTTGATTATGGAAAGCTTGACCACCACTTGAAATTAACCCGGGGTTATGCGTTCAATGGGGGTACTGAAGGGGACTGTCCGGGGAGTTTGTGCCATTGCGCCGGATTGACACAGCCGAACCCTCCGACGAGCGACAAGGAGAACATTAGTCTTGTTAATCTTGAGCTAATCATGAAAAAAAGGATCGGAATTTTCTAGAAGTGAATTTTCGAAAAATCGAATCGCGGTGAAATATTTCTGAGAAATACAGCAAGTGGCCATATTTGGCAGAGAGCGGACAAAAAAAACAGAACAACCGAACTGACTAGTGCAGAACGGTCGAGAAAAATGCAAAAAAAGAAGTATTTTTTATCGTGACGATCACGCACAATAAGACGTGTAGCAGAAGACGATAGGAAGAAAGGAGGCTTCAGCGGGAGAACTGGAAGGATCAGTACCCTCCCGTGCCACGAAATGGAAGAAGTAACAACGTTATTTCTTGAAGAGCACGGAATTGGAGGCCCGGCGCCCAGAGACTCTCGTATGTTGAATGACTATATTAAACTAACTTTTTAGCTACTCTGATGTCCTGAACGTTTAAATTAACCCGATATTATTTTTTGTTTCAGATTATGAGTAGCTAGGAAGATGAAAGGGTCAATCCACCTTCAATGGATTTAGTATGTATATAGCTGTCACTAAAAACACAGTAAAATAAGATATTCGAGCCGTGTTTTAATAGCAATCACGTAGTCTGGGGATCCGAGACCTAGCTAGGTGATTATCTTCGCATGTACGAAAGCTGATCGAAAGTCGTTTGACTGATGGCCTAAAAATGGTAGCTTTTCACTTATCCGTAAACAGAGCAGAAAATCAACTGCCTGGTCGAGACGGTGAAAAACGGGTAGAATTTAGATAACTTACGCAGGTCAGTCTTCAATAGGTGTTTTTTCTACGCTTCTTCACTGTGTACTATTCGGGCGAATGTTACATACGTATTTCTGCAGTTCGCATAGTGAAAACAAGCACGTCCCGAACTATGGACTCCTCCGTCGGACCAAAATCACACCCTTTGGATAAATCACTTAATGATCCGTAGTATTGTTCCATCCCCTAGTTCTCCCGTTGTTTTCTCCCGAGCAGATTAAACCTACGGTTCTTAACATTTGGTTTTTTTTTATAAAAGCATCTACAGACAACTTCCACAATTTTGGTACGAGGGTATTTCTGATAAAAGATCTTTGTCCTGTTTCGCTAATGAGATAAATAACATTAATTTTAACTGTTTATCCGCTTTTCCTCTGTTACTTCCTGTAAACAATATCTTCTCGTCGTCCAACAGGCGGGTTTTTTCTTCTCTCCACAATTGCACTACTGTTTTGTTACGCGCTTCTCTCTCTCTCTCTCTCTATCTATCTATCTCTCTCTCTCTCTCTCTCTCTCTGTCTGTTCTCTTTTGAGCTTCTTCCGTTCCATTGCGCTCCCCCGAGGTTAGATGCACGTTCTCATGCAACGTATTTTCATCAAATAGTTCGTCAATATCGATCTTTTTTTTGGCAATTACTATGACTTGAACTTTTTGAGCCCGATCGTCCCAGGGTAACGAAGCTCAAATGGGCGGCTTTTGGCTCGGTCCGTTCCAGAACAATTTCAGCTCACCGTAGCTCGATTCAGTTGGTGACTGCGCCATGTAGAAGTATGTATTATTGAAGGTGTATTATTGTCTAACCGTTACTAAGGAAAACGTGAAAAAACATCTTAAAACCCTTTTCGGACACTAACGCATAAATCTTTTTCTGAACTCAGAAAAAAATCAGAAGCTGAAAACAACAGGAGTAAGAAAAAAGTGTTGAATTAGTTCGAGGGGGTTGTGGCTTTGTTTTCCATATAACAATTAACACTGCACCACCGGTAAACAACATAAGGCTTAATATGAGCAGCACCTGCAGGGAAAAGGTGAGCAGTTTGCTTCGAGAATTGGAAAAAAAAAGTTTGAAATAAACAATAAGAGACATTGAATGCTTTGATTATTGATATTGGAATAATAACTAATGACAACCACAGAATTTTTTCAGCAAAGAATTCGTTAGTTAATTTTCGATTTTTTAAAAGACCTCAGATTTATTCGATTAACTGCCGTTTTGGTGATCGAGTTACGAAAAACAAAAGACATCAGAGCTCGGGTGTGCTTCAATTTTCTCATAAAAATTCAGATAAAAACTCCAGCAGACAGTATCAATTATTTTTTCCTGACCATTTATTGAAAACGACAAATTTTTAATGCCGTTAGAACCCATAACTTAATGGTTAGAATTGCAGGACTACCAAAAAATACCAAGTCGAAAATACAAAATTCCAAATCTTGTTTTTTTTTTGCAGCTGATATGCAGCCAAATGGCACGAAGTTGATATCACATCTGACAAGTTTTGATTTAAGTAATCAAAATAGGGATTAACGAAACCCATTACGCCATAAATCCTTTTTTTTCAATTCGTGATAAATCGTACTTTTCATTTTTTTCTTTATTCCAATCAGTGTTAAATGAAGATTGTGCTTTGCCGTTGACAACGAAAAACGGGCCGTAATTTTGTCTTGGAAAATGCCAGATAAGCATCGTAGTGTAGCTAAACTGCTTCAAAAACTCGGAAAACGAAACTGTTTTGTTGTTTTTATCGCTTTGTTGATCAAACGTTTTGAAATTGTGGTCATTCTTCTTGCTCAGAACCATAAAATCAGTGAAACCGCGTTCACTTTCCTTTTTATCATTGAAAAAGGTATTCAATTTTAAAAAAAATTGATTCAAACTTTTTGAATGGGTTCTCCAACACCTTTTGAGTACAAGAAAAATTACGTTTGCTATCAGTCAGTCAAGCAGTTATTTTTTTCTCTAAAATTTTTCAAATCATTGTCTGAGTAAACAAAACAAGACAGAAAGTTGTACTGTATCATCAAAGTTAAAGTTGTTGAATCAACCAGATGAAGGTTGAAATTTTCATAGCATTGGTCGCTATTTAGCAATCACTCTTAGATAAAAAAGAGTGAACGAGAGTTTTTTTTATCCAAACAATGCGATCAGAAACCAAACTATATTGGGCATCAAACTTTCAGAATCTATTATTGTTTTTTTACACACATTCGATAGATCTTTTTTTTTTCAAAAAATTACGTTAAGTTTGTTTCATCAAAGTTTAATTTTTTTTCCTGCGGAATCTATTTGCTTTATCAAACTTAATAAACATTTTTATTCTTCCGTGAAAAATTTTTGGCAATCACTTCTCCTTTTAGGGCTCAAACCTGGAATTAATGGCTCTATTTAGCAGAAAACACGCTTATTCCCATCGGGAAATGTTTTTTGCTTCTGAAATAACTTTACTCTCAGCTTGTCAGAGCTTGACTGTACTGCAATTTTTCTTGAATATATGAGCAATTTGCAGCGACCCATATGATGTAAAGGTATAGCGTCTGCCTGAAGTTTCAAAAGCATGCGGTCTCTCCCTTTATAAATTTACCGAAAAATTATGTCTCGGCATGAGAATGGCCGAAAATGTAGTCGCGGCATAATCAAAAAATTGTTCGCGACATCGTCGAATGATTAGTCGCGGATTGGTAAAAAACGATAGTCCAAAACTTAATTTATTTTTGATTTCAGAAAATTTGGATGTTTTTTCTGCCATTTTATTGCTAACCTTTGCAATACTTTTTATTGAGCGAGCAGAGCAGCTTTGATTTAGGCAAAACTTTGTGTCCATGTTGTTGGTATAATACTGACTGCTCCAATTTGTTTATTGTTTGTTGATCAACGTTTTTTGAAATTGTGGTCATATTTTTCGCTCGTAACCATATAACTGATAAAACCGCGCTCACTCTTTTTTTCATCTTTTATAAGTTTAGTTCAATTTTTTAAAACTGAATCGTAATTTTGAATGGGTTCTCCGAACGCTTTTTGAGTACAAAAAAAAGTTTAATTTTACTATCAATCAAACAAATAGATTTTTTTTCTGCTATAAAAGTTTTTTCATCAGTGTCTGAGTAAAAAAAAAGTTAGAGAGTAGTATTGTGCCATCAAATTCAATGCTGTTGAATCAGCTACATAAGGTTTGAAAATTTGATAGCACTGGTCGCTATTTAGCAATCACTCTCAGACAAGAAAGAGTGAACGAGAATTGGTGCTTTTTTCAAACAATGCGATCAGAAAACAACCTAAAATGGGCATCAACTTCCAGAATCGGTTATTGTATTAACACTCGCTTTTGATAGATTTTTTTTAATTAAAAAAGTTACGATAAGTTTGTTTCATCGTAGTTTCCTGCAGATTCTTTTTGCTTTATCAGGCATAAGAAACCATTTCAATCTTCTTCTGTGAAAATTTTTTGGCAATCCTTTCTGACTTTTTAGGGCTCAAACCTGCAAACAAATGGCTCTTTTTAGCAGAAAGCACGCTTCCTTCCGTCGGGAAACGTTTTTTTCCTCTGAAATAACTTTACTTACAGATCGTTAGAGCTTGACTGCAGTGCATTTTTTTCTTAGTTATATGAGCAAGTTGCAGCGAACCATACGATGTTCTCAATTCCGTCTGTGACTGCGCCATGTATAAGTATATTCAGTAAAGGTGTATTATTGTCTAACGGTTAATAGAGAAAACGTGAAAGAACAACCTAAATTCTTTTCGGTCGCCAGCTCCAATGGCAACACGCATGGCTAACCACCTTTATGACGTTAACCTTGGTACCATAAAATAACAATGTAATACATAATACCTTACAATAATAAGATACGTAAAACACCTCACTACACGGAGGAAAAGACAACAACACTAACGATAAATCTTTTCATGAACTCAGAAACAATTCAGAAGCTGAAAACAACAGAAGTCAGAAAAAATTTTGAATTATTTCGAGGGGGTAGTGCCTTAGTTTTTTATATAACAATTAACACTGCACCACCGGTAAACAACAAAAGATGAGCAGCGCCTGCAGGGAAAGGGTGAGCAGTTTGCTACGCCCGGTACTCAAGCGATAAAACCGTCCTTGTTGGTGTACTTCCGTTATCATGAATGGTCCTCTCCATTTCTTAAGTAGTTTCTTTGTCCCTTTTGGAGGTATGACATTCTGGAAGACCCACACGTACTGGCCCACTGCATATGGTTTCGCTTGCAGTATCTTTTCATCGTAATTCTTGCGCTGTCTTATTTGTGCTTGCGCAATATTCCTCCTGCAGAGTTCGTTTAGTTCCTGTTGTCTCCTGATCGCTTCTTTCACATAAGCTTGAGGCGACGTCTTTTTCCCTTCTTACTCCGGGTAAAAGAATGTTAGGGGCATTGCTCTTTCCTTGCCCGTAAACATCATGAAGGGACTGATTCCTGTTGTTGAGTGTTGCGTACTGTTGTACGCCCCTACCACATGCGGCAGATATTTATCCCAATCTGTCATGTACCTTGAGCAGTATACCCTCAGCATGTTCACCAACGTTCTATTCTGCCTCTCTGCCAACCCGTTGGTCTGGGGATGGTAGGTTGTTGAATGCGCTTGAGCTATGTGAGACCTCTTCATCAATTCTTTCGTCAAGTCCCCCACGAAGGAAATATCATGGGACAGCCATACCGTGATATCCAATCAATGTGTTATCAGGTGGTCACAAGTTTCCTCTGCCGAGGCTGTCTGACACGGCACCGCTTCCGCCAGCTTTGTGAAGTGATCTATTATGACTAGTATCTGGTTGTATCCCGACTCTGTCATACAGATCTTTTGGTGGTCTATTTGCACGACTTCGTTGAATTTCGAGCTCTCAACGGACTCGAGTGGGAACTTCATCTTCCTTGAGTCTTTCACTTGCAGGCATGCCAGGCATGCATTCACCCATCTCTCGCAGGCTTTCCTTAATCCTCGCCAATCAAACATGTGAAGTATTCTCTGTTGCACCTTGTCTATCCCCTGGTGCCCCATTTGATCGTGCGATCTGAATAACACTTCGGTCTGATACAACTGTGGCAATATGATGAGGTTACGCTTGTGTAATATCTTCTCCTCATCTTTTCTCTTGCACGCTACCAACCCATCAGTTGTGTGATAGAGTAAATCTTTTCTTTCTTTGTAGAACTGGCTCAAGATCTTGTAGCTGTCTTCTTCCAGGTCCCCCTTCTCTTTGGACCACGTCCGGATCCATTTGGAGAGGTTACTTCTCATCTTGTCATTCTATTGGGACCTTATTAGATCCGACAGCCTATATCTCGCCTTGACATGTTCCTTTAGTGCCCATTCTTTTCCCTGACCATTCATTTCCCCAGGGTTGTGGATGTCATCTTTCAGCTTTAGGCACACTATCCTTTTTATGATCTTTCTATCGTCTTCTGGCACCAGATTTGTTCTGACATTCGAGTTTCATGATAGTTCCCTGAACGGTTTCCTCGATACCGCCATTTTCTCAAGTTCTTCACCTCCTCGCACTTCTTGCTGATCCAAGTTGTATGTTCCTGATGAGGGATCCGTCTGCAGCTCCCTGTCGCAGTGTCTCGTCCTCTCTTCGGCCAGTATCATGCACAGACTATCTTGTTCGTCGCTGCTGCCCTCCGATTCCTCATCCCATTCTTCACACTCCCCGGACAATTTTTCTTCTGCAGCGTCTTCTCCCTCTGTGGGCCACTCCCCGGCCTCTTGACCTATTCCAAGATGCTCAGCTTCCTCCTTAAACGCCACTCTATTTTTCCTAACCCGAGTCCGCTCGAGTATGTCATCAGGGATTTTGTCAACCAGTGACTGCACGAATTCTTTCCCATCAGGATTACTCACTTCTAAGGAGCTTTCACCGACAACTGTCCCACTCCTTCGCAGTATCGTGACTTCCGGTTCCTCCTTACCTCTTCCTTCGATCACGGTTTTATCATCTGCCAGTTTCTCGAGTTATCTCATCAAGTCCTCATCTATCTGTGCTTGTCCCGTTTCTACCTGGTTGAGATCATAGCCTTTCGCCTTGAGCGTCTCCCTCACAATTTTTGACTTGAGCATTATCCCTATCGGCATCCCTCGGGTCTTCTTCAAGATTGTTTTCTCTGGAGTCTCTTTTGGTAATTCGGGGTGATCTTCTATCGGTTTGCCTGACTTGTCGAGCCATCTCGTCAGTGGAAGACTATCATACGTTTCCTTATCCATGAAGGAGAAGCCTTCTTTTATTTCTGGCCTATTCGCCTCCCTCTGTTCCTGTCTCTCGTAGAACTCCGTCTTCTTACTCAAGCTATCGGCATTTTGATGTTTGTCTCTTGTTCTGTGTTCAATTATCATGTTGTACCCGTCCAGGCGAACTATCTACCTCCCAATGTAGCTCTGGTCCATTGAGTACGTCTTCAGCCAGCTGAATGCCCTGTTGTCGACTCGCAGCTTGAATGGGTCACTGCCTAGGTATGCTCTATATTTCTCGACAAAGGTAACCACCGCGAATATCTCCGCTTTCGGCGCCCCATACTTCATTTCCGTATCACTCAAGAATTTGCTCCCGTACGCTATTGGTCTCAAGACTGTCCTCCCGCTCCATTCCTGTTCTTGATGGAGAATTCCAGAAATCGCGACTACCGACGCATCCGTATCCAGCACGTACATCCCTTTCTCCGTTGGCATCCCTAACACCGGTGCCTCGCACAACTCTTTCTTTGGCTGCGTTGTTCCACGTGAACTTCTTGCCTTTGTGTCTCATTAATTGTTGCATCGGGTATAACTTATCCGCGCGCGTAGCCCTTGATGAATTCCCTGTAATAGTTCGCAAAACCCAGGAAGCTCATCAACTGGTGTTCCGTTTTTGGCTATTCCCAAGTTAGAACTGCTTCAACTGCATCTGGATCTGGCCTGATGCCGTGCCTGTCCACCATCCTCCCCAAGTATTTTATCGAATCCTTGAGTATCTCGCATTTTGATGGTTTGCACTTCAGCCCCGACCCCTTCATGCATGCAAATACCTCGTCCAGTGGCTCGATGTGATCTTTCAGTGTTGGCGTCGCTATTACCACGTCATCCACGTAGCACATTACCAGATTGCCAAACTTCTTTGTCACACCTATCAATGCATGTGCCATCAACCGTTGAAATGTAGCCGTGGCATTGCAAAGACCAAACGGCATCCGTTTCCATTGAAATAGCCCCAACTCGCAGGCGAACCCTGTTTTGTCCCTGTCCTGCTTCTGACGGAGTTCAGATACCGAAAGTCACAACAAAATCTCAATTGGTCGCCTTTCTTTTTGGCCATCACTACTCCACACGCCCACGGTGATTTGGATGGTTCTATTATATCATACTCTAGTAGTGTCTCTATCTCTTTCCTACACGCATCCGATTTGTGTGGGGTCATGCGCCTCGCCCCCTCCCTGTGCGGTACCGCGGACTCCTCAAGCTCTATTTCATGTTCAACAAAATTACAACATCCAATGTCTGCCTTATGTCTCGAAAAAACTTCCTCATTCCGCTCTAGTACGTCCTTGATGGCCTCGAGCTGTTCATCCGTTACCTTACCCCTTAAATGCTCTATTTCAGGTAAAACTTTCAGTTTATCCATTTCCATTTCCTCTAGTGTTGGTCTTTCTGGGAAATTTGAACAACTCGATAGTCCATCGTCTGTCTCTGACTTAAATGACTTTACAAGACCTGATGAACTTTTTATTTTATTCAATCGTCTCAAGATACAAATCTTGTCCCTGTTCTGCCTAGTACCCGCAGCGCCCCTTTGTTCGCAGCTGATAGCCGTACTCTTGAGTCTATGAAGTCATCTTTGTCGAAACCCATTCGTTCCCAAGCTTCGACTGGTATAACACTCAAGACCGCTCCCGTATCAAGTAACCCACGTAACTGAGTTTTTTTGCCACTTATGTCAAGCACATGTGCTGATACGTCCGCTTCCGTCCCCATGTGCATTGCATCTTCTTCCAGCATGGCGCAGTGTCCAATCGATCTCACTTCTATTTCTTCTTTGCCCACGTAGATCTGCCCCACTAGATCTTCATCACATGTTATCATGGTTTTCGTATAGATGTTTATCCCATCTATATTTAGCATCACCTCATGCGGACCATAAGCTTCTGTAAATCTGTTCTCAACACGGACTGACTTGCTGCCACCTCTTGTGAGTAGCGCCCTCAAGGTTCTAGACGTCGTCTGTGGGCTTATCGCACTCAAGTAATCTGCGTACACGTCAATGTGCATTATTGTCTGATCGCTTGGTTCGTTCAAGTTCCTCGTTACTTCATGGTCGCCCACAGTGATTATTGACATTATCCTGGCTCCGATCTTTGTTATGCCGAATGGCTTTACCGTCACCATTTTCAGAGTGTTGCAATTTCCACTCTTTGTCGACCCTGCTACGGCTTCTGGCACCGGCACCGACCAATCTAACGTCTCGTTTAACTTCTGCTTTTCGACCTCCTGTATCAATCGTTGCTCTATTTCCTTCGTCGCTAGGTCCTGTTTCACTTTGTTAATAGCCTCTGCGGCCGCCTTCTCATAATTTATCTCTAGGGCATTCCTGGCCGTGGCCTCTATTTCACTGTTGACTTGCGTTACAGCTTTCACCGTCATCGTTGGCAGTTCCGCACTCGGTGCTTCCAAATTTTTTGTTTCAAATTCAGTTTGTCTGTTTCTCTGGTTCTGCACCGCCGCTAACGCCAACTTATGCTTTGGGTGACTCTGGTTCTTGACTGCCTCCCAAAACAAAGGACAGTCCATCCTGAAGTGCCCCTCTTGATTGCAGAAGAAACATCTCGCACCTATCTTTTTGATCAAGCCACTATAGAACTCGTGTTCTTCTATCTGGCTCATATCTTCCTCATCGGGTGCATATCCCAGACTCTTCATGCACTGTTTGTATGTTGTGCAATCCGCCACGTGATGATCAGCTGACCCGCAGTTTGCGCATGATCTACGTTTGTCCATGTCATCTCTAGGCTTATACCACGACGACCTTTGTGGTTGACTCCCCCCTTGCATATTCCTGTTATCCGAATATAAGTATTTCTTGGGTTTCATTAGCATGTACTCTCTTGACTTCTGTCTCATCTCTTCTGGAGTCGATGCGCTATCTTTCCACAGTGTATAGTACGTTGCTAACATTGTTCTCAAGTCGTCACTTTTCACCCCATCGATGAACTTCGAGGCGATGCTAAAGATCCTTCTGTTTGTTGACTCTTCAGGATGACTCCTTTGTCTCAAGCTCTCGAGATCATCTAGGAACCGATCAATTGATTCATCGTCTCTTTGCCTTCTTTTTTCGAATCTCAGCATCGCTTGGTGACCCTTCATGCTTGACCCGAATCGATTCAACAATATCTCGAAGATCTTGTCCGCTGTGTCGCGTTCCTCTTCTTTCTTTGCAACTACGCATTTCAACGCCGTGCCTTCTAAGTTGCTGAGTATCGATGTGCAGGCTTGTTTCTCGTCGTTCAAGTTATCCTGTTCCAAATGTAGTTTCATGACTTCTACCCAAGTATCGATGCATCCGTCTGAGTCATCCTTAAATTCTTTTGGCTTCTTGAAGGTTTTCCTGGATTTGCCGCCTCCTCTCTCACTCGATTCAGCCATCAAATTGCCCAGTTCAAGATGAGTTGTTGTTTCATGGTCAGCTTTGGCCATATTGTTGGCTGCTGCCTCCTGTTTAACCTGTTCATCGTCTTGGTTGGCCTCTGTCGTTATCGTGGAAACTGTTCCAAATGTTTTGCCTTTCTCGGCTTTCGGTTCTTCCGTCACTATGTCTCTCGATTTCATCCCGACCATCATTGATATCCTTTCTGTAAATGACGTTCTTTTTACTTGAGATTCGTCCTTTACTATTTCTGGCGTGTTGCCCGTCGTGTCCTCGACAGTGTCTATCGGTGAGAATTCCATCGACTTTTGATTTTGTTCCTCTGCATATGGCATCGGTGTCTTTTGTCTTGTTCTCTTTTGAACTTCTTGTGTTGACCATGCTCACTGAAAAGTTCTTCCTAATTACTCTTGAGCCAACCGTTGTCACTTTTCGTTGCGACGAGTTATGTTTTGTCTTTGAGTCCGTAGCTCTTTTTTCAGCTATCGGTACCCTGCTCCGTCTCATGCTTTTTATTTACAATTATTTCTATTTACAATATTACTATTTACAGAATTCTATTCTAAGGATAAAATTTCTGATAATAAATATAATAATAAAAACAACGTTCCTGTTCCCTCTCAAAATTTTACTGATTCGTGATCCTAACAGAATCGGATATATCGCGATTTAACGTCCCGACTAGTCCTATTGCTTTTGATCTAGTTATTTCGACCTGTCTTAAGACCCTTTAGTACCGTCACACCACTTCTCTATACCGTCCCAAGACCTCCCGGTACTGTCCCAACACTTCTATGTACTGTCCCAAGACTTCCCCGGTGCTGTCCCAAGATATCTTGGTACTGTCCCAAGACTTTCTGGTACTGTCCCAAGACTTTTTGGTACTATCCCAAGACTTTTTGGGACTGTCCCCAGACTGCCCTGTCCCAAGACTACCTGTCCCAAGACTGCCTGTCTCAAGACTGCCTGTCCCAAGACTGCCTGTCCCAAGACTGCCTGTCCCAAGACTGCCTGTCCCAAGACTGCCTGTCCCAAGACTGCCTGTCCCAAGACTGGCTGTCCCAAGACTACTGTCCCAAGACTACTGTCCCAAGACTGCCTGTCCCAAGACTGCCTGTCCCAAGACTGCCTGTCCCAAGACTGCCTGTACCAAGACTGCCTGTCCCAAGACTGCCTGTCCCAAGACTGCCTGTCCCAAGACTGCCTGTCCCAAGACTGCCTGTCCCAAGACTGCCTGTCCCAAGACTGCCTGTCCCCAGACTGCCCTGTCCCAAGACTACCTGTCCCAAGACTGCCTGTCTCAAGACTGCCTGTCCCAAGACTGCCTGTCCCAAGACTGCCTGTCCCAAGTCTGCCTGTCCCAAGACTGCCTGTCCCAAGACTGCCTGTCCCAAGACTGCCTGCCCCAAGACTGCCTGTCCCAAGACTGCCTGTCCCAAGACTGCCTGTCCCAAGACTGCCTGTCCCAAGACTGCCTGTCCCAAGACTGCCTGTCCCAAGACTGCCTGTCCCAAGACTGCCTGTCCCAAGACTGCTGTCCCAAGACTGCCTTAAACCACTGTACCTTGTACCACCACTTGAGCTCTAGTAAAAACTTTCCCAAAAAACCCAATCTTACTGGCCAAAACTTAGAATTACCAACCCCCTTGTATTTATTTTTCTTTTTGATGCAAAATGAAACCCAACTTGTTCGAGGTGTCTTGTGATCACCTGTTTGTCCAAAACCGATTAAAACTTTTTTACCAAAAGCGTCAAAATTTGAACAGAGAGAAAAAAAATACTCATAAAAAAAGAGAAATAAAACCACCTAAAACTCAAAGCTGACTCGTGCCAACCCTTTATCTGAACAACAAAAAAATTGTCTGGTACCTGATTGCCACGCGTTCTCCTCCCCCCTGCTAGCGATCTTATGGGGTATCACAAAAACTGTCTATGTCCGTTCCCCCCTCCCGATCCGACCAGGGTACCTACCTTAATTCGATGTTAAATTTGGATATCCGCTTCTTGTAATCAACGCGTGTAAGAATCTAATGTAACTAAATCGACGATGCCGATCAATTAGTTACTCTAATGTGTCCCCCCCCCCTTTTTACACTTTACAACCACCAACCTCTAACCTAACTAGCCCCCCTTCCAACCTCCCCCCTCTTTAGCCCCCCTCTTAAGCCCAAAATTACTTTATGCGCCGGGTGCTAAACCGCTCGAGAGAAAACCGTAGAACCTGTTTCCAGGCCTGCTTGAGTAAAAACTTCCTCAAAACTGTGGGGTTCCGCTTATCCAATTTTACACTTATCTCCTATAATGTGATGGGGATATTAACGATACCCGTTTGACCAACTTGAGAACACCCCCGTCCTCTCTTGTTGCTCTGATTCCGTGCTGGTTGTTTCCTTGACTTATCCTGCACCTGATCACCAGCACCACTTTCCCACTTGGCTGGTCACCTGTTCCAGTCAAGTCTCCTAATGGTCCAGCTAAGTCCCTGTGAACCACTTTCCCACTCGACTGGTCACCTGTTCCAGTCACGTCTCCTAATGGTCCAGCTAAGTTGCAAGCTATCTGAAAACCCTTTACAACGCCCCACACTCGGGCACCTTTTCAGATTGCTGAAATGATCGAAACGATCAGTCTTATAAAAAACAGTATGGTTATACTATTTAATTAATATAAAGGTTTGATCCAACTAATTTGGTGTCAAAGTCACTGTCATTTTTTGTTTTTATAGTTTTTGTTCTTTTTCTATTCTTTTTCGGTTTTTGTTTTGCTTTTTGTCTTTTGCTCGTTTTTTCGTCCCCCCTAGTTACTCCCCCCCTTACTCGGTTAGCTAAGCAGTAAGCAACTCGAGAAATAAGTATGATAACTTGAGAAGTTTTATACTAATTAATTTCAACAAGGGAAATAAGTTTTGACTCAAGAATTGAAGTTTTGGTGTGAACCATTGGGACACCCCAGCTGTCCACCTTTCCACTGAGGGTTCACTCTAGTTCAACTCGAATAAATGTATTCTCCTTCTGTAATCACTCCTTCTCCTATTTCAGGATAGGACGGCTCTACTCGCGTTTATTTTGTATCTGGAAATTGCGAATAGCAATTTCCCGCTGCTTTTTCAAGTACTTTCCCGCGATCGTAAATCGGATTTTCTGATCTTCTATTTCTGAGATTTTCAGTTTTCGCGAGAAAGAAAATTAAATTTCCTCCCAAAATTACGTAGTTCGTATTCCTCAAGGTCAAACTTCCAAATATGACCGACTGGCACAGATGCTGGGAGCGGTGCCTGGGGATCGAAGGGAGGACTCGAGTGAGACCTGGGGGGAGTTTGCAAAGAGAGAACAACAGTGACTTCGAGAGGTATAACACGGTAGGAAGACGACGAACCATGCCCAAGCCGTGGATGAGAATGACCTGACGCATGCGAAGATGATGGAGTTCGAACCTTTGTTTGAAGCTTCAGGAGAGTGCAACCTCCGAAGCATCAACTTGACGCACGGAGAATGCCCATGTCATTGTCTGGTGCAGACAGTGTGGTACCCGGAGCAGTCAAATCTCTGCTTGATATGGGATGTTGAAGAGATTCGGACGATAGGACTACCTGACCATCAACAAAAAGTCACCCTCTTCGAGGTGATTTCCATGATGGCGCTGCTATGGATGAAGGAGAACGTAACGAAGTATCGGGAGCCGAAGAAACCAACTGTGGAATCGATACATGCCATTGACTATAGCCGGATTCTCGAGTTGTTTGAGTTTGCGAGTATTCGCTGTACCCATGGAGGTGAGGCACCATACGATTCTTCTCATGGTTTAGGGCGACACTGACGTCTTGGCTGTATACGTTGACGAAGACTTACATGAAGAAACATCAAATGCAAAATCGTCAGTTCTTGGCCGAGATCGGGCCAGAGGCCTTCAAGAGACCTTTGCTCACCCATCGCAACGCGATAACCACGGGTTGGAAAAGGGTTGATAGGGTCTCTAGAGATAATATAGGGTTGGTAGGTGTTCTGATTGGATAGGACAAAAGAAATTTTAATGAATAGCCTATAAAGCTGGAATTCAGGGTGCAGGTGGATGCATATTTTGATTGCTGTTTAGCGATCATGTGAGAATTTTGGTTGGCTGTGAATATTGGGGTGTAGATAAAATTAAAGGAGCTGCAATTTCCTGTAAATGACTACTGGCACTGTATCTTGAGACGCACTCAACATTCTGGGGGCTCACTGACAGGCGACGACACGTTATGAGGACATCGACCCGGCAGTATGTGCCAGTCGTTCATATTTGGAAGTTTGACCTTGAGCTGAACGTTTAATCTTGATTTTGGGGAGAAAAGAATTTTTTCAAAATTTCGAATTGAGACTATCATGCTGAAGTTTTTCGCGACAACTGACAATACGAAAAAAAGCAGTCAGAAGATTCGAGTGAGAATTGCGGGAAAGTTGCCGAAAAATACAAGAGTAAAATTGCTATTCGCAGTTTTTCAGAATTACACGACGCGAGTAGAGCTAACTTGTTCCCAATAGGAAATCAATAGTTCAGAAAGAGAGAGAGAAGAACAATCAACTGTACCAGAGTGACCCTTGAGTGGAAAGGTGGACAGCTGAAGCTGCCCAATGGTCCAGATAGAAAAACTTATTCTTGAGTTCAAACTTATTTATTCAAAACTTGGGTTAGAGTTAATTATCCTAAATTAATTCTAGAGTTGCTTTACGATTTAGTTACTCAATTCTAGAGGTTGTGTCGGTATGTGAGTACCTAATTTAAAATTCTTGAGTGTGTTTTATGTGATTATGTTGAGTTAAGGAGAGTTCTTAGGTTGATCCATCTGAAATGGATCCAAGGTCCACTGTCCAAAAAAACTAGCGGTATGCTTCAGTTCCGACCCTGTTTTTAATGGCGTTCGCCTGTTTTAGGTATTTTGAGACCTGACCATGGGGCGTTCTTATTTCTAGAGTGGGAGAGGGCGTATTTTGGTAGTAGACTTTAAACTGTAACACGGTTTGCAGTCTCATAATGCAAGTGAACCGAATTGGCTCCAACCGCCTGAAGGTAGGAAAACACAAGAGATAGTGTCCCTGACTCTTGAACCAATAGTTATAGTGCCTATTTTTCTTAGCCTTATATGTGACTTAAATAGGCGACTGTTACACATTTCATAGAAAAAGTTAGAAAAAAATAAACTGCATCTCCATTTATCATTTTAAAAAATATATTAGATAGATAGATAGATAGATAGATAGATAGATACTTAAATTAGATATAGAATGACATCTATAAACCGTAATAAGAAATAACAAATCAAACTATATGTCATGAAGTCTGCGCAGCAGGCGATAAGGAAATATTTTCACTTGCCTCTCCATCTTACAGCGAGCAATAGGTGGATCACGACAGCGCAGGTTGTTTGCTGAGTAGGTAGAAAGTGTCAGAACTAATGTAACATTCGTCTACTGTAGTCACACATGAGGCTTAAGAAAAATAGGCCCTATAACCATTGGCTCAAGAGTCAGGGACACTATCTCTTGTGTTTTTCTACCTCAAATCAGTCGGAGCCAAAAACAGGGTCGGAACAATCAGCACAGTTACTTTTTATAAGACAGTGGAACTTTGATCCATTTCAGATGGATCAACCTAAAACTCTCCTTACCTCAACATAACAATCATAAAACACAAACGAGAAAACTAAATTGGGTACTCACATATCAGCACACTCAAGAATTGGAGTAACTAAATCAGTAAGCAACTCGAGAAATAAGTATGATAACTTGAGAAGTTTTATACTAATTAATTTCAACAAGGGAAATAAGTTTTGACTCAAGAATTGAAGTTTTGGTGTGAACCATTGGGACACCCCAGCTGTCCACCTTTCCACTGAGGGTTCACTCTAGTTCAACTCGAATAAATGTATTCTCCTTCTGTAATCACTCCTTCTCCTATTTCAGGATAGGACGGCTCTACTCGCGTTTAGTTTGTATCTGGAAATTGCGATTAGCAATTCCCCGCTGCTTTTTCAAGTACTTTCCCGCGATCGTAAATCGGATTTTCTGATCTTCTATTTCTGAGATTTTCAGTTTTCGCGAGAAAGAAAATTAAATTTCCTCCCAAAATTACGTAGTTCGTATTCCTCAAGGTCAAACTTCCAAATATGACCGACTGGCACAGATGCTGGGAGCGGTGCCTGCGGATCGAAGGGAGGACTCGAGTGAGACCTGGGGGGAGTTTGCAAAGAGAGAACAACAGTGACTTCGAGAGGTATAACACGGTAGGAAGACGACGAACCATGCCCAAGCCGTGGATGAGAATGACCTGACGCATGCGAAGATGATGGAGTTCGAACCTTTGTTTGAAGCTTCAGGAGAGTGCAACCTCCGAAGCATCAACTTGACGCACGGAGAATGCCCATGTCATTGTCTGGTGCAGACAGTGTGGTACCCGGAGCAGTCAAATCTCTGCTTGATATGGGATGTTGAAGAGATTCGGACGATAGGACTACCTGACCATCAACAAAAAGTCACCCTCTTCGAGGTGATTTCCATGATGGCGCTGCAATGGATGAAGGAGAACGTAACGAAGTATCGGGAGCCGAAGAAACCAACTGTGGAATCGATACATGCCATTGACTATAGCCGGATTCTCGAGTTGTTTGAGTTTGCGTGCAAAGTATTCGCTGTACCCATGGAGGTGAGGCACGTGGGGAGTCGCATACGATTCTTCTCATGGTTTAGGGCGACACTGACGTCTTGGCTGTATACGTTGACGAAGACTTACATGAAGAAACATCAAATGCAAAATCGTCAGTTCTTGGCCGAGATCGGGCCAGAGGCCTTCAAGAGACCTTTGCTCACCCATCGCAACGCGATAACCACGGGTTGGAAAAGGGTTGATAGGGTCTCTAGAGATAATATAGGGTTGGTAGGTGTTCTGATTGGATAGGTCAAAAGAAATTTTAATGAATAGCCTATAAAGCTGGAATTCAGGGTGCAGGTGGATGCATATTTTGATTGCTGTTTAGCGATCATGTGAGAATTTTGGTTGGCTGTGAATATTGGGTTGTAGATAAAATTAAAGGAGCTGCAATTTCCTGTAAATGACTACTGGCACTGTATCTTGAGACGCACTCAACATTCTGGGGGCTCACTGACAGGCGACGACACGTTATGAGGACATCGACCCGGCAGTATGTGCCAGTCGTTCATATTTGGAAGTTTGACCTTGAGCTGAACGTTTAATCTTGATTTTGGGGAGAAAAGAAATTTTTCAAAATTTCGAATTGAGACTATCATGCTGAAGTTTTTCGCGACAACTGACAATACGAAAAAAAGCAGTCAGAAGATTCGAGTGAGAATTGCGGGAAAGTTGCCGAAAAATACAAGAGTAAAATTGCTATTCGCAGTTTTTCAGAATTACACGACGCGAGTAGAGCTAACTTGTTCCCAATAGGAAATCAATAGTTCAGAAAGAGAGAGAGAAGAACAATCAACTGTACCAGAGTGACCCTTGAGTGGAAAGGTGGACAGCTGAAGCTGCCCAATGGTCCAGATAGAAAAACTTATTCTTGAGTTCAAACTTATTTATTCAAAACTTGGGTTAGAGTTAATTATCCTAAATTAATTCTAGAGTTGCTTTACGATTTAGTTACTCAATTCTAGAGGTTGTGTCGGTATGTGAGTACCTAATTTAAAATTCTTGAGTGTGTTTTATGTGATTATGTTGAGTTAAGGAGAGTTCTTAGGTTGATCCATCTGAAATGGATCCAAGGTCCACTGTCCAAAAACACTAGCGGTATGCTTCAGTTCCGACCCTGTTTTAATGGCGTTCGCCTGTTTTAGGTATTTTAAGACCTGACCATGGGGCGTTCTTATTTCTAGAGTGGGAGGGGGCGTATTTTGGTAGTAGACTTTAAGCTGTAACACGGTTTGCAGTCTCATAATGCAAGTGAACCGAATTGGCTCCAACCGCCTGAAGGTAGGAAAACACAAGAGATAGTGTCCCTGACTCTTGAGCCAATAGTTATAGTGCCTATTTTTCTTAGCCTTATATGTGACTTAAAAAGGCGACTGTTACACATTTCATAGAAAAAGTTAGAAAAAAATAAACTGCATCTCCATTTATCATTTTTAAAAAAATATTAGATACATAGATAGATAGATAGATAGATAGATAGATAGATAGATACTTAAATTAGTTACAGAATGACATCTATAAATCGTAATAAGACATAACAAATCAAACTATATGTCATGAAGTCTGCGCAGCAGGCGATAAGGAAATATTTTCACTTGCCTCTCCATCTTACAGCGAGCAATAGGTGGATCACGACAGCGCACGTTGTTTGCTGAGTAGGTAGAACGTGTCGGAACTAATGTAACATTCGTCTACTGTAGTCACACATGAGGCTTAAGAAAAAAAGGCCCTATAACCATTGGCTCAAGAGTCAGGGACACTATCTCTTGTGTTTTTGTACCTCAAATCAGTCGGAGCCAATTCGGTTTGCTTGTGACGTGAGACTACGACCCGTTACAGCTTAAAGGCTACTACCAAAATATCCCCCACTCTAGAAATAAGAACGTCCCCATACTTAGGTCTCTAGATACCCAAAATACATGAACGCCGTTAAAAACCGGGTCGGAATAATCCGTTAAGTTACTTTTTATTAGACAGTGGAACTTTGATCCATTTCAGATGGATCAACCTAAAACTCGCCTTACCTCAACATAACAATCATAAAACACACTCTAGAAATTTAAATTGGGTGCTCACATCGTAGCACGCTCAAGAACTGGGAGTAATTAAGTTGGTAAACACTCGAGAATTAAATAATGTAACTAAATGAGTTAAATGTTTGTTAGTTTCAATAACAGGAACAAGTTTGAACTCTAGAGTATAGTTTCTCGTGAACCATTGGGACACTCAAGCTGTCCACCTTGCCATCGAAGGTTCACTCTAGTCCAGTTTGAATGATAATCCAGTCGAGCAACAATAGTCCA
The DNA here is from genome assembly GCF_963678635.1 of Symsagittifera roscoffensis. Lineage (NCBI taxonomy): Eukaryota > Metazoa > Xenacoelomorpha > Acoela > Convolutidae > Symsagittifera > Symsagittifera roscoffensis. The sequence goes on from NC_087065.1 coordinate 43,172,187, forward strand.
ATTCTCGGGAATACGCTTCCTTCTGTTTCAGATAGGACAGCTCTACTCTAGTTTTATTGTGACGGAAATTGCGAATGGCAATTTCCTACCGCTTTATCTGGCAACTTTCCCGCGATTGTTACTCGATCGTTCTGTTTTCTCTTTTTCGGTTTTCAGTTATCGCGAGAGAATCGTGCATGACAGGCTCCATTCGAATTTTTGAAAAATCAAATTTCACTCCAAAATTAAGCGTTCTTGTTTTTCTCAAGGTCAAACTTCCAAATATGACCGACTGGCACATAAATCAAACAACAGATGATCAGAACCTGTTTGGAGGATTGCATCGTAGAGTTTTTAGTCAGCTCTTCTAATAGTTGCAGATATTGGTTCATAAGTATCAGTAACGCCGAGCCTTATTGCACGTCTTTGAAACAAATTTATCTTCTCTAGATCTTTAACATTTGAATGACATCTATGTTATACATTTGAATGACATCTATGTTATACATTTGAATGACAAAATGTATACTTTAAGTTATACTCTTTTCAAACCTAATTTCGTTAATATCTGACATACACTTGCATACTTGAATAATTATTTTCATGAAGCAATTAAAATGTTTTTTTTTTTGTTTTTCTAGACAAACGTATTCAAGTGTTTTTGATGTTTTTTTTGGCATTTTTTCAACTTATTTTTACCAATTGTTGGCTTTTTGTAGAGCAAGTTGTCCGCGGATAAGCTTCGCCACTCTGTCTCAGCTTTCGTTAGAGCGGATCTTAGAGTGAGTGGACGTCCCGTCTGTTTGCGATTTTTCAGACTGTTTATAATCACTGCTGCAGACGCTTTTAATATTTTTCAGATAAAATGGGTGTCCCATTCGCTGACATCCAGGTAATGATAAAAATTTAAACGATCATTTTCTTTGTAAATTGCCATATCATAATGATGTATCTTTTAGCCAGCGGAAAGAGAGCGGTATAAGGCTATTTTCACTCGACTGGATCCGAAAAACGGTTATCTACCCGGAGCTGAGCTTCGCAAGGTAAAATACATCAAATGTCACAATCAATTGAGTCTTGAAATCCACAGAGACATATTCTTCAGAGACATAGGTTAAATAATTGCGCGACAAGACATCAAATTTACTAAAAAAACAATAAGTATTACAAACACTGCAAAAAGGTAAAGTTAATAAATACAAAATGCTTTTAGACGCTGCAAAAATCTAATTTGAAAGATTCCGAACTTGGAAGGCTATGGGAGTTGAGTGATATAGACAAAGACGGCTCTCTGGATATCGAAGAATTCATAGTGGTTTGTATTTTATCACAAATTTTTATTCCCAGTAGTGGACACGATTGATTGTAGGCAACCGCTTATAAGCAACAGAGGCTCGCAATGGCTTAAAAATTATATAGCTTCTAAGCAAGAGTGAGGCTAAAAGTAATAAGGTAATTTTTTTTAATATAAAAACCTCATTTTCACTTATATTGGTTCAACTTTCATCAGGAAAATCCTCTTAGAAATCAGTTTCAGACAACCATTTTTCAGAGCAGGTGCACGTGTCAACAGATTACCAAGGAGTGTTAAATTCACAGAGTAGGGCTGAATAACGAATTATTTTTTTTTCTATGGAGAGAATTTGAAACGAAGTTATTTCCAGTATTTGGAGAATTTGAACAGCAAAACTCATCTTGTTTAAGGGAATAATCCCGGGCCCACAGGGCCGAATCCATAATACATACATATAATGTTCCAACATTTCAGCCATTTTTGTGAAAAGCACTTTCACAGTGATTACAATCTTATCTACGTGTAAACATATTCAGATAAACTAGCAAGTAAGAGCTTCATTTTCATGTAATTCGACAAGCAACTGAGTCTCTAGTCGATCATAAAAAATGGATGTATGATTTTTGCATTTATATTCAAATTTGTTTAAGATGATGCATTTGATCAAACATGTCAAAGCTGGTGGTGAGATTCCATTGCAGCTGCCCTCTAACATCATCCCACGCAGAATAACAGAGATAGCTCGCAGTGGTTCATCTTCGTCTTTTACAAGTGATCGCAAAGTATCCGTTCCCGACTCACCTAGCTCATGGGTGGTAGACAATAGAACCCTTGAGACGTCCCGAGCTAACTTTATGAAATTGAATCCTGGTCCAGACGGACGAGTTCCGGGATCACTTCTGGCGCAATACTTTTTCTCTATCTGCCCTAATCAAAATGCTCTTAAGGCTAGTAGAAATACCACTGTCAAAAATTGATTGAAATATTATTTTGTAATAAGTTGACTTTGAGTTTAGACTGTATGGGATCTATCTGATACTGGAAACCAAGGCTCACTATCCGCTGAAGAGTTTGCATTAGCTGAGTTTTTGATTGAAAATAAAGTGAAGAAAAACACCCCTCTACCGGAAAAGCTTTCGCCCAATATGATACCTCCGTCCTGTAGACAAATAACACCACCGGTAACGAATAGTTTGTACTAATCACATTCAATATTCATTTGCTAATATGGTTTGAATTCAGTGAATTTTCACAAAAAATTTTTTCGCGAATGAATCGAAAGTATTTCGTGTTGTAGCACTTCCGGGTTTTGCCTGCGTATAAATTCCCGTATTATGCGGGTCCATATTATAACCAATGCGTTTCACATGTAAGTTTATTCTCTTTAGCCACTACGATCTATTTCTTTTGATAACCTCAAATTTTGTTCATTCTCAATAGGTTTTAATTGTTCTAAAACTTAGGCTCTACCTCCTCGTGGTGTTCCGGGAAGCAGTGCCGTCGGAACCCCAACCCAACCGGCACTTCCTCCGAGGACCGACGCAGGACCCTCTCCCGAACTGGTGCAATACCTCAACAATCCAGTGCTCGCTCCACTGGCACAGGACCTTATTAACCTTGAAAAGTAAGACAATCGCTCATATTATGCTGTCATAAAAAGCATGAATAACCGGTTGTTGCGTGTTAAATGAATTGCTCATTTTTCCGCATCTGTTAACGGTGACGAAAAACGATTATTTTTATTTCTGTTCAAGGTGCACAAGGAATAGCTCAAATTACGCAAGACGCAAACATATTCCTTATTAACATGATTATAAAATATTTGGGTGTGTCAAACGATTAGTAAATTAGCCAAGCGTAGAGTATTATTACGATGAATTTTTTTAAACCTTAGTCGCAAATAAAAGTGCTCAAATTGGTGGCACTTGGTATATTTCAGCACAATCTATCTATTATATATTTAAATGCGGGCTTCACTATCTCGCCATGTTTAAGCTTTTTCAACGTAATATTTTTGCATGTTTAAGCTATATCGTATATTGCAATGGTTAAGAATTTTTTCGATTTTTTCCAATTTGATTTTAGTGGTTGTTTTACCGAGTTCAAATTAAGCAGCCCAATATCGAATTAGGGGTTGCAAATTTGGCCTCCAATTTTGAATGACCGAATCATTTTAGTTAACGAGATAAGAAGATTTTTGAGATTTTTTCAAAAGTTTTCAGAAATTTCAAATAACAAAATAATTTACAAAATTTGAAGTTCCCAACCCTGTAGTTGGGTGCTGTCAGATTACTCTAGGGAGTTACAAATCTTGCCTCCGAATATGACTGTTCAAATCCTTGTAGTTTTCGAGATATGACGTTTTTTGAGATTTTTTCAAAAGTGGTTATTGGTGGTTATTTTACCGAGTTTAAATTAAGCAGCCCAATATCGAATTAGGGGTTGCAAATTTGGCCTCCAATTTTGAATGACCGAATCATTTTAGTTAACGAGATAAGAAGATTTTTGAGATTTTTTCAAAAGTTTTCAGAAATTTCAAATAACAAAATAATTTACAAAATTTGAAGTTCCCAACCCTGTAGTTGGGTGCTGTCAGATTACTCTAGGGAGTTACAAATCTTGCCTCCGAATATGACTGTTCAAATCCTTGTAGTTTTCGAGATATGACGTTTTTTGTGATTTTTTTCAAATTTTTCAGAAAACTGAAATTTTTAATATTTTTTAGAAGTCTGAAATTCCCAACTCTGTAGTTGGGTACTGTCAGAGTACTATCAAGGATCGCGAATCTTGCCTCCAAATATGACTGCTCAAATCCTTGTAGTTTTCGAGATATGATGTTTTTTGTGATTTTTTCCAAATTTTTCAGAAAACTTTTATTTTCTAAAAATCTGAAATTCCCAACCCTGTAATTGGGTGTCGTCAGAGTAAACTAAAAATTTGCTGATGTTGTTTCAATATATGCGGTTTTTCATGAGTTGTGGAAAAATTTCGAAGCACCGAAGGTGCGTTAAACGCTAGTCATATTTAAGCGAAATTAAGCATAAAAAATTTAATGGCATATGTTGCTGCTTTTTTGGCTAGTGTTAGGTCCCCTTTGAAGAAATTATCTATTATGAAAATGTAGGGGATTTCTTGTTTTTCGTTTTTTCTTGCGACGCTTTGGGAAATTTTTGCGCTTTTCGCAGAAATTTCAATTTTTCTCAAAAACTATTGCAGTGGTTTTCAAAAAATGGTACCAATGGAAAAACCGGCTGCTCTTCTATGTGCCTGAATATTTGGCTAGTATGTTTTCATTTTACCTCACGTTCTACGGCGTTCGAAGTTTTCAGTAGGGTGATTTTTGGCCTATTTGTTTTGAGTTTTTTCATTTTCTCAAAAATTAAATGCACAAATCTGAGATAAACGTTTCAATCAAAAAACAGCTTAAGGGAATCTCCCCTTCTCAAGCGAATTTTCCTTAAATTCGGTAGAAAAAAAAGTTATGGCCTCAAACAAGCTCATTTTTTGACATTTTGGTTAATTTTATTTTTTTTTTACTTTTTTTCAAAACTACCCGGTCAAATCGGAGATTAAGGGTTTAACCGAAGGAAAAAATCAGTTATGCGAATATTACCTGCGCAAGCGGCTTCATTGCGATTTGAAAAACAAAATGGCCTTAGAATTTTTTTTAACCCTTTTTGCTCGTCCAATTTTTGAAATTTTGCTCGTTTTTTGCAAAGTTATTCTTCGTATTCAAAAACTAATGTGCTGAGGTTGATAGTTCATTAAAACTAATATTGTGCTTCAATTTTCCACGCGTAAACTGTTTACGCTGTATTGTTGTAGAAAAGCTGATATGAGCTTTAGAAAAATCCCTGTTAAAATTTTTACCGCTTCTTTGTCACTATTCTCGAAAACTATTGGCTAAGTCTGATATAAAAAGTTCAATCTGCAAAATCAGGATGCCGAAATTGTCAATCTAAAAATCAAGGTGTGGAAAGCGGAGGCTATTCCAATGCGTTAGCAGATTATAGTTCATGAATTTAGGAAAAATCAAATTTTTGATTTTTTTGATCGATTTTTGGAATATTTTCCGCTTTTTTTTCTGCCTACCCAGCCAAGTTTGAGATAAAGAGTTCAATGGAAAGAGCGAATTGTATTTTTCGCCTTTAAATTAGTGGTTAATTCTACACTGGAACAGGTAGATCCATCATTAGCTGGGTCACTAATCTACTTCCAAGCGAATGTGGCGAGGACGTGAGACTCCTGATCAACTGGTCGGATATTCAAATCTGGAACTTTAAAGTATTTTTTGGTAGAATTTTTGCTGCTTAACATTGGCAATTTGATAAAACTGTAGGTGCTTTATTGGTGGCTAGTGTTTGTTAAATTACAAGCAGTCGTGAAGCAGATGTGAGCTTCTGATACTCCTAATCTCAACGAACTTTCGATCACGTGTACTGATGTTATTTAGGGAAAAATCTGACCAGACCAGGTCTTTGGAGGATAAAAAAATGAAGTACTCGCAATTAAATGTGAACAACGAAAGGACGAACTTAGAACTGCGACAATTAACACTGTCTGTTCGGGTATCAGAGGAAGAAGCGACCCAAGCTGGAGCGAAGCTAGATCAGCTGGAGATGGAAATCAGGAGGTTCGAGGACAAGATATCCCAGGTGCAGGCAGAGTGCATGAAACAGGCTAAGGAGATAGAGGATCTGGGAAAGAACATCCGACAGAACGGAGAGGATGTACAGGTGTGTTTTATTGAGTGTCAATCAACGAACTGAAGACACTTAATTAGGTCGTGATGTTTTTTTTTCAGTCAGAATTCTTCATACAAGCGAAGCGCAGTGTTTTATTACGAAGATAAAAATCTAATAAGCTTAATCGCAAATAAAAGTGCTCATATGGTAGCACTTTTGGTATACTTCAATTTAACAATATTTCAGCATAAACAATTCATCATTGACATATGTTTCTGCTTTATTTTTGGCTAGTGGTAGGTCCTGTTTGAAAAAAAACTTGTAATATGAAAATGGATGGGATTTGTTGTATTTCGTTTTTTTTTGCCACGATTTGGAATTTTTTTCATTTTGTTTTGCCTGTTTAGGGCTCTTTTCTGCATTTTCCTTGCTTGTTTTTGCAAAGCGCAGCTTCGCCTCTTTGTTCATACTCGAATTTGATTTTGTTATACGAGATAGTTTTTATTCATGAAATTCAAATTTCGCCCACTAATATGCAGTTTCACCTGAATTAATGTAGTAGCAAAAATATTAATTTGCTCTGCCTTGAATCTTTCTTTTTTTTTCAGAAAAAGCAGGAAGAACTTAAGAAAGCGGAGGCAGAATTGAGTCAGTTGTTGAACGAGGAGCGAATGTTAGAACAGCAGTTGAAGGATTCTAAGGAGCAACTCAATTCGGACCTCAACTCACAGCAGCTCAAACTCATGGAGGAACTGAACCAGGTTGCGATCATCGGTTACTATAATGATGATGATTTTCATTACAACAATACTATAATGATGATGATTTTCATTACAACAATACTATAATGATGATGATTTTCATTACAACAATACACAATGTCTTTAACACCTACGATGCTACCAGTCGGAAGATCCATCAAATAATCGTTCTATTTTAGTGTAAATCGAAGCTGGCCACTTTAGGAATTCCGTACGAGAGCAAGATCTCTTTAACAGTAAGTCAAAATTTAGTTCAGTCTTTATCAGCTAGCTATATAGTCTTTTTCAATTATGCAGCGGTTTCATTTATGCTTTAATCAGCGGTTCTCATGAATATGTATATGTATATATATTAAAATATGTTTATATATATATATATATATTTTTTTATAAATTCTAAAGTTTTTTCATACGTTTCGGTTTCCTTGTTCTTTCACAATTTTCTAAACCGTTGTTGGCTGTTGTATTTATTTGTTTTTTAACATGCTTGAGGCGACCAAGACCCGGCTTTCGACACCGGGCGGGTTTTTTATTTTTCATAATGTTCGTTTATAAGAACGATTTTTTTCAGGCTATGTTGAGCGTGCTTACTTTTTTCGACTTGAAAGTTTGTTCGACTGTAGTAATTTTTGTTTATGCTAAATTAGCGTAGCTGCCGTGTATTGCGTCACTTAATAGGCAAAAAAAAATTATTTGGTTCGTGTTTTTCCGGGAGGGACCTAAAACCAAACTTCTGATTTCAAAGTTTTTCATAGTCCAATTCCATGTCTAGGCCAAACTGTTCACTGGATAGGCGCAAAATTTGGTATGTGTAGGTATCTGGAATCCAGAGACAATACTTAAAACATGTTCAAATTTTGTCGGAACAATAAAAGAAAATGGAAAAACAAAAGAAGAATGAACGAGCGTATTTGTTGCGGAATCCGCTTATAATTCATAAAATGCCAAGTTTGGCCTCGTTATGTTTTTTCCGGCTAAACGGGCGTCTACCCAAAATAGTTGGCTTAGTTACCGCTTGGTACATTTTGTCGCAATGCTCATCCAACGATGGCAGTTGTCTTTCATACATAGTTCTCAAATTGAACATCAATCAAGACTTCTGAGATAGCTTTTGAAAAAAGTTTAAATAATTGAATATTCTCACCGCTTCCTCTCGATGCAATTTTTCTTCAAAAATCGAAAGCTTAAAAATGTGCAAAAGTAAGTCAATGACTTTGTTTTTCAATTTTATTGTTCATTTACACGTTTTTACTCTTGTGAAGCGAGTGTATTAGTACAAACCTTTTTTTGCCAACCAAAGTGGCACCAATAAGTCGCAAATATTGGTGCCACTTTTGGGGCACCTTTTACAGCTTTTTCATAGTATGTACTTTCACCATACTGACCACTTTGGTCACTCATGAGTGACCAGTCACTTTTGGTTACATTTTGGTCACTCTTTGTCTCAAAGTCACCTTTCTAAAATGTTAACCTACGGAATTGCCCCGTGGGTCATGAACCAACTCAGAAATCAGCTTATTATGAAACGTTATGCCCTGCATCTAGACGAGACAACTTAAAATGGGAAAATTCGCATTGAATTTTGGATATCCTATGTTGTTTTCGACAAAGAAAACTTCTCGTTACCTTTGTCATCGAACAACTTTTTTAGTTTAATTACAGCTAAATTAAGTTTTTTTGACCGCCTTGAATGTTTTTTTTGTTTGAGTGTTGGAGAGCGAAGGTCACTTTTGGTCACTTTTTTATGTGGTTTTGGTCACTTTTTACAAAATTGTGATGGTCACTTTTTACTCTTTCACCATGTGGTCAGTCTGACTTTGACATTCGATTACTAATAAGTATTGCAGTTGATGCTTTTTTAATTCATCAAATGTGCCGAAAAAAGTGATTTGTTTCAAACAACATAACGACAAGGAAAACTCGATTTTGAAATGCATAGTTTATAGATAATTTGGCTTTATGCTTTGCGATTTGTTACATGCATAGTTTGTGTGGATGCCATCAGTTTATTGTATTCCAAATTATTACTTGCAAAGTTGAGTCTATTTGTATTTAGTGCCACTTTTGCTGAATTGCTTTGGCAATTGATTGGCATATGTAGCTGCTTTATTCGTGACTGGTGTTTTTCGATTGTTACGCTTGCGTGGCTGCGGGGATAGTGCGTGAGACTCAATCTATTATATATTTAAATGGGGGCTTCACTATCTCGCCATGTTTAAGCTTTTTCAACGTATTATTTTTGCATGTTTAAGCTTTATCGTATATTGCAATGGTTAAGAATTTTTTTTCGATTTTCTAATTTGATTTTAGTGGTTATTTTACGAGTTTAAATTAAGCAGTCCAATATCGAATTAGGGGTTGCGAATTTGGCCTCCAATTTTGAATGCCCGAATCATTTTAGTTAACTAGATAAGACAATTTTTGAGATTTTTTCAAAAATTTTCAGAAATTTCAAATAAAATAATTTACAAAACTGGAAGTTCCCAACCCTGTAGTTGGGTACTGTCAGAGTACTCTAAGGGATTACAAACCTTGCCTCCAAATATGACTGTTCAAATTGTTGTAGTTTTCGAGATATGACGTTTTTTGTGATTTTTTCAAAAATTTTCAGAAAACTTAAATTCTTATTAGTTTTTTAAAAATCTGAAATACCCAACCCTGTAGTTAGGTCCTGTCAGAGTACTCTCAAAGATTGCGAATCTTGTCTCCAAATATGACCTCTCAATTTTTTGTAGTTTTCGAGATATGACGTTTTTTCTTATTTCGCTTGATAGCTCCTTTTTGGTCGTGTTCTCGCAAGTGTATGCGAAGCTCAGATTCGCATCGGTGTTAACTGTTGGTTAGTTATGTTGTTGCAGCCTGTACAATTCATTTTAAAAACAATTTAACGGACCTGGATGACCGTAAAGATGTGTAAAACAGTACCTTTGTCCTTAACATCGTAGATAAATGCTTTTCATTCTGGCTTTCTTGAATCCGTTTTTTAATATACCCGCACAGATACTGTTGTTGAAAGCTACCGCACAGATATTGTTGTTTAAAGGTAATTGTTTTAGAACGGAACCAGTGAATTCGACGACCCCTTCGCCAATCAAGATCCATTTTCTCAACCAGGTCGGTAAAGACTTCTGTCATCATTTTCTATTAGTTTCTTTTTTAAAACGCTAATTGCATTAGCTTAGCGGTGTGCGTGGTAGTAGTTTTCTGAATTGAACCTGGTTTTCAGAGAGCTTCAGTGAAAGTAACTACAGCGCCGCAGCAGCGTTTTAGTGTTCTCGAAGATCCCTTTTCTATCAGACACATAAATGCTGCTGTGCAGCTTAGTGTGAAATTGAATGGTTTGGGCACCACTTAAGCTGAAACTTTCTTATTGTCATTGCTCCAAATTGTTTGACAGATTTGTCCGATTGTTTGGATTTGATGTACTTTTCCTCAAAAATAAGTCGGTTATTTTTTGTATCTATGAACTTGATAAATTGATCTAAATAAAAATTTACACACGATTTTTCTTAAATACAACATAGTTATTTGAAGCTTATTTTTTACATCGTTAAATTTTTGTTATCACCTAAAAAGCAATCTACCCCAAATTCGTCACTGCAATACCACTTTTCAATCAACGCAATGAGTCACGATTAAAACTTAATTATATCCGTAGAATCATCATTTGACCGACATATTAGTAATTTTTGCGATTGGAAATGTCATTTTCAGCCATACGCTTATTTTTGATAAAATCTTTCTTTGTGATTTAATTTATTAGAGACAGTCTTACAATGTTAACGATAAGGTTTCGGCTGATAGCTTATTTTTTGTCATACATGAATAATTTGGAGCCATAATAGTATTTGTGAGTAAAACATGCAGAAAAAAAAAGTAAATTTTGCCAGACTAATGTGTAGAAAGATGTTTCCATATATGTAGAAAACAAAGTAAATTTTACCCGATTAAGATGCAAAAAGATATTTCAATATATGTAGAGAAGAAAGTAAATTTTACCAGACTGGGGGTGTAGAAAGATGTTATCATATATGTAGAAAACAAAGTAAGTTGTACTAGCCTGTGGTGTAGAAAGTTGTTGCTTTATATGTAGAAAAGAAATAAATTAAACTAGACTAAGACTTAGAAAGATGTTTCGATATATAGAAAACGAATGTGGCACGTTTTGCCACTAGAACATTTAGCCCCACATTTAGAAGAAATTAGGGGCGAAATGTGTGTAGACAGTTGAAAACAAAGTAACTTTTACCAGATCATGGCGTAGAAAATTGTTTCCATTTATAGTGTTTGTAGAGAGTTATTGCATCATCTCTCATACAGTTCTTCGTTTTCAGATGCAGATTTTAAGGATCCTTTTGCCGCCAATGATGACCCTTTTAAGTCTTCACTAGACTTCGGATCAGGATTCAGTAGCAGCAGCCAGAAGTCAGGTGAAATTTGAAAGTCTCTCGAATAAATGACCCATGATTTCTCCATGCATAATGAGTCTCGTAATTACTCTTGCGATAAGCAAGGTTTTTGCACTCGGGTACTATACTTTTTCTTTGTACATAACTTTGGTCACAGAATGGTCAATTTAAGTTTCAAGACATGCTCAATTACTTGAAAATTCGAATAAAAGTACCTCAACTAGGTAGCTAAGTTAATAGGTGGAGTAGGTGTAGGGCAGTAATTATTTTTTCAAATAAAATTATTGAAAAATGTTGATTTTTTCCGGATTCGTGGTTTTCGGCTTAGTTTCTCCGGTTAATTTTCCGTTTTTTAAATATAATTTTGATTATTTGCTAAGTATTCTTATCAACCTAGTTTGTAAAGCATGGATTTTTTTCGATTGGATATTTTTATACTATAATTCAAAGTCTGATGTGAATTACTTTTTTTCGACTCCATGGTTTCAGCTGATGGTGCATCGGCGTAGTCAACTTATATTTCGTAATATCGACGGCAAAAAATTCCTGTTCGACAACATCAGGTATTATGAAAATAGATGGGATAGGGCTTTTTTTTATAAACTTTTTGAGACGCTATCAATTTTTTTCTTATTTTAACAAAAGTTATAGTTAAATTCCTCCGAAATTCAAATAAAGCGTATCCATGAAAAGCGCCTACTCCCTGTGTGCCTGCAGCGCTCGAAAAAGTCTCTGGGAGAATGTTTGAGCAATATTTTTGGATTTTTTTGTTTTCTCAAAAAGCTACTCTCCGAAACTTGAGATTTTGAGTTCAATGGATAGAACGCGTTATGGGAAGCTCAACTGCATAGCGGCTAAGTCCAAATTTTTTAAAAATTTGTCAATAATTGGTTTTTGGGCCCTCAGAAAAGTCAATAATTGGTTTTTGTACTGTCTTCAGAAACTATTTGACTTTTTTCGAAAACGAAACTCTTAAATCATGAGTATTTCCGTTCAATCGAAACAACAGATTGTGTGAATCTCGTCTTTTTAAGGGACTAAGCCCAATTATTTATACACAAAAAGGTATGGTTCGCGGAACATACAAATGTTGACCACTTTTGACTTATCTCGAAAATTACCTTGCCAATTTTCAGGTTAATTTTTCAGGTTCAATCGAGAAACCCGGTTTTGGCAATTTTCATTGTTTGAGCGGCCCCGACCGTCTCATTGTAGAAAAAATTATTTATTTTGGTAAGTCAAGTTATTGAACTTTTGACCGTTTTTAGCAACTTTTTATTGATTTTCATAGAAACTATCCTTTCAAGTTTGAGATCAAGGTTTCAATCAAAAGAACCGGTTACTCATTAATTTTTGTGAGGAAAGTTTTATGTGTTTGGGAAGATAACAATTTCTCAAAAATTTTCACTCCTCTCACTTATTTTAGTAGAGAAGCAACTAAGGTTTCGGGCTAAGTTCAATTTTTGAAATTACCTATTTCATCAGCATAAGTAATACAAATTCCAAAAATATCAAGCAGTTACCTCCAAGTTTTACTGGGCCCCTAGTTTTTTTTTATTGGGTATATGAATGTTTTGCTTTCTTTAGTTTTTTTCAACATATTTCTTCTTTCCGATTTATTATGTTGTGTTTTATGTTTGTGTTGCATCGCAAGTGGCGCGAAGCTCAGCTTTGCCTGTGTTGAAATTGTGAGAATTAAAATTATAAATTACTTAAGTGCTAAAATTAAACAGCATCTTCATTTCTGCTTTCAGCTCCTAGCCGCCCACCTCCTCCGTCCAGGCCTCCGCCACCGTCTTCTGCATCCAAATCCAATACAGTTTCATCTGCTGTAATCTCGGATCCGTTTGGCGCTCCTTCAACTTTCACCAGCACTGAAACTGCATCTGTAGCCAGCAATGATCCATTTGGTACTAACTTCGCAGCTGATTTCTCATCTAATAGCCAAGCACAATTCGACTCAACTTTAACCTCTAAAGACCCCTTTGGAACTCCGAATACATTCGCAACCACTTCGGCCGATAATGCCTCTTCCTTTCAATCAGCGGGAAGCAAAGATCCATTCTCAAATGATCCATTTGGAGCACCTCCCGCGGTTACCGCGGACCCTTTTGGCTTATCTTCGGGAACATCTGATCCTTTTGCTGCAACATCAGATCCCTTTGCAACGCCTGCAATCTCAAATGTAGCGCCAGCAAGTTCCGTGTTTTCGTCTGATCCATTTGGAGCTCCAGCTTTTCCAACATCCGGACCTAGTAGTTATGCAGAGTTGTCTGCCGAAAAGTCCAGCAGTGATGCATTTGGGTTTGAAACTACAGAAAATTTTGGAGCGGCTTCATCAGAACCTTCGATCCGGATTGCTCAGAATGGAACGCAGCTCGAAGCAAACGCATCGACAAGTAACCAAGATGTATACGACGAACTAACTGAATATGCAGCTGTATCAAGTGAATCTACAACTGTTACAGATGGTCCTAAAAGTCTAGACTGGTTTCTAGTCGGATCTCCCAAAGAGAAAGCGAACTCTTCTATGAACACTTTTGGCACAAGTGAACACAATTTGAACATGGTCAGTTCTGTATATGTTGACATGCAGAACAATCATAAAACGTGAAACATTCCTGGAAAGTTTTTCATTTGGTGAAGGGCGGATTTTGTATTGTTTAATTTTAAATATGATTTTTATGAAAAGTGTTTTTCCAGATTTTTTCTCATTTTACTAACTTTCGTGTTCTTTTCTAATCGTATGTGTAATTTTCCAGGGCTCAAAGTCTGTCGAAGCATTGACTAACCAAAATTTTTGGGATCCCAGTTCTGTGTCCTCTAATCCGGTTGCAACAGTGACCGATCCATTTGTCAGTGAGACTGCTAAAGATCTCTTCTCAATTCAAACTAATTCTTCTACCTCTAACATTGTTGACGGGAACGCTAACAAACACGAAAGTAATGAAGAGCTCAAATCACACTCAGCTTCAAATTCTTGTGACGATGCAAATAGTGAAGCGCTGGATGATGACTCGATAGGATCTGTCGCTCCCCCTGAGATCCAGATCACTTCAGTTCCGACAGTTGACCAAACAGCCTCGGATTACGAGCCCGAGGAGTTTGATCCCGCAACTGCAACCCCAAAAGCCGACTCTGATTCTCCGCCGGAACCGGCAACACCCACTGAAGAAGGGCGTAATATAGAAATTGTGCAGTCATTTTATGAAGCATGTTCGTTTTCTGAAGCTGCGAAGACTGCTGAAAGACCAGAAAACAATCAAGACTACGAAACTGAGGCTAAACCAGCTTTAGATAGTTCATCTGTAGTTCACGATTCAGCAAATGATTCGTTCACAAACGAAAGCGGAAAGTCGGAAGCTTACCCATCTATAGGAGACAGTTTTGTAATGGTCAACCCAGGTGATGTAACACATAGTTCACCGAACGCAAATGAGAATACCGCTATTAGTGAGGAGACAAGTAAATCGGAGGAGCCTGGAACATCTTCTATAAGGCCAAGCATCGAATTAGATGAATCTAGCACAGAGTATGAGTACCAGGTGTCACTCTCCAATGAACAGGTGATTTTGCGAATAAACTCGATTCTAATTTATTGCTTCGGTGAAATAAAACTTAAAAAACAGTCTAAATTAAAGTTTATATTGTCATAATCTTTTGCTTAAAATGTATGTAAACTTGTAATTCTGTTTACAGCAAATAGATGACCCATTCACATCGTCGGCTGTAAAGCATTTTGAAGCGGAAGAGGGATTTAAAATGAGCGATCCAATCAGCGAAGAATTGCAAAATGGCAGCTTAAATCCAGTTGAAGGCGAATCCAGCTTGCCAAAGTCATCATTTAACGAAGACCAGATTAAACTAGGCACTAATGAAGTGTTTAATTCTGCCTTGGGATCCCAATCCGCGGAGGATCCTGACTTTAACATTCCATTTTCATCGGACATTCAATCGAACGACGGCGTCTCAGAACCGGCGGATGTTGCAATCGTTAAGTCTGATGACGCAGACCCCTTTGGCGCCCAAGAGTTTGAACCCTCAAAGATGACTCAATCGTTATCCCCTTGTGATGATGGCTTCGGTGATGCGTTTGGAGGAACCAATGACATCGGCAACTTGAACTCAACAACGCCTCCCGATGGTGGTTTTCCCAGCTCGGCGGATTTTGACTATCAGTTTGGAAGCTAACAACTTGAGAATTTATTTAGTACTATATATGCTGCACGTAATTGAAGATTAGGTAACATAGCCCTGTATCCACTGCTAAACCACAAAACTGCATTGATTGAATCCTAATTTAGAACTAGATATCCGAAGCCTTAAAAGCAAAATGTTACCGTCGTTATAAAAAAATATATAGATATGTATACCTTATAAAATATTACACCCCACGATTGTGCGTATACTTTAGAGCTAGTAGGAGATTGTTGTTTTTGTTAAAAATAGGTATGTTACTAGTTTCAATTTTGGTCTGAATCATTTAGATCTGATGTATACTTCAAAATACTGATAATTCACTAATAATGCCAATAAACTGTTATACTACTTCTAATTGACCAATTCAAATGGTCTAGAATGCGAAAATGCGACCCATAACCTATGACTTTTGATGAATCTTGGCAGTGATTGTATAAGTTATAATCCAACAATTATTTACCTTAACAGTAAGTGAAGCTAATTAAGAACAATAGTGTTCATATGACACAAGTATGGAAATTTAGAAATTTGTATTTATAATTCACATTTTATTTGAGCGAAATTTTCACCTTCAAATAATTTAATCTTTCTTCGCAGTTTTCTGAGACAGTTAGGAGGGACCATTTTTAAGTGTTAATGAACGAAATGCTGTATAACTTAAAGCTTGTAGTTGTTTCGATCATTGAGAATGGGAAGGAAATTTGTATTCGGGTGTGTTCTGGTGTTTTTATTTTTTTCCACTCGTAATCATGTATCACAACTAATCATCGGACTATCTTGAGTAATATATCATATTACAGCCTTTTCAGTGATAAGTTGAACCGCATTAGAAAAAAGTGTCGAGAAAAACCGGTTCGAAATGTTTTTTTTTTTCGTCCAATTTCGAGCAAGTTAAGCGAACCAGTAAGCTTATTATAGAAGGATGGTCGTAGACGCAGGTTAGTCGTAAATAAGCCATGATTTTTTTATTCAAGCCCTGAAAAATGTATTAAATTAAGTTTCCAAAGTTTTTATACGCCATTTTGCAGATAAGAAAAATTTAAATTTTTGTATTTGTTTTATTCATGTTAGTCATTTTTCCTAGAAAACTGTTTTCCAATACACCTATTTTACTGTGAATATCGGAAATGCCCAAAATCTAGTGTTTCGTTCAGATCCTAAAAAATTGAAATAGATTTTAAAAGAATTCTGTTTTTTTTTGTAGTTTTTAAGAATATGGTCCGAATATTCCGTGCTATTTGCGCAGCAACCTGTTATCCTTGATTATTTCTGTTGTTTTCAGAAAAATTGATCGGGCTCAATTTTCATGATTTGCTGTTTGACTTCATTTTTTGTTAAGTCTACTATTGCTGTATTTTTGTTATTGCTGGTTGACTTAGTTATTCAGATTTTTGTTACTCAAAGCTTACTTTGCTTTTAGTTGTAGAAATAGACTTCAATTTTAAGAATTAACAGCAGAATGAGAAATTATCTGTTGACCGATTTTTTTTAATTTGACTGCTTTGATGAAAAAAGTGTAGAGTGTAGGCGATTCTTGAAACTTAGTCTGTTGGTTGTCTTACACTAATTTTTAAGGAAAGTTATCACTTTACCTGAAAGTATTTTGCCAAGTTCTTGAACATTTTAATTTTCTGTATATTTTTAGAAGCGAAGCCGCGGCTCTTGAAAATTGAACCAGGTAATAAGAGTAGATACTCTTGAAGTTTTGTAATTACCTAATCTACTGTTTGTGGGTTCGAATCTGACCAGGATCTGTTTTTCAGAGTGGAAATATTCTGTTTAAAATAAAATTGTAGGCCAATTACTAAAAAACTTGGAATCGTTTTTTGCGCGTATTTTTTTTGATGTTGCTTTTGGTGTCGATTTACTCCTACAATTATTAATTTTACATACCTTGATATCGTATTTCTTGGTTTTTTGGTTCCGCTAAAAAATTTCCTTTTTATCGGCTCAATAACTTAAAAATTTTGGTTTTTCTCAGAAACTTTGGCTGGTTTTGACAAAAGGGTATCAATTGATGGACAGCCTACTCTCATGTGTGCCTGCATGCTACCTTCGAGTTCCTTTCTACTTGATTCCTCTGTCTACAGCCTTCGAAAAAGTCTGTGGGTGTCTCGAGAACTAGCCTCCCAAATCTGAGATTTTGGGTAATCGAAATAACAGATTTCGTGAATCTCCTTTGTCACACAAAAAGCTATGACGTTCGATTTGTTGACCGTTTTTGGACTTTTATCGCTTACTATCTTGCCAAATCTGATATCATAAGTTAAATCGAAACAACAGGTTGTTGAAAGCATAGCTTTATAACTGGCTAGGCTCAGTTAGTTTAAGAAAAAATATATAGGCCTTCAAATAAGACAGTTTTGAAAACTACCAAGCCAATTCTCAGATTTCTTTCAACCGGTATGGGATTTTTTTTTGCTTAAGGAGTTTTTGGGAATTTTTCGGCCATAATCTGTTTTTTTTTGGTATGGATTTTAGAAAGCCTTTTGACCGTTTTTTAGAAATTTTGACCGTTTTCTGAAACTTATTGAATTTTTGAAGTTTACACAATCAAATATGTGATGAAAAGTTTAATTGAAATAACCGGTAGCGATAATTGTTCATGAAGAAGCGGCGACTTCTTGTTTTTTGTTTAAAAAATGTTTTCTGGGGGAATTTGATTATCTCAGAATTTTTTCGCACTCTTTTTTCTGGAAAAACACCAAGGTTTTGGGCAAATCCAATTTTTGAAATCACATTTTTCGTACCTCATCGATATAGAAAACTCATTCAAAATAAAACACGTGCTTCCAGCTTTAGCTGGAGCACGTAGTTGTTTTAACGATACATACGAAAGTTTTGGTTCACCTAGTTTTTTTCACATTTAAATTGTTTTGACTTATGTTTTGTTTGTTGTATCGCTAGTGGCGCGAAGCTCCTTCGCCTCTGTGTTTTGATACATAGCTTTGGCATTGCTCTAGCTATTTTATTGGTGGCTACTGTTAGTTAACTTTTAATCTCCCACGGTGCAGATGCGAGGACTTGAGACGTCTAACTCGAAGTCGAAGTTTCGAATCCGACACATTGTAAATTTTTTTTAATAAGGCTTATTTCTTTTCTGTTTCTAGTTTTACTTTTTAGAGTGCTTTTTATCATTTTCTCGATTGTGTTTTTCAAGTTTTTTGATTGAACAACTTTGGTGTTAGATTTTTTGGCGTTGTTTGATAAAAAAAAATGTCGATTCTTGCTACTTGTAATCATGTTAACAATTTTTTTTTTCAAATCTAAGAAATTGGATTTGCTTTTTTATGGAATCTCAACAATTTCCCAGCCCTTTTCCTCTTATAGTAATGAAGCGCGTCCTTTTGGTTTTTAATGCCTGGAGGTGGGACCCGACCGGAAATTTTTGGGATTTTTTTCTCGGACTGTTGAATTAAATTCAAATTATGGATTGTTTTCTTAGAATTGAAAGTCATTCTGTAATATGTAATATTGACAATCTCATTTTGAATAAGTTTCTTGATATTTTTTTTCACTCAAATAGATTTAGCTTCTTTCATATGATCGTTGCAATCTTATAATTTGCCGTTTGAAGAAAAGTCATATTTAATGTTTTTACTGGTGCGATCAGCAATGGTGTAGCAATCGTGTTCTTGGCTTTTTCCCCGTGAGTTACTTTGTCCAATTTGTAAATTTAGGAGTAACGGTAAATTTACTTATGTGGATAAAGATGGTTGGTTTTGCTATGTGATACCTACATTTATTGCTTAAGAAGGGTAAGTTAGTAGTGTGTGCTACATGCAATTTTTTGTAGTGTTTTTCCTGTCGAATGTTTGGATGATTTTCAACTTGTAAGTTGACAGCTTTATTTCTGTCGGCATATTGTTTTTCTTAAAGTTTTCGGCCTTTTTTAAAATCAATTCACCTTGGAAATTTTATTTTCAACATTTTGTATTCAACTTTGGTGACTCCCTTCAAAGAATTTACCAAAAAACAGTAAAACATTTCAATTGTTTCTCGTTTTTACACAGTTACTTTTGTATGAAAATTTAATCGATACTTGCGAGTGGAATGCTGTATTTTTATTGTAATTTGCGGTGAAGATAATTGAAATGATGAGTTTTAGGGCAATTTTCTTGATATAATTTTCGATCAGTTTTTCTTCAACTGATTTTTCATACCGATTTGAGTGATTTGTCGTCATATTTCATGCAGTGACAACTGTTTTCGGCAATAGATACGGATTTAGACAGTCTTAATTGCTATCAGATTTGGCGAAATGTTATTGCTAATTTGGCAAGCTTATCGTGTTGAAATGTCAAATTTTTCTATGTGCTCTGTAATAGTCTTTTTATTTTTCTCTTTTTTGAGCAGTGTGATTTTTGTTTATGTGTCTCGTTTTTACCCTGCTAGCATTTCTGTTAGTGAAGAATAATTTGAAATAGCTGTCTGTTTTCTCGACCCACGGCTTGCTAATTTTTTGTCTGTTTTTTTTTGGGCTTCTTTAGTTTTAAAAAATTGGTGTGCTAGTTATTCTATTTATCGTGAATAAATCCAAGGTAATGATGCATAAAGTTTCAGAAATATCGCGTAATTTTTTCACTAAAAAAGCCCAAAGTTACTTCGTTAATGTTCTGCTTTTCTGAAACTCCCACTCTCGGACTATCGTGTATCTAATTATGCCGACGGCTGAGTTTTTTCAGCACGCTTTTTGATCTATTTCTGACGATGGTTGAAGGATGCTTTATTTGAATGCCAACTAATTAATTTATTTACCTTTTGCGATAGCAAGCGTAATGCAGTCGGGTACTCGACTCTTTTTTTTGCCAGCTGATTTTTTTCGGCTTAGTTTCAACAGCATGGAATTTTTCTGATTTAAACAATTTATACTATTGTTGAAAGTAATTTTGATTTATTCCTGGAATTGGGTGCAGGTTATTTCACTCAGTTATTTGAATTTTTTTTTCATGTTCTAGGATTTGAGAACTATTGTTTGAATATTTTGTTTTTTCCTTGATTTTTGCTTAGTCAGAAAAACGGAAACATGAAATTGTTGCGGTTTTTCAAGTAATTATTTTTTATTATAATTTTTTCAATTTTTTTGTTATTCCATAGAGTATACTTACATATCGCAATGCTGCGAGGCGCCGTTTCACCTCTTTGCGAAAAAATCTCCACTGAATTATCATTTTTCAGTTCTAATATGGTCGAGGAAGTGAATGTAAATCTTAGACCGAACCATGTGCTGTTGGACCCGAACTTCGACGGATACAAAATAAATTTGGAACGTTTGGCTCCAATATCGAAAGACATCACTTGTCCTGTTTACCACGCAGATCTCAGTCAAGTAACTTCTTATAACGAATCAAAGCAACTGATGTTATTTAATTGCCTATTCGAAGATCGATTTAGTTTTGAAAAAGTTTACTATATTGACCAAAAACTGAAGGTACACGAGTTCTATTTAGTTTTTGGAGAGTTTCATGATAATATTGTTGCTGAAGTTTTTGTGTCCATTACAAGTACGGTAGCTTATTACCCAGCTATTTCGTTTTCTTCTAAGAATCTGGCAGTTATCTATAATGGTCAATCTGTCATAACCTTTTTCGATACTGGTGACAGAAGTTCATCTGAAACAAACGAAGTACAAAAGTGGAAATTAATTGGAACTTATGATTGCGAAACTTCATTGTCTCTGTTTTATTCAATCGGTAATGCGGTTCCTGGAAATGAAGAAAGGTTCGATTTTACTGTCGTTACCGCCGAAAGTATATCCATGAACGAGGAGGAAGGTTTTGGCGACCAGTCTCCTAAAGTTGAACTAATAGTAAGAAAGTTAATCATCGATATGGCTAATCAAAATGCTGCGAAACAAATGGGTAAAGTACAATTTAATGGAAAAGAATACCCAGAAACAGCATTCCTGAACAAAGATGGCACGCTGCTTCAAATAGTTGGTGTCCGAGAATTCAAACCTAATAATGATATCAGCAATGCAAAGAATGCTGTCAGAAAAGACCTGAAAATTATTTGTTCGCAGAATGAGAAGTTTCTAAAAGTTGACATTTTGGATATCACGACTGAAGAAAATGACCTCCAGGTGAAAATTACTTCAAATGTTCTGAAGTGTTTTGATAGGAAAGAAGAAAAGCTTATTATTGAGTCTGAGTTGTTTTTTGAAGTTGTGGCCGATAGGTGCAATTGGAGCTTAGACACTGATTCGAAAGTGTTGTCAGTGATGTTAGAAAAGAAAGAACAGGACTTGTTGTGGCGACAGTTGTTCACGTGCAAAGAGGCACAACACTGTGTGGCTATGAAGGATGGCGACAGGGCAAGTGAGAATGGTAAGTGGTTCAATAAGTTTTCTGTGATGTCTAAAAGGGTTCGCTTTCGGCTACAAAGCAATAAGAGTCGAATGAACAATTAAAAAACCATTCTTTGTTATTTAATTTACAAACTGCTGCTGTGTGTTTTCCTTCATTGAACACTTCTCAGAATCTGCAAGAGGTTGAGTGGCATGAGTTTTCACTTCAGATGGTGGCGAAGAGTGCGAGAATAAACCGTACAACATTGAGGAGCTGGAGAGCTGTGACGATTTTACCTCAACCGAGAAGTCGAAATGGCAGATGTTCAGACTTAACTGGACTCACTCTGAGGACAGAGAAGAAGCAGAAGAAAAGAAACTGACGTGTTTAGCCATGCCTGTTTTCACTGCAAAGTAAGTAATTTAAGTAGTTACGATTTTTTCTTCAGGTAAAAATTACAAAATGCCAGCTATCGAACCCATAGCGGCCTATCGCCGTTAAATCACCTTTGAAATATTGATCTTATGTTTGGGCAGTACAACCTCAAGCAGAAACCACGGTATATGATGACTCTCGAACCACTTACTCGTCCATTTGAAAATATTAATTGAAAAAAAATTCTAATAAGTTTAATGTTTAGCGGATTAGCTACTGACAAATCAAGTTTTTTAAGTTTTCAAATCGAAAGTTCAAATTTTGCTCGACTTAATCATTTATACTGGAACTTTAAATAATATTAAGAAAACTTAATCACATTTCTGAGCTCAGTCACTCACAACAAATAAAAGCCATGGGTTTGCGTGATATGTCAAAGTTGAGGCCCTCTCAATCGTGATTCGGGCTGCTTTGAAAAAAATTCCAATATGTTTCGCCAGTGCTTCTCGAGATTGATATTTTCTCTTATACGTTTTCAGTTTGCACTCACACGAGATCCTCTTCTCCCGTGTTTTGAACTGTGGGGATGTTCCCGCTCTCTGCTTGAGACACGACGTAGACGCACTTCTCTGGGAGACTACCATAAGCAACGTAGTCAACGATGACTCAAAGCCACCGTAAGGACAGAACATATATGCTTGATAGCCCATTTTATCGGGGGCGGATTTTGACCTGTTTTCTCTGGAAACTCTTGTAAAATAATTACGGGAAGTTTTTTTGATAGATTTATCCAAGCGTGAATAAATTATGTTTGTGGTTTTTGAAGGGAATTTAAAACCTTGTTGGGCGAATAAGAACCGATAATGTGCGAACTATGTTTGTTATTGATGAGCGTTACTCATTAATTGTCGCTTTAGGTCACCGTGGCAGCATGCTATGACCTTCAATGCTCTGGGCTACGTTCAGGCTTCGAAGAGAGAGCGAAAATTCATATCATGTGCTCCATCAGGGAAATACGCTGCCATTGCAGAATGCACTCGTAGAGTTTACGTGTATATGCAGCCAGAAGCAATAGAATCTAGCCTCGTGAACAGAAAATCTGGAAGGAAAGTGCCGAAAATTGCAAAACAGTTTGTGATAACTTTGGATAGCCATGACCCAATTACTGGCATTGTTTGCCTTAATGAACATTTATTCATATCTCTATCTTCTGAAATCGTTGTTTACAGTATAATTTAATTTAGGCGGATTCTGTTTTTCGCTGATGCACCTAATAAGATGAAATCCTAATTGCAAGGGTTTTTATAATGCCAGGCTGTTTTTAACTTTCACCATCAAAGTTTGATGGTTTAATTTTGAGTAATGTGTTCCCAAATTTTGGATACTTTGGATGATATTCCTGGTTTGTATGAAGGGTCAACCACAACAAGTTTGAAGAGCCAAAATTTTGGCCCGATTTTATTGACGCCGAAAGTTTTTTGAAGCAGTTTAAATTGAAAGTGAATTGCTTCAATATATTACGACACTCGAATGCATCTGATTTAGTGTTGAAAAAAGCAAACAGTCCTTTCCTTGCTCAAATTTTTCCTTGCTCAGACTGTATTCAGGTTAAAAAAACTACGCATAATTTTAAGAATGAGCTAAAGATTCATTATACTAATGCCTGGTGATTTTGTGAAAGCTGAGTACATACAACTGGCGAACTTCTTTTCTCTGGGTGTTATCTAAATGTCTCAGAAGTATTTCTTCCATAACATTATTCCGAAGATCATCCGTTTGAATGAAAACTTGCATTTTTTTTTTACCAGACAGTTTTGAAATACGCAAGTCACTTCACATTAAATTTTATTACGAAGTTGACGCGCTATCGCAATAAAATGAGCTATAACTGCTTATTTACAGTGTCGAGAATAAAAAGCGGGGAATAAAAAACAAGTCAAGAAAATTTTTTTATCATAAGACGTGTAACTATGTAACAGAGGTTTGATTCCCGTAATCTCAGCATTTTTTTTTCAATGCTTTCTATCTTTCATGAATTGTTTTTGACTTCTTACTTAACCAAACGCTTGTGATACTACGCGCTCATTTTTAATCCTAAGTCGCGTAAATTAGTGCTAATCAGATAGATTTTTTGCATTCTAAGAATCCTGTGTGTCAGTTTGTTTCTTATTACGAAGTGCAGTTTCGCCTCTGGCACTTAGATTGTGGAGCTCCTTTTTATATTTCTTTTCATATTTCTTTGCTTTGTTTGACGAAATTCAGCTTCGTTAATAAGTTTTGAATCTAGGCAGAGTAAAATGTAATAGTTATAGCTGGTTGAACGCGCAATTTTCTTGTCCTCGAGGAGAAATTGTTTATGGCTTTCGTGCTTATTTTTTAAGTGCAAAAGAACGAAGTTGTTGTCACTTGTATAAGTCATGGCAATTTTCTTGATATGTTCAGTTCAAACTCCACTATAGAACAATAAAAAGGTAAAAATTACGAATAACTTGACTTTAATTTTCCGAGAAGGACTTTAATTTTCCGAACTTCCAACGGAATAAAAAAATTAAATTTTGATCAAATTTTTCTAAATGGGAAAACGTATAGAAAAATTTGCTTGTTCCTTTTTTTGTTATTGTTTGCTTTTGTTGGTTGATCCTCTTCCAATTGTCTAATGGCTATGTTTATAGAGTTGTTTTCTGTTTTCCACGCAACATACCAGAAGTAATCATCGGAATGAATCGAGCGATATAACATTAAAGGTCTTTTAGTCGTGATTCGAACGACATCTAAATTATTTCAAAAAATTGACCCAGTGTTGTGAAAATTTGGTTTGGAGCTTTTCAGCTTTAAAACAGTTTTGAACAAGTAAAGCGATTGATTAATGTTCGTTTTTAGGTAAATGATCATTCAGGCTACGGAAACCTGATTTTTTTGAAGTGAAGTTATTTTTCGAAGCTTCATTTTGCGCTTCCTTGGCAATAAGCAATTGCCTAAAAATATTAAATAATTGGATAATTGGTGCAAAAAAAAACATTTACGAACTTTTTAAAAAAATTTTTTTACTGACAACTGTTGTCGATTGTTTTATCATGACACCACGCATGATTAATGGCGTTATTTGAGGAATACAAAGAAAAGATCTTTTTAGTGCTTTTTTTAGATTGTGGTCGGAGCATTCTATGCTTTTGGCCAAGCAGCCAGCTTTTCTTGTTTTTGAATCCAGCAGAGTAATTTGTATTTAATTTATTGCTTTTTACAATTTTGATTTGGCAATTGTGTTGGTCATCTATTTCCGTTAATTAAAGTAGTTTATCCTCAGTTGTAATTAGTTTCCAAATTTCTCGCAATTTTTTTGAAATGCATGTTTTAGACATGAATTGGCTTTATGCTTTCCAGTTTTTTACCTGCAAAATTGTGTCTTTTTGTATTTGATTCTACTTCTGCTGCATCGCATTGTCAATTTTTGGCAAATTATTAGCATATGTAGCTGCGTTACTGGTGGCTAGTTTTTGGGGACTTCAAGCATCCGTTGCTGAGTGGTTAGTGCGGAGTTTCAGAGGTTGGTTAGGTAAGTTAGGTTAGGTAGTTTCAGTGGTTAGAGTGAGTGGTTAGGTTATAGAGCTGCTTTTTGGCCGTGTTCTCGCAAGTCTTTGCGGAGCGGAGCTTCGCCTCTGTTTTTAATCTTGATCTTACTTCTTTGCTATCGAGTTACTTGATAGAGCTGCTTTTTGGCCGTGTTCTCGCAAGTCTTTGCGGAGCGGAGTTTCGCCTCTGTTTTTAATCTTGATCTTACTTCTTTGCTATCGAGTTCCTTCGATTGCTGTTTTTTTGGCTTCACTATAGTTACTTTTATCGGCTATAGTCAAATTTTGCTACTTAACCCAAACATATTTGAAAGTTGACTCCCATTTAAGCACTCATTTGTCCTGTTCTGTCCTAAGCACTCATTTGTTCTGTTCTGACCTACTCGCACGGTTACTAGCTATTCTAGTGACTCTTTGCGTTTTACCAGAATGTTTTTTCAACATGATACTGTTTTCTAGAGTGTTAAAAAACCTGTAATCTATCTGTCTATACCCTATTTAAATAGAGTTTCCTCTGACACATAATTAGGAAGTTGCAACATTTGAAGATTTTGTTACTGAAGTCAACATTTTGCACTAACGAATGTAGTATTACTATGACTCTACTATTTTCCAACCTAACTCGCAAATAATTGTGTTCATTTGTTGGCTCTTTTGCTTTAATCACCATCTGAAGCTCAAGAATTTTTTGGCATCTGTTGTCAGCTTTGTTTGTGGCGAGCTTTTGACGATCGTTAAGCGTCCGTGGCCGAGAGAGACTCCCGGTCGCAGATTCGAATCCGACACGCACCAAATGTTTTACTTATTTGAGGATTCTATTTTTTTCTTGTTTCTTTTTATAGAAATTTTTTGTTGTTTTTTCAATAGCGTTTGCGAAGCCCAGCCTGGCTTCTGTTAAATATTCTCTGTGAAAAGATTTTGTTTAAACGAAATATATAATGCAAACTTTCTAGGTTATATTCGTTTGCACCGACCATACACCTCTTGGAGCGCGAATGCTTCAACTCTACAGATTTTCCTCTATTCTCGCAACTGAAACGTTTAAAAAAACTTTCGCTACATTTAATATGAGATTAGCAGAATATGAGATTAACAATTCTGTAAAAGTGCGCTGTCTCTCTGGGATTGCTAATCTAGAATCGAAATCTGACTGCTCAATTTTTTGTTTTTACTGTTGCCACAAGCAAATCTATTGCAACCGGGTACTTGACTTTTTTCCTGAATTGAATTTGTTCACAGGATGGTACATTTAGAAGGTAGTTGGAAGTGTTAATTATACAAATATGCAACTTACATGGTTTGCGTAGATAGGGTTAGAGCTTGCATGGCAGATGCAAGATCTTTTCATCTGAATTTTATACTGAAATTATTTCGGCTGTTTTTCAGCTTATTAAATGTCGGCTTTTATTCTGTCGGCTTTTTTCCTATTAGTTTTGGGTGGATTTTTTGGTATTTCTACAATTCTTTTCAAATATTTGAAATCAGCTCTGTGACTCTACTTGAAAAGAGGTTTTAGCATGATAAAATTGTTTTATATTTCTGTCGAGCTCACTACTTTTTACTGTCGTGTTTTTGAAAGTTGGTGGTAACTCCTCGAAGTATTCTTTCAGATGATCCGGTAAATGAATATCGACCAAATCAAGACCATGTAACTCACCTCTTGGTAGCAATTGTATGAACTCGCCCATAAACTCATCTCAATTACCGAGTAAACCGTCAACCTAGTACAAATTAATACTTAAGGATCGATATATCCGATTCAAAAAGCTTTTCGATAGATTTCAAAGACTAGCTTTTTACAGAAATACAAAAAATACATTTTGTATGATACTATGAGACCCAAGAAACCTTTTGCGCTGTGCATCATACGAACAAAAATCATTCAACTCCATCACTGAATATATCAATGTTAAGAAAATTTTTATCACTAAAGTTACTCTATAGGAAGACAAACGTGTGCGATGAGGTAGCAACCCAGAAACTCACAAAAGAACATGATTCACAGCATGCATCAAGCATGATTTTTCCTTTTTTGAAGTATGAGTAATGGCTTTCTATATGATTTTTTTAAAAAAACTTTACTTCAAAAAACAGAACTTGAAATTCTCAACCCTTACGCGAGGTGCTGTGAGTGTACACTCAGGGGTTGCGAATTCGGCGTCCAGTTATGACTGCTCAACTCACTTTCGTAATCGAGATATGACGTGTTTATGATTTTTCCAGATTTTGTTTAAAAAAACTGATGTAAAAAACCGAACCTGAAATTCTCAACCCTACTGGTGGGGTCCTGTTGGCGTATATTCAGGATGTGCTGACAGGGTACAAATTTTGTCTGTAACTGTTGCTGCTCAAATCTTGCTTGTTTCTGAGATATATCGTTTCTCATTATTTTTTCAAAAACTTAGTTTTTAAATTTAGTAGTAGAAATTGAAATTCTTAAACCTATGGTGGGAAGCGTCAGGGAACAATATAGGGTAGCAAATCCGCCCTCTAATTTTAGCTGCTCGATTCATTTTGGTTTTCGAGATATGGCGTTTTTTATGAAATAGAGACCTCTCATAGATGAGCTTAGTTTGTTTTCACGGTTGAATTAATAATCGCTATTTTAGTACATATTTTAGGAAAATCTTACGTTCAACGACCTATTTGAAGCTCTGTAAGTGCGACTCATGCGCTAGTACCAAATAAATTGATTTCATCGAAAGTTGATGGGCTTGCACTACTTCCCTTCTGGCTATACATGTCTTCTTTCATTATCACATTTTTGTAATGCTTTTTGAGTTTTGAGCCTTTTGCAACAGAGTAACAAAATTAGAACAGAGTTAAATCTTGAAAAACATGTTCAGTTTGCGGATCAGACTAATGTTATTTGAAACTGCAAGAAAACTAGTTCGGTTATTTTCGCTCTGACTGCGATAAGTCATTTTTGCAGATAAGGAACCCACATCGCTATCGTTTTCATTAGCGTAGAGAAAAATAACGTTCAAAAAGGATCTCAAATTCTCAAATTAATTGTTGGCTACATCGAAAAAATTAATGTTTCTTTTTTGTTGTTTTAACGAAAGAATTCATGAGTTCACTCTGCAAGATATTCATTTCATTTCGACTGAAAAGCAGCCAGTGCTCTGAAATCGCATAAGTTGTCATGATAAGGAACTCTTGCCTGACTTTTTCAAGTATCCATGCTGCTGAACTACATTTATTTAAAAAAATTGAGTATCATAATTATTGCCGTCACTTACTCCAATTGGTAGTCACATGAGTGGCCGAAACAGTTACAAAATACAGACCGTAAAACGTTCATTTAGTACTATCTGGACATATAGCTTGCTCATTTTTTACATCTGTATTCAATATATCACGTTTCAGAATTTCAAATTGGTTTGTTCTCAATGCTTTTTGGCTGTGGTTAAAATGCAATGTTTTCACTGGGGTAATAGCAAGGATACTCCGTGCTATCGGTGTTTTGCTGTAGTGATCAAAAATGTAGTGATCAAAAATATACACTGATTTTGGGCACCCGATTCAACTTTAAAAGCTGTATCCAAACATTTTTCTTTTGTCAAAATCACTTTGGGCGAACAATATCCGCAACTGACTCATCATCTCCAAAAAGTATTTCCGAAAAATGTCTTTTTGTTTCAATTCGATCGTTTTCATGATTATCCCCAATGAGTTGTTGTTGTTTTTAGACACCTTCATACTTTTTATCACAAACTGGGCATGTTCGTTGGAATTTTACAGCTTTATGAGCTCGTACTTTCTAAAGTTTCATTTTCCGTGGGCTTCTGTTGAAAAACGCATTCTGCTATAAATTGCGTTTGTACTTACCATTGGCATAAGATATAACAAAACGGATTAGATTGGATTGGGTATGCAACTGTTGCTGACATATGCTACATTTTATTCGGGCTGAGTTTAAGTCTTATTGTCGACTTTCCCATGTCGAATTAGACGGTTATTTGAAAAGATCTTGTTTTAATTTTGGAAGGATTATATCGTGGGTTCTGGTGTATGACGGTCTTCTTCATCCGTGTTCTAAATAAGTTTCGCATTGCGTCTGTTCGAAATTTTTAGCATTTGTTATCATGTGTCGTTTCAGATTGAACTTCTTTGCGAATGATTTTTCTTATGTTTCGCAAGTTAACCCGTAAGCGTTGGCTTTGATGAAACAAGACATGTTACCTATTAGGTTACTCTGTCACAACTTTTCCACATGATTGAAGAAAACTGGAAATAAAAGCAACACTAGGCAATTGTCTACATCATATGATCCTATGCGGAAAACGATTATAGGAAGAACGATAGGAGGTTAATAAAGTATCCAGACGTTTTATGAAACTTTTATTGTCATAATTAATTGAATAAATGGCCTCAATACCTGTAACTTCGGCAGCAAACTAAAAATAAATGAGAAGTTTCCATGCTTAACCGGAGACATTTTGAAGAAAGATTTGATTTCGAGGCAGAAAAAAACTGCTGCGAGAGACCCAAGTGAATCTTAAAATTGCAATAGAATGTCCGGGCCAGCTATTGGGGTCCAGTGTTGAAGCTTAAAATATAGTGTTAACTCACCATTTCTCAGTAATTCTCAAAAGTTACCATGTCTACTAAGTCTTGCGACGTTTTTCTTGTTATTGCCACCTTTTTCTTGGAAGTCTTGGCACAATTACAATTAATGGTAAAACTTGCGCCTTATCGGAATTCAAAATAACTGTAGCCATATTTTTCTTCACTTTTGTTCTCCTGCTCAGCTGCTTCTCTATTACTACTATAAACACTCAGTCACTGTTAAACTACCGTTAAAATTTACTTACCGACCCTTCACTCTGGACAGGTTTCACTCTATTTCTTTATTATGCTATCTCGAAAAAATTTTCAATCAGCTTCAAGGCATTACCTTGAGATTGGTGAAAACGCTTGACCCTGAAGGTGACAGAAATGGAGCAATGAATGAAATAGTATAAGACAATTTGAATGTTATTGCTTATCCTTTGAATTTATAGCATACCCACAATTCTGGGCAGGATGTGAGCTTTTATCGCGCTAGCGAGCAGTTAGCGTTCTAGTACGAACCTTTTTTCTAATCCAAAAAAAAAGTTTTCACTTGTGTGCGTTTTTGCTATAATCCTGATCCGTAGTTTTTGAAATTTCAAAGCATTTGTTCTCGACTCTGTTTTGCCTAGCGTTGGTGATAGAGTAAGCGTCCATGGCTCAGATGTAAGTGCGTGAGACTCGTTTTTTTTTCTAGATTGCCATAGGTTGGAGGTTTGAATCCGATACGTCGCTGCATTTTTTATCACTATTTCGAGCCTTATTTTTACGCTTGTGTTTGCGAAGAGCAGCTTTGCATCTGTGTATTATGTTACTGATCTGCAAAACAACAGTCCTGAAGCAAAACGAAATGAGACTGGGGGCGAAAACGGTGGCGGTAGCTTTGTGTTTATAAAGCTCCCACTGCCAACATCAAGCGCTCACTGACAACCTTAACTGCCAACATATCGACTTGAGAATGAGCGACCTGAAGGAGTTGTCTGAGACATTCACTCAACGCCAGCTGCAATGTCAACAACAAGAGCCTCCAACAACTACGGGTTGATGGATGAGTCTGTGGTTGATCCATTCGGTTTGACTGCTCCACCAACAGAAGAAGAAACACATTTAAAAAGTGTAAACTATGACTAACTGTATAAGCATTAACTGTATGTATGTGTGTATGATTCATATGATGCTTTATTATTCGATTCAATTTCTTTTAATTTCTTTTTAGCTCTGGGACGCAGCGGCCGGATTGAGGAGTGGAGGAAAAAACAAAAAACCCTATTCGAGTTTTGGCTCCTCATGACGTGGAAATTTGTCATGGAAGATTTATCATAGAAATTGCAAGATGTCCACCGTTTTTTATGATGAATTTGGTCTTACAGCCCCGACAACACTTTGATCATTGCACACAACGGGAAGAAAGACAAAGCATGTGATTTACTAACAATTGGTAAAAATCAGGTGGAACGATGGTGGTATTCCCTACACAGCGAAATTAAATCAATATGAAATTATTACGCTTAAGGACAAGAAAAAAGCATTTTTCTACAGCAGATTCTCTCTATATCCTATTTCCAAGATTTGAATCAACCTGGTTGTGCGAAGCTGGAGACTTTGAGAAGTGGAAAACAGTTGGAAAAAGACTGTAGATGTTAACTCGTTGAGCGCAAAAGTCTTTCAAGTCGTTGTGCTTTTATAAAATGTGGCTTAGTTTTGAGAGGTTGTATTCTGATTTGACTTTTTTTTTTAAAAAAAAGCGGCAATGTTAACTGTTGATTTTTCAGAAGGAATAAATTTTGCTTAGAATAAAATCCAAACGAAGAAAGAAAACCTCGGATTCTGTTAACAACGTTCCTAGTAATTATTTGTCTTTTTTTTACGGTTAATTTTTCTTTAAGTTTGTTAGAATTTTAAATTAGAAGCTTTCACTCTAAATTAGAAGCTTTAAATTAGAAGCAAACACACTGTGGGTAGCTTAATCAACAAGTTTAATAGGTTGCATACTGCCTAACTTCAAAATATGGAAGAGCTTGATCAAATGATAGACTCTCCATGTGTTTGGTCGGACCCATGAAATTATAAAATTAAAATTATTAATTTTAATATTATAAAATTATGCTTAACTAAAATTTATTTGATTCAATGTATGATTCAATCATTTCTTTTATCGGTTTTTGCAACCATTGTATGACAAAATCCGAAAAATTGTTCCCACCATTGAGTTTACACAGGGAGTGAATTCTGATTTGATTAACCAAAATTAAAATGAAAAGGTTTTCGATTTTTGATGATTTTATACGGGAAATTTCGATTTTCAATGAATTAACAAAAATAGTTACGGCTCGGCGATTTGAAAATTTACATGTGATTTATATGAAATACATATTGTTTAACAAAAGCCCATATGGCTGAGAAATGCAGCTGCAATTGACTCATTTAATTTTGTTCATGTTCCTGTGAGCTGAAAACCAATTTTCTCTACTGCTGAACACATGGTAGTGTCAAAGCTTGGGATTGAATGCTACAAAGAAGCTACATCAGAACTTTTTAGACATTTAATGGTAGATCATTTGACGCCGACACTTGTCGGCTTCCACTAGAGTTCAAATTTTTGTTTTTTTATTTATCCAGTTTTCTAGCAAAAAACAACTAGTATTTGCGATGAGTTCACAACAAGTCTTTATGCTGAGAAAATTCGTTAGGGAAAAAAAATAAAAAATAAAATCAAATACTGTGACAATTATTTTTTTTGTCAGAGGCAGTAGAGAAGTCCTTATTAGGAAGTGTTTCAGGAGTGTGGCAATGCCAAATTGAACATAACAGAGCGCTTTTTAAATTTATCATTTTAAAATCAATTTCAATAGCAGAAAGACATGCAATTTTATTTCGAAAGTTTTAGTAGATCTTGAGTTTGTTTGTCCGGCAGTATTGCGCTATCTAAAAAAAATGGTGTCGCAAAAATTAGTTCTAACAACCCACACAACGTATCAGCGTTCAATTTTTTCTGGGTGCACGCACAAGCCTCTAACTTTCCCAAGTCAAACCCGAGCTCTGCAGTTTCTACACAGCAATAAGAAATCAACCCATCATTCAGTTTCTCAGCTTCACAAAATAGTCAACAGGAGGAGCAGAATGTAAATGTTCCCGAGGAGGTATCTATTTTATAGCAGTCAGTTGTTTGTGGAGCAAAAACCACTCAGACACGCAGTCGTTTGACTTTGAAGGAAGTGTTCGATTATCTCAGTGCCAAGACTGATGCGAATTCAATTTGAAAACCTTTATGTATCTGTCAGTTCAATCCTGCATAGACTTCGAAACAAATTTTCAAAAGATTCGTCACCTTCAGAGTACCGTTTTTACTGTTACAAAGATCGGAAATTGCCGAAAAATTGATTTCAAATCAACAGCTGCAGCACAACAAACCTGAAAAATCCATGGTAAGCTCGATATATTAGTTGACAAACTGAATCCAGATGTTTAGCCCAAAAAAGAAGTTATAATAGTGGTGTTGATGATGTTAAGTTCTGAAGAGTGTTCTGGATGCAGTGATGCCCTCACGTGGCGCTAGTTCCGCAAATAAAATGGCGTCAAAAAAACAAAGCCAAAATGGCGTTTATCTTTTTGGAGAAACAAATGGCCCAGCAGTTATGGTTTCAAAAAAATTGAAGCAATCTACATATTTGAACAAGCGTTTTATTTTTCATGAAACAAGGCTGCCTACACTAATTTTATATTGGAAAATAACATTCAAATGCACGAAATCCAGTGCTTGCTCTTGATAAAAACGAAGTTTGGGTGTAAATTGCTCTCCCAAATGATTGAAAAATTCTTTTTTGGTTTGCGTTGATGTTCTACCTCGTTTGGTTTGTGTACAGACAATGCAATGAAACGCTACTCAACAAGCAGAGGAAGCTTTTACCACGATCGTTTTTGATTCACCAACACACCGACAAATTTTGGACAGAGTAGGAATTTTTTGGAGTCATTGAATACTTTTCTCATCCATGAAAAATGAAATTTATCACATTATCAGTGGAGATTTAAAAGCGTTATAGCAGAAAGGGCAATCAGATTGTTGAAAATGCTTTCAATGAAATATTTGGAAGCTGACTGGATCTGGTGCTATGTCGGCAAAATGCAAGATTTCGTTCAGCCATTGTTCCATCGAGTCAACAGATTCATTGTTTGGCGCCCTCCAATTTGACAGAAAAGAAGTTAAATTTGAGAGCCAAATAAAATTCTAAACTTATTTCAAACCTAACAACATTTCCAGCTACATGATAACGGCCGTAAGGCATCAAAGGACACACCTCTTCATTAAGGCTTCCATCAGCAGTTCGTTGATGAGATTTATAAAACTGTCAGGAGGTTTTCAACTTCACCGCCTGCATACAATCTACTGGAAGCGTTGAATGGAAAACTGAAGCGTTGAATGGAAATTTTTTTGAAGATGATATAATGAAAATATCAAGTTTTTAATTATTTTTATGGAAAAATTTCATTATCAACGGTCGCTATCATCAGCAACAAGCTTTAAACCAATGTTTTTGCGGTCATGCGAGACAAAGTGGCAGTTGTCCGTTGTCTTGGATAACTAGCTCTCACGGCAGCTCGCAATGAAATTTCATTTGTCTGCAAGTATGTTATATATCATCCACCAAACGAATTGGCAAAGCATTTGGTGTAAAGGTATTGTCAGAAATTATGGATATAATGGAAGGATTGACGAGCGTGAAAAGAGGTTCAAATGAGCCGCCAGATGAACAGCAAAAAAAATGGGCGGAGTACCGTAAGTAAAAAAACAGTGTCTCGAATT
This sequence comes from Symsagittifera roscoffensis, assembly GCF_963678635.1. Taxonomy (NCBI): domain Eukaryota; kingdom Metazoa; phylum Xenacoelomorpha; order Acoela; family Convolutidae; genus Symsagittifera; species Symsagittifera roscoffensis. The sequence continues at coordinate 43,207,104 of NC_087065.1, forward strand.
AGTCAATCATTCACAGCAAAAAAAATACAAGCCGACAAAAAGATAACCTGATATTTTCAAAAACCTTCCCCAATAGAAATGGAAAATCTCAAGGCAGCACATCACCCAATCTTTGACATTTTTAAAAGGCCCTCAGTACTGGTGACATTTCATATGAATAAGAGAAACTTCGCATCACTTCCGATGATGCTCTTTTGTTTGATGTTTTTTCGAATACCGATCGCAACGTTTTAGAATAGCAGAGTTTGAAGCTGAAAATCGAAGCAACACTAAAATATGACGGAAATAGTTTGGTAGCTGATGGCACTACGGGAAATATTACAGATGCTTCAAAAATTGACTACCAGTGCTTGCTCTTGATTTAAGTGAAGTTCGGCTGAATTTTGCTCTCCCAAACGGAGGAACGGTTTTTTTGGTTCGCGTTGATGTTTTAGCTTGCTTATTTTGAGTACAGACGATGAAATCAAACACCGCCCAACAGAAACAGGAAGTTTTTAATACGATAGTTTTTGATTCACCCAACACACCAAACAAATTTTGAACAGAGTAGGAAAAATTGTTTTGAGGTATCATTCAATACTCTTTGCACATCTATGAAAAATGAAACTTTTCATTTATTTAAAAGCGTTATAGCAAAAAGGCGATCAGATCGTTGAAACCGCTGTGAGTGAATTATTCGGAAGATGAATGGATCTGGCGCTATGTCGAAAAAATGCTAGATGTCGTTCAGACAATGAACGATCGAGTCAACAGATGCATTGTAAAGTTGCGCTCTGTAAAAAAACTTAACACTCGTTTTTTTCCGGGGCGATTTTATTTTGAACTTTGAAGTTATCCACACTTCTAATTATATAAACGATCTTAAAGTTTTTCTTGCGGATTAGATGCGTCATACTGAGAGCTGTGTCATAACTAAACCGGCTACTAAAGGTTATTTGTATGAAATTGATCCTTAGTTATTTGATAATGACGTAAAGAAACATGATAGGCGTCCACATTTGACAAAAAGATCTCAAAGTCGTGTTCTCATGGAAAGCTAATCATTGATTTTTTCGCCATGAATCTTTCAATGATCTTTATTAGCAACCCAAAATTACAACTCACTCGATCGTGGCCAGAATTCATACTATCAGCCCAAGCTGCTAATCGACTATTTTCAATTTACTTAAGACTTGCGCCAATTTTTGCGAGGTATATGATGTCTGAATCTATGGAAATTTCTACTCAAAAGCGACTAATGAAGTGGCTGGTTACATTTAAGTGTAGCGAAGTGAAAAGCAATGAATTTGTTTTACTTATGTCATATAAGATCTGTACAAAAACAAATTTTTGTTCACAATTAACGTCTGAGACTAAGCCAAATTGTAGTGTTTGTGTTACAGTTCCAACACTTGCTAGAGGAATGAGTGCTCCTTATATATCACGATTTTCGATTTGAATTTGTGAAATTAGTCCTTTTGGATTTTCTCTATTGGGATCCCGTAAAAAAATTTGAGTCAACATTCTAATGAGCTCAACTCCTTTGTTCATAATGATTCAGCGTTTGACAGTATCTCAATGAAGAAAGTCATTGTCAGCACAATTGATAGTTGGCAGCTTATTTTGAAAATTTATTTACTTGATCTGTTAATGTCAGGTAAAAAATTTAAGTTTTAAAAAAATTTAATCTGTTTAGATATTATTATGACCAAAAACGATCAATTACTGTTATTTTGGTTTGGGAAAATTTCCGAATTAAAGTGAAAACAAAAGCTTTCTTTTCAACTTTTTCTATCTTTTCAAAAATTTTTGGTTGCAGAAATCAATTTTTTTCAAAAGTCAATTTTTTTGGGAGTCTTTTTGAAAAAATGAAGAATAAAAATTTCCAAATTATTATGCTTAGAATTTTTGGTGTTTTAGCAATTTTCAACTACGTTTTTCGATTTTAAGAACAGGCGGAAAAACTATTCAAAAATTTCAGCAAAATCCACAATTTTTGTCTGTGTATTATTTCACCCTTTCAACAAGCAAGGGTATTGCAATCGGGTACACGTTTTTTTTACCCGTATTTAGTTTTGTTCACGGAATGTTCAAAATGAATTAGTAAATTTAGACTCAGTTTCAAGTTCTTATTTCTCTGCGCCTCCGGCATAATTGTTCTGAAGGTAGCAACTACTTCTGGCATGGCAAAAGTCTTTTGTTTGATTCCGACATCACCTGTTTTTCAAATTGGAAAGTTTCCGTTCTAAAAAATTTTTGGATGATTAATTCTCTGGTTTTGTTTTGTCGGCTTAGTTTTCACATTATTGAATTAATTCTCTTTGCTGTGCGCAAAGTAATAAGTAATTGCTTTTAGTGTTTTGGTTTTTTCTGCTATTTGTTGTATTACTGACTTAAACTTAGTATATATATATATATATATATATATATATATATATATATATATATATAGATATATATGTATATTTTTGGATTGAAACCTTCAATCTGCCCAGTTGATTTTGGCTTTTTGTATCGGCTTAAAGAGAATTTTGTGTGTTCGAGGGCGAGGGGATTTACTAATTCATATTGATAAATATAGTTTTTTTTTAAACTTTTTTAGACAATGTTTTTTTTTGGTTTTGGGCTTTTTTAATTTTTTTTGTTTGATTAAGTGTTGGCCATCATTGAATCGGCATAGTGCCCTCATTTTGTTGCTTTTGATTACCAAAAAACGATATATGTTTTTTTGTGTTTCGAGGGTGAGTGTGATTTTTAAATTCTGTTTGATAGTCTAGTTTTTTCGACTTAAGGTTTTTTTGTTTTGAACCTCAAGTAGTTCAAAGCGCAGCTTCGCCTCTGTGTTGAATGTAATTCCACCCTTTTTGCAATCTTGTTATGTTATACTGCTCAAGCATTTAGCACTCAAGAAGCTAATTTCCTTAGCTGTTTGAGCATGAGATGATCGTCGTATTTTTTCATTGTCTGCATTTCTTTCTTATATTCGTTCCACTTTTATCCATCATGTTCGTTGAATTTTAATTTTTTTCAGTGAATTAAACTTAAAGATTTAAAGAAACAATTTTTGAGGATTGTTTAAGCTAAACGATAGCTAGAGCGTAAACTGATTTGTCTAACAAAAAAAGTCATCCATTTAAATTTATATCTTTCCGATAAAAAAAATCTAGCATATAGATTCAATTTATGGAGTCTTGTTCATACCATCAGAATTCATACTATCCAGAATTCATACTATCAGCCCAAGCTGCTAATCGACTATTTTCAATTTACGTAAGACTTGCGGCAATTTTTGCGAGGTATACAGTGTCTGAATCTATGGACATTTCTACTCAAAAGCGACTAATGAAGTGGCTGGTTACATTTAAGTGTAGCGAAGTGAAAAGCAATGAATTTGTTTTACTTATGTCATATAAGATCTGTACAAAAACAAATTTTTGTTCACAATTAACGTCTGAGACTAAACCAAATTGTAGTGTTTGTGTTACAGTTCCAACACAATAGCTAGAGCGTAAACTGATTTATCTAACAAAAAAAGTCATCCATTTAAATTTATATCTTTCCGATAAAAAAAATCTAGCATATAGATTCAATTTATGGAGTCTTGTTTAAACATTGTAAGGGAATTGTTTAAGATTTTTAAATTGTGCCGTATTCTGACAAAAATGGATTTTCTCAATTTTCCAGACCGCATAAGGGTGTGTTTTGCATCAGGCTCAGATTCTCAAGCTGTGCAGTTTAAGTTGAATGTTTTTTTTGCAATTATTTGGTATACATAGAATTCTCACTAGTCAGACTAATTTGTCCACGATTGTTTATCTGAATCCTTCTCGCGTATTGAAGGAACCTACTTTTTTACCAAGCATAGCTCGATTAATTTTTGTGTTTAAAGTTACCTCGTTCAAACTAATCAACAAGCATGGGTAAGAATTTAAAGTTTTGAAGCTTTGAAGAACTTGATAGTTCAAAGTTAATCAGTATTATTTAATTAAATAAGCTAAACCTTTGGTGCTAATTTTATAGCTATATGAAAGTTCTGAAACACTCTAGAACAGGTAGTGACTCGTTTATTTGAAACGTTGTAGAACGTTATAGTTTTTATGGCAACAATTTGTATACGGCTTTTTGATTTTTTTCCTTTTTGTTGTTTGATAGGTTGCAGCCCAATTATTATCGGCGTAAGTTCCTCATATTGCTTCTTTGACAAGCGAAAAGAAAACTTCATGTGTTTTTTGAGGGTGAGGTGGACTTCATAGTAGTGTTAGTGTTCGTAAATTGTAGTGTTAGTGTTGCAGTTTCAGCACTTGATAAAGGTATGAGTGCTCCCTGTATATCGCGAATTTCGATTTGAATGCTGTGAAATTAGTCCTGATAAACTTTGTGTACTGGGGTTTCTTAAAAACTTTTGAGTCAACAGTCTGCAATCAGCTCAACACATTGTTTTTGATACGCTGCGTATTTGCGAAAGATTGTAGTAGTTTTGACTTAGTTTCACAAACTAAACTATACTCCATTGTTTGAGTGCTCAAGGAAAGCACGAATTTTACCACTATCATATGGATAAAATGGTTCTACTTTGTACCATAAGAAATACTGCTCCCAAATTTTAGACCTTGCTTTTGACACAAGTCAGACGTTTCTGTTGTGAAGTTTGTCTGCTCATCTTCTCTCGGTTATTTTCCGTTATATTTTTTTCCTGTCGTCTCGCTAATTTCTTGGTGTAAAAGGTATGTGATTTCGGTGAGTGCTACTTCCCAGTTGCTGCTGAAATTAATTCACTCAGGCAGAAAATTAGAAAATAAAACTATTACGTTTTATCCGAATAATTTAGTTTCTCATTTGTTCATAATCATTCAGCAATGTTTGTCTCTGTACTTTTTCACCCTTTCAACAAGCAAAGGTATTGCAACCTGGTACCAGTTTTTTTTTACCCGTAAATAACTTTGTTCACGGAATGTTCAAAATGATATGGTAAATTTAGACTCAGTAAGATTCAAAGATAATATCGGCTTAAGTTCCTCACTTTGCTTCTTTTGACGAGCGAAAAGAGAATTTTGAGGGTGAGGGGACTTGAAAATTCATATTGGTAAATCTAGTTTTTATTAATTTTTTTGTCATAATTTTTTTGGTTTTCGGCTTTTTTCAATTTTTCTGTTTTTTTTTGTTTAAAAAGGTGTTGGCCTATATTGCATCGCCTTAGTGCCCTCATTTTGTTACTTTTGACTACCAAAAAACATATGTTTTTGTGTTTCGAGGGTGAGTGTGAGTTTTAAATTCTGTTTGATAGATCTAGTTTTTTCAATTTTTTTTTGAAGGTTTTTTTTGTTTTGAACCGCAATTAGTGCAACGCGCAGCTTCGCCTCAGTGTTGAATTTAATTTCAGCCTTTTTCCAATCTTGTTATGTGATACTGATCAAGCAATTAGCAGTCAAGAAGATAAACTTCTTAGCTTTTTGAGCATGAGTGATCGTCTTAACTTTTCATTGTCTGCATTTCTTTCTCATACTCCGCTTTTATCCATCATACTCCTCTTTTATCCATTTGACGAATTTAAAACTTTTTTGGTGATTTAAATTTAAAGATTTAAAGAAACATTTTTTGAGGATTGTTAAACCTTTTATTTCGTTAGTTAGAGCGTAAACTGATTTATCTAACAAAAAAGTCAGTTAGTTCGAACTATATCTTTCCGATAAAAAATCTAGCTTTTAGATTCACTTTTTGGAGTGTTCTCTAAACATTGGGAAGGAAGTATATAAAGAGTTTGGAAAAAGTGGGACTTTTTTAAATTGTGCTGTAATCTGACAAAAATGGGCATTCTCAACTTTCCAGACCAAATAAGGGTGTGTTTTGTATCAGAATCAGGTTTTCAACCTGTGCAGTTTAAGTTGAATGTTTTTTTTATTCAAATTATTTGGTATACATAGAGTTATCACTTGTCTGACGTTGTCCAGGGTTGGTTTTTTGAATCACTCTTGTGTATTGGAGGTACCTGCTTTTTTACGAAACGTAGCTAAATTAATTTTTGTTCTTAAATTTACTTTTTTCAAACCAATCAGCAAGCATGGGTAAGAATTTAAAGTTTTGAAGCTTTCAAGAACTTGATAATTTAAAGATATTGAGTAGTTTTTGATTAAATATACTAAACCTTTGGTGCTGTTTTTACAGTTATACAAAAGTTCTGAAACAATCTAGAACAGTTAATGACCCGTTTGAAACGTTGTAGATTGTTATAGTTTTGTGGCAACAGTACGTTTAAGGCTTTTTGTTTTTTTCCTTTTTGTTCTGTTTGATAGGTTGCGGCCGAAATAATATCGGCTTAAGTTCCTCATAATGCTTCTTTCGACAAGCGAAAACAAATTTTTTTTTAGTGTTTTGAGGGTGAGGTAGACTTAATAGTTCGTATTGGTAAATCGAGTTTTTATTGACTTTTCTAGTCATAATTTTTTTTGGTTTTCGGCTGTTTTTAATTTTTGTTTTTTGTTTAAATAGGTTTTAGGCTGTATTGTTTCGGCTGAGTGCCCTCATTTTGTTGCATTTGAGTACCAAAAAACGATATATGTTTTTGTGTTTCGAGGGTGAGTGTGAATTTTTAATTCAGTTTGATAGATGTAGTTTTTTCGTTATTTTCAATATTTTTTTTCGACTTAAGGATTTTTTTGTTTTGAGCTGCAAGTATTGCGAAGCTCAGCTCCGCCTCTGTGTTGAATAAACTTTCATCCTTTTTTCCAATCTTGTTATGTTTAACTGATCAAGCAATTAGCAGTCAAGAAGATAAACTTCTTATCTTTTTGAGCATGAGATGATCGTCGTAACTTTTCTTTGCATATCTTTCTCATACTCCACTGTAATCCATCTTTTTTAAGGAATATAGAAAATTTTTGTTAAATTATAACAAAAAATTTGTAGAAACTATTTTTGGGATTGCTTTACTTTTACCTTTTAATTGATTAGCTAGAGCGTAAGCTGATGTATCTAACTAAGACAAGTCAAGCCAGTTACTTCAATGACTATCATTTTTGAAATTGTGCCATATCCTGACAAAAATTGGTTTTCTCATTTTATTGGAAATTCACAACTTTCCAGACCAAATAAGAGTGTGTTTTGTATCAGGCTCAAACTCTCAAGCTATGCAGTTTAAGGTAAACGTTTTTTTTGCATTCAAACTATATGGTATTATATGGAGTTATCACTTGTCTGACTTTGTCAAGGGTTGCTTATGTGAATCACTCTCGTGTATTTAAAGAACATGCTTTTTTATGAAACAGCTCTATTGTTTTTTTTCTTCATTTAAACTTACCTCGTTCAAAGTAATCAACAAGCAGGGGTAAGAATTTAAAGTTTTGAAGCTTTCAATAACTTGATAGTTCAAAGAAATTAAGTAATTTTAAATTAATTTTGCTAAATTTTTATTGCTGTTTTCATAGTTATATGAAAGTTTTGAAACAATCTAGAACAATTAATGACCCGTTTGAAACGTTGTTCTTACTATTGCCGACCTAAAAACTTCGAAAAATATCAACTTCGCCCCTCGTTAAGGGAATTATCTACAAAAACAATATGACCCCTTAGGCAAATTCGTCACAGAACGGTTACAACTTGTTTTGTTCGAAATTATCAGCTAACAAAAATGCAATAGACTAAAAGTAAATTCTTCGGATATTAGCTTAGCTTTCATAGAAGTAGAGCGCTATATAAGTGCGAATAGTGATGCCCATTTTTTTCGAAGCAAGCGGAGGAGGAGGGGGGGGGGGGTAGGATAGAATGTTAACTTGTTTTTTTCTTGGGATTTTTCAGTCAATCAGAAACTAATATTTTGCACGTAGCGGTAAGCAAACTTAATCTAATTTAAATGCTGGGGTGGATGATCTTAACTTGGTGTATCTTGGCAGGGGAGGGGCAGTTTCTTGAATTTTTTTTTTTTAAATTTTTGCCTGCGGGATAAATTTTCGGATAAATATGGTCATTATAGTGTTTTGAGAGCTCCGAAAATTAGTTTGGTCGACTTGAAAAAAGGTGGTAAATTTTTCTCAAAATATTTTGAAAATCTGAGATAATTCACCCCTGGTCTCACGAAGGACACTATTTTTACATTCCGATATGGTAGCGTTACAATATGGTCGCGTTTATAAGTACCCGAGGTCGGATTATTTAGAAAATTTTGATCCAATTTACCGATCCATTTTTATACTCGCAACAATTTACCTACATCTAAATAGAAATTGGCAATTTAAATAGCGATTTAAGTTGAGTTGCAAAATAGAAATGTAAGAAGCAATTCACTGATTTTAAATTCTCATGCCAGTTTAAACTGTCAGCACTGCATGTAGCCTCTATGCATGGTTTGCAATACCAGTTCTTAGCCAAACGATTTAATTTTTAGAAAAATTAAAATTGAATTATAAAGTCTTACTTAGATAATTAGTTTTTGAATCAAAGTGAACGTAAGATTTTTTGCGAGATATTTTACATGCTATTCTTACGTTTACTATATTAGTCTTGTATCAAATTTGAAACCTGTTCAAGTCTGTGTTCACAAGTTTTAGCACATTTTTGAACTAATATGCGAAAGGAATTTGGACTGATTTTACATCTTAAGAAATAAACTATAATAAAATATTATTACCTGCGCTCTTCGTACGTGTTAAGTTTTGAACCAAAAATCATCAGTCATTGAGGTATTAAGAGTTTTGGTTGCCCTGAAAACTTCGAATATGTCTGCAGAACGAGAACCAGGTATGTGTTTTTATTTGCTACTTCATATTTGTTTTTGTTCGTAATTGTATGCCGGGTTGTCTAAAACGTTTGGAGTCGCAGGTTCTTTCTAATTTGAACGTAATCAACGAAGATTTGTGATGGCAAGATTAAATTAAATGGCAGTGAAATGCAGACGTGTTTAGTGGGCTGAACAGCTGAAGAGCTAATCATTTCACCTTCCTGTTTTCAAAAATTTACAGCTTCTTTTGGCTTAGGAGTACCAAGCACTGAAGGATTCGGAGACTGCTGCATTCGGGTGATCGGATTCCCGGAGAAGTTCCTCTCCAGTATTTTCTACAACTACGGCAAAATGGTTGCCAGGAACCCCTGGCCAGTGCTAATAGTGTCTTTCCTAATCCAGGCACTGTTAGTGCTGGGGTTGCTCCGAATCGTCACCGATGAGTTCAAACAGGTTGCTAGAAAAAGAACCATATTCTGTACTTCTGCGGATTTCATAATTTCAAACGTTTCAAATCTTCCGTTTCATTAATATTTTGCAATTTCCCTGTCAGGTCAGCTAAAAAAAATTTTTTGTCCAACCAGGAAGACACTGTGACAGCTTTCCTCGCCAGAGGCACCTGGATTGGAGACAGTCGGGACTGGTTCCTCGAAAACTGGCCAGTGACTTTTGACAACTATTGGCCTGCTCATTTGTATGACCTTCCTGAAATGTTCGTGCTCTACGTTCAGGCGAGGAACGTAGGTGATAACGTTCTGGATGCGCAGGGTATCGCGGAGATATTCCAGTTCTGCGGTGCGTTTGAGACAGTGACTGCTAATGTTGGAGGAGAGGATTTGACATATAGTGATGTTTGCGCAACTTGGAAGGGTAAGATTTTCATATGAGCAAAAAATACATCTCATTTCTATTTTTATGGAAGAGCTCAACATGAGCTCTCGTGATTACTGAACAAATGTTACTAAAAGGTTAGCTTTTCCGAACCAAATGTACCTGATTTTGTAGAATGAAATTGATTTTTTGTGCTTTCATTTGTGAACAGAAAAGTCCACATTGTCGCAGCTTTTCCAAACCTGCTTTTAGAAAGTTGTCAGCGAGCGTTCGCTTGTTCCGGTCTGCTCCAAACTGCTCCACAGTTTTCACCTCCCTTCATAACCTCAGCATTGTTGCCGATTCTTAGCATCAGCAATGAAGTAGTCTCAAATGAGACAGTAAGATTGTTAGCCAATAATTCCTTGGTGCCGGAAGAACAGGTATCGGGTGCTTCGCATATTGTGCTGTACTGGTACACGTACAAAACCAGCCAAGCTGAAGAATGGAGTGAGAAAGTGTTTGGACAATTGGACGAAATGAGGAAGGGATTCACGAATGCAAACTACTATTTGTACAGCTATGCCAAAGGTGTGTTATTTTTGCTTCTTTCTACAAACAAAAACTTGGAGCAAGCATTTTTGACTTTAAAACCTCCATCACTGACACTAAATTAGAATGATTCAAGAACTTTGCTGCCTTGACGTTTTGAATGCACAAGCGTACCGTTATAGCAAATAACTGACATTTTTCTAATCCAACTCGCATAAAAGAGTGCTCATTTTGGTGGTAATTTTGCTGTACATAACTGGAAATCTAATACCATGGGTTTGATACGCTTTATTGTTTGCCCATTTCAACCACACATGGCGGAGATGTTAGGTACTATATTTATCAGGTCGCAGATTCGGTTCCAGTAGATCGAAAGTTTTTTTATTCCAAAGCTCTTTTTCAAAAATTATTTCACTCAATATATTTCGCGAAATTTTTGAAATGCATAATTTCTGCACAATTGTGCGTTGTAAGTTCCAGTTTTTTACGTGCAGAGTTAGCTTGATTGCCTTTAGCTTAATACATTCCAAATTATTACATGATAGATTTTTGTTTTGGTGCTTTCTGACGCTGGCTTTTGCCGCTTTCTGGTTTGTCTTTGGTTTCAATAGACTTCAGTAGAACAGTTGTAAGGCAGTCAACTGGGAAAATTAATGTCCGAGGACTGGTTTAACTCCTGGAGGACAGGTTCAATTCCCGTAGAGGTGCAGCTTCTTCTCTTTGTGAATTTTTGTAACAAAAGAGCATTGATAATTCAGTGACTAAGTGCATTGAAAGTATTATGCTTCGAAACCTACGAAATGATAAGAAAATACGGATTAGCCGTTGTAAATCCACTGAGCCGAAAATGTTATGACCAGATATTTGTATAGTCATTGAAGACATTCACCGACCGGTAGAAAAAAACGTCCACGTTAGATGTTCAAATTGTGTGCGTTGCTTGAATGTCCTGTTCGATATGTTTTGGCAATGATTTCCAAAGCGCCAGCAATGTAAGAATTGGGTAAATACAACAAAATAGAATACACAGGATCAGACACAGGATTTTTTCCTGCATTTGAATCACTACCACACAAGGCTTGAATTTGACACCACACTTGACATCGTAGCAAGTTTTTTTGAGGTAGTCAATATTGGTTGGAAGAAAATGAAAACCGACCCCAATCTACAGTTCCTGTCAACTCTTCAAGTTGTCGGAACAAAAGTAATTACGAGATATGTTTGAGAGTAAATTAATAATTAGAACCGGTCGATAAGCCATAGTTTGCAAAACAAACTCAAAGCTGAAACAAGGATAGCCGGTAACTGAGCAAGTAGCACAGAATGTTTCGACCATAGTCTTGATTTTTTTTCTTCAAATTATTGTCATTTTTTTTTCGGCGTGACGTGATAAAAGGAGCTGAACAAAAATTTGGGGATTTGGTATATTCGAGAGTCATTAAAAAATAAGCAAACTGAAAAACAATGTTTGTGGAAACATTACTAAAACGAAAAACAAATTGAAAAAAATTCGAAAATTTTATCAAGTTTTTTTTTTCAGTTTTTTGAAAGTTTTGATTCCAAAAAGGCGCTAAACTATTCAAAGTAAACTAACGTCACTCAAGTAAAACTAAGTTTGTACGTTTTAAATCAAGCTATTGTAAGCTTTTAAGCAATTGAGATCAGACTGCCCGCTCGCGTTTCGAGAATTTTCGAGAATTTTAAATGTAGTTCAAATCACGACTGAAAAGGCTTTAACATGCTATATCACTCAACCCAGTGCAATGATTTTTTGTGGTACTTGATTTTGCGTGGAAAACAAAAAGAAAAAAAAATAAAACACTCGAATACAAAGTTCCTCCCCATTTTCAATGGTCGGAACAATGACGATTCTCGTTGCGGACAAAATCCGAGCTCATCCTTAATCGGATTTCTTTAAAAACCGTTTCAGGGCTATTCACTTAACCACTCGGTTAGTCGAGTAATTAGGAATCTAAAACGAACTTTTTTAAACACCACTAAGTGTTATTCTTAAATTATCACAACAATTAGGTCAATTTTCACAGATTTTTTGTTATAAGAGCCTTTAAAAAATACTTATGTTGTTTTCAGGTCGCCAAGAAGACACTGAAAATCTTGAAAATGACTTGCCTTTACTGGGAGCAGGAGCTGGACTTCTCATAGTTTACTGTGTATTAGCCACTTTCAACATGAAGTTCAAAGGTCACAGACTTCCTCTGACCCTATTGGGGATATTCTCCACTGCATTGTCGCTTGGGGCTGCATTTGGGATTATGATTGGCGCTCAAGTGCCATTCATCGCCCTATCCGCCATCATTCCCTTTGTTGTATCAGGTAGGAAAAGTTTCAAACAAAATAGTTAATAAACAGTCGAACAAATGAGACGATTAAGTTCAGACTCTTATATAGGTCGTGATGATTTTTTCACGAAAAAACTTAAAATTTGTTCACGCTCAAATTTTATTTTTTTGCGGATTGACTTTTGGTTTCCTTTTAAATTGAAAGGAAAACAAACTTTTCAGATTTTCCAGCGGAAAAAAAAACGTTCGCTTATAACTCAGGTTTTGAAATTAGGCTAATTTTACAAAAAAAAATTACCAATCATTAATTGTTCTAGAAGTTTAAAGAGCTTCAAAGCAATCTGTTTTTGATTTTGAAATTCGAAAATTGATGTATAATTAATGTATTTTATATAAAAAAGTGCCCAACATAAATTGTTCTAGAACTTTAAAGAGCTTTAAAGCAATCTATTTTTTTCAAATTCGAAAATCGATGTATTTCTAAACAAGTCTGTATTTTTTGTTTTCTTGTGTTCATTGACTCTTCTGCAACTGCCTGTCGGCTATGTTCAATTTCTCTATATAAGTTTTTATTACAAAGCGTTTTGTCGGTTTTTATTAGCAAAATCGTTGCTGCCTGCTATTTTTTAGAAGGCGTGTTGACTACATTATGCAGATAGTCCAGATGGCATAGAAGAGGGTCTGATAAACTGGAGATCCGTTGGATTAATCGCATAGCCGTCAACACTTTTTTCTTTTTACAACCGTACACAGGCATATTTTTTTCTGGCATTTTTATGCAAGCAAACCTGTTTTTACTACGAGATCATGTTTTTTTTCAATTTAACTCAAAAATTTAGTTGTTCAATTTTATACATTTACGAGTTCACATTTTTAAGAGTCGATAAACATAGTTCAGACTCTTGTGTAGGTGTTGATGATTTTTCCGTTGTTTTTTCAGGCAAACTTCAGGCAAGTGACTTGTTTTTGTCACTTCATTTCCGTTTTTAAAAGGAAGGCAAACTCCGCTATTGAACAGCAAAAGTGTTAAGTTCACAAAAAATGTAATTAAATTCTAGTTTCGAAAGTGGAAGCTAATTCTCAGATTTCCCAGCGGAATAAAAAAAATTACCTATTGATCCAGTTTTCTCATAATGAGATATTTTAATTAAAAAGGTGTCACTCGTAAATTGTTCAAGAATATCACAGAGTTTTAAGGGCATCTGTTTTTTCTTTAAAGTTCGATATAAGAGAGTTTCAAAAAATAAATCATTGTTGTTTCTGTTGACTGGCGTTCATTAACTCTTTTCCCACTGTCTGTTGACTATGTTTTTCATTTGAACAATGTAATTGTTCAAATCGTCTTCAGATTGTGTATCGCTCGAAGTCTATTGAGCAATTTGTTTCGTATCCGCTTTGTGAAGACGTATTCATTGTTTAAGAAATTACTATTTGAATATGTCTTAACAACTTCTTTGTTTACCAATTTCTTTGACGGGTTGGAAGAAAATATTTTGAAATATCCTCTCGTAGTTTTTTTTCAACAAATATCCCTTTAAGTTGGCTTGATTAACACTTGCTTTATTTTGAAAAGATGGCAAGACTTTACAATTTTTTTTTCAATCAAATACTTTTTTAATTAAATTTCTTTGCTTCATGCTTGTTAATCATGTCTGTCGATTTACAGTCTTTTATTTAATTCTCATATCAGGTGGAAATCAAAAGACATTTCATTTTCAAAATCAGATTTCCTTTGGAACTTCCAATGTAGTTTAAATATAACCATTGACAAGATATCTCAAATTGGGTTAGTTTTTTGAAAAGGTCTTTTGAAGGTTGATGTAATTTGTTCTATCAGTGTAGAAATTTCAAAAAAGTCACTAATTTTGTTTTCCTTGAGTTCGTTAAGGCTTTGCAAACTATCTGATAGCTGCATTATTGTTCCGATATATGTAAAATGGGGTCGAAATTAATGTTCGGTTGTTTTTGTTTACTTTTTTTTGTTTTCCACGCAAAATAGGCACCACTAATAATCAGACTGAGTTGGCTCCACTAATAGACTGAGTTGAGTGATATAATGAAGCCGTTTCAGTTCTCATTCAAACTACTTTGCTAAAAAATTCTCAGAAAAACCGGTTTGAAAATCTGATTTTTGTTCTATTTCCGAGCTAATAGCTGGGCATCCAGGCTTGCAATAGCTTATTTATGCTTAAGTGAAGCCGTGAAAATTTAGTTTTACTCAGGTAAAATTAGTTTTTGGAGTTGTTTAGTGCCAATTTGATAATCAAAAAAAAATTCTGCTAAAAATTTTGAAATTTTTTTGAATTTTTACAAAAAAGTTTTTAAGGATTTTATTCGTTTTTCTAGTAATTTTTCTACAAAAACTGTTTTCCAGTTGCTCTAATTTATTATAACTGTCGACACATTATTTATTATTATTTACAAAAAAAAACGACACAAATTTGAAAAATTTTATGATTTTTATAAGACTGCTCGGAAATTCTGTGCTACTTGCACAGTAACCGGGTATCTATGTTCAAATTTGAAAGAGGTTGAAACCTTTTTAATGCAATAAGGAAAACCGCTTTAATGACTGCAACATTAATTATAATATAGAACAAATATTATTGATAAAATAGTTAACTGTACAAGAGTGGGTATGATAAGTATGTAAATTAGGTTGCTACAGTTTAATTTCTTCACCTTCTCAGCTTTTTATGCAAAAATGAGAAAGTTGCTAGTCTCAATTCAGGTTCTGAATAGAATTGTTTCTCTGCAATTAGTTGACTAGTTATTTACTTTCCGTGAGTGTGTTGGTGTAATCCTTTTGTTTGGCTTGAGGAATCGGCATTGACGCCATATTGGTTCTGAGCACTGAGTGGGCTAATCTATGGACAATCTCAAACCCAGTGGAGAGAGTGGGACTGACCATGGAGAGGAGCTTCATGGGAGTATCTCTGTCCCATTTGACCTCTCTCCTCGCATTCCTGGTGGGAATGATATCTCCATTTCCTGCTGTGGACTACTTGTGTGGGTACATGGGTTAGTGGACTAGCTAAAGCTTCCCTTTGTGATGGCAGTGTTTTTCGTGCACCAAAACTGATCGGCAAAAAAAAAAAACAAATGAGGGTGTCATATGATAGGCTTATGCCTGTCTGAAACCTTATTACAGTTTTTTCAGGAGCAGATTTATCTTTTTTTTAAAGGTTATGAAAAACTTTGCGACACCGAAAATTATGTGTTCGAAATGAAGAAAAGGAATAAAAAACTGCGTTGATGAGTGGAAAGAAGAAAATAGCCAAACTAATTCGATTTTTTCATCATCGAAATGAATTTGAAATGCTTTTTTTTCCATAGATCTTAATCTTATTAATTAAATACAAGTCGGAATGCGCTATGGACGCAATGTTTAACTGAACGCAATGTCTTAGCTTTGTCCAATGCTACGTTTAAAAATTCGTCAGGCTTCACGTTTAAGAGAAGGCCAAGATTATTCTAGAACTTCAAACATTCTTAAGTCTTGAATATTCTCGAATTAGTTTTGACAAAAATTCAATTCTGTAGACAAGATGAACTCAGTTTATTTTCATGGCTAGACAGTCCATTTTCCATATTTAGCTTTTTCAGATTGATTTCATTGTGAAATGAACCAATTAAAAACAGCAACCTGATTGAAAAAAACTAGCTTTTGGCAAACAGATGTCTGCTATGAAAAATCTTGAGATAAAAACAAAGTTTCATCGTCTCAATCAATAGCTTGCTTAAAAAACGTGAAACTGGTCGTCAGTCGATTTGCTCTACGAAACAACTTGACGTGTTTCGAAGTTTCATCGCATGAACAGCGTGCTCAGAAAAATTTTGAAATATTTAGCCTATTTCATAGACAGAATCGTTTTGCAAAAAAAAATCTTTAGTTTCATTATTAAGCAAAAATTTTCGTAAATTTTTTCTACGCTAACTTTTCGCAAACCGATTTGCCCTTTGAACCAAATTGAAATATTTCAAAGTTTCAGAGCTTTAATAGCTTGCGTAGAACAACCTAATTTTTTCGCAAAACGATTTATTCTATGAAATAGTTTAAAATAATTCAAAGTTTCATAGCTTAAATAACTTGCTTTAAAAAAAATTTTCCGCGAACCAAATTACTTTAACAAACAACTTGAAAAATTTCGAAATTTCATAGCTTTAATAGCTCGCTCTAGAAAATCAATTTTTTTGGCGAACCCATTAGATCTATGAATTAACTTGAATGTTTCGAAGTTTCATAGCTTGAAAAGTTTGCTTAGAAAACTTATATTTTTGCGAACTGATTTGCTTCAGGAAAAAACTTGAAATTTTAAAAAATGTACCTGCTTGAATAGTTCCATGAGAACTTTTTTTCACAAAAAATTGCTCAAAAAAACTTGAAAATTTTGCAAGCCGTATCGGTCTATGAAGTTACTTAAATTATTTCTAAGTTTCATGGCTGGAATAGCTTGCTTAAAAACCCTTTTTTTTGCGAACTGAAAAGCGAACATTCGATCTATGAGATAACTTGAAGTATTTAGTTTTCTGCACTTTTTGCAACCCGATTCTGTCTTAAAAACAACCTGGATTGTTTGAAGGTTTCATAGCTTGAAGTTTTTGCCGACCGATTTGGTCTGTAAATTAAATTGAAATATTTCAAATATTCATAATTTGAGTGATTTGTTTTTTAAAAAAAATATGAACTTTTTGCAAACCGATTCGGTCTGTGAAATAACACTCCTCGCTTTTTTCACGAAACGTTTCGGTCTAAGAAAGAAACAACTAGAATAAAAATAAATTTTCATATTTTCAATAGCGTGCTTAAAACAACTTGCTCACTGATTTGCTCTATAAAACAACGCAAAATTTTTCAAAGTTTCCTTGTTTGATTTTTTTTGCCTAGAAAAATTTAAAATGGCTCAAACGGGAAAACTTAAACTAATCGCAATCCGATTACTTTCTTGAATTACCTTTAAAAATAGCCAATTTTCACAGCTTGAATTGCTTGAGCAGAAAAGTTTTCGCGAACCAATTTAGTCTGAAATTACATGAAGTTTTTCAAAGCTTGAGTGGCTTCCTAAACAATTGATTTTTTGTGGAACTATTTGCTCCATGAAAAACTTGAAAAGATTATGAAACCGTAAACGTTTGCCATCCGATTCGATTCCTTTCAAAGCTTCTTAATTGATTAGTTTGCTTAGAAAAAGTACAGTTTTTTCTTTTTGCTATCCAATTCCCTTTATGGCATAACGGTTATATAATGGGTTCAAAATTTCATAGCTGGCTTAGAAATTGTTTAACTTATCGCAAACTGATTCGATCTTGAAATAACTTGAAATATTCGAATTTTCATCGCTTCAATAGAAATAATTCATCTTTTCGTTATCTGATTCGCTACGTGAAATAACTAAGAGAATATAACAGAGTTTCAGATCTGGAGTAGGATGCTTAGCAAGCTAATAACTTTGCGCCCTCCGACTTGATTCATGAAATAACTTGAACTGTTTTTAAGTTTCATAGCTTGATCAGAACAAAAACTAAAATTTTGCGAGTTGCTTTGTCATTTGAGACAGGCTTGCTAGTTGTTTTCAATTTTCAGCTGTGTGCATCACTCTTGCGTGGTTTGGAGAAGGCACCTTCTTCCTGGCCTGCCTCTGTTTGCACGGAAGATGGGCAAGAGAACACAAAGGAGACCAGAACGGGAAGACATATGTAGTGGCAAATGGCAAAGGGAACAGCAAAAAGCAACATCAAACAGGTAATGAACTAAAATATTGATCATGATAAATTTGATGAATTAGCATTTGACGAATTAGCAATATAACAGCTCTGCTTCGCCTTCTGTGTATATAGTTTTTGTTATATAACTTTTAACCTAGTTTTCTCGACTGTGAGAAAACTGTTCGGAATTCTTAAAATTTTGATCGAAACTGATGATGATGATGATTGCCTTCTGGGCGGAGGTTGGCTACTCGTCGACGAGATCTTCTGTCTTCAGCCGAAGGAAAAAGGCAACTTCCCGGGGGTTTGTCCAGAGTTCTTTGGGGTTGAGAAAAGCTGGATTTGTGGTGCAGGTGGGCGGTGGTGTGGGTGTGCAGCTGGCAGTCTGGACACAGGTTGGAGGGGCGTTATTCTGGGGCGATTCTGTTTAGGTAGGAATTTAAAAATGGGGAGTAACTGATCTGTAGCTGGGCTAGGGTGCGCCTGGTTTCTCTGTGAAGCCCGGTCTCGTCAGGGCTGATCGCAGGGGCACCGGAGCAGAGGACACTGCCACGGTTGGAGGGGTCCCAGAGTCATCCGCCTCCCTAAGGTGGGACCGGCTGCGGCAAAATGGATGACATCTCGCTGCCTCGCGGTTGGTCCTGCACTGAGCAGGAGCGGGAGCTATTTAAGAAAAGAACCTTGTTGTCGTCACGCTCGGTTAGGTAGTGTTGGACCTCGTTGATTTGGAGCGTCCTGATGATCCGCTTAATTTTGTCCTCTGAGAGCCTTGGGTACTGGTCAGTAGGATGGTCGTCGTCGGAGTCTGGGAGCTCATCGACATAGTGTTGGTGCCTGCTCTCTCAGGTTCCAAGAAGATGCCGCCTATCGTTGGTGGAACTGTCGGCAGAAATGGTGCAAATGGCAGTTCAGGAGATGGCTCACCCCGACTCCCGGACAAAAAAACCCTCCTTCTACACGAAGAGAGGCTACTCCAAGACACTTAAGTTTATCAGACAGTTGATGGTTTTTCAATTCATCAATAATTGAACGGAAAAAAGCTATACAAGAATTGGCCTTAAATATTCAGGGTTTTGCCCTGATATACGAGTAGAGTAGTCTTGTTACATTCCGAATTCTTACATGCAAAGTTTTAGTTTTTGTGCACTTTAAAGTTCCTGAATCTTTGCCGCTTTCACTCTCGTGTTCTCTCGCTTCGACTTATGAATGTGCAAATGGCGCAAAAAAAAACGAAAATTACTGTTTCGAAAGAAGATTGTAATTTATAGATTTCCTAGTGGAAAGAAAATACCCATTGAGCCAGTTTTCGCTAATAGGTCACTTATGTGAAAAAATGCTGATCATAAAACAATGAGGGATTCCCCTTTTTATAATCAATTTAGATGGTCGCTGTAAGTTTTCTTCTGGTTTAGTTGCTAGTAATGCGATGTTCTTTCAGAGGACGAACCGGATAATGCTCTTGAGAAACCAGTACTCGACTTCAACTCCACTCCTAGCGAAGTATGCTCGACTAACCGAGATATAAGCATCATTGAATCAGTTCTCATGTGGATCCTTCCACGTTTCGTCGTGAACAAATACATCAAGTGTGTGATCATATTTGGACTAGGAGTTGGCCTGGGATTGGCTATCATATCCGTTTACAATATACCACGAGAGGAGTTTTACTCGATTTACTACAAGGAGGACTCATCGATTGGCGAGTTTTATGACGCGAGAAGAAATGACTACCCGTTCCCTGTAATTCTCCAGTGTGTGTTTGACAAACAGTTGGACTATTCGAATAATGCGACTAGACAGATCATCGAGGATTTCTTTGCTGATTTGACAGCCACTGGATACTTTGAAAAAATGGAGGTGAGACTTTGTTAAAAACAAAAATATTCAATAATTGTTTGAAGTGGCTTAAAAAAAGTAATAATAATTCGAAGCAGCGGGACTAATTACCGATAAAGAAAGGAAAAACTCAAAGTAATTTTAAAATATCTTCTATTTCTTCAATACTTCAAAATAAGTATTTTGATTAGACGAATTGGCTGAGCATGTTTGAACAATTCTACACACCTGTGACATTCGGTCTGTCTAGCCAGATTGTCCCTATTGCCGAGGGAAACGAGACTGCGTACACTCGACAAGTTAACACATTCCTCAACGCTTACCTCCCATCACCTAACTTACCTGTTTTCGCATTCCTCAGATGGCTGGCAGATGATGTTCGTTTCAACGATGACTTAACCAAGGTGGGTATGAATGATGTAGTTTTTGTGGTGGCTATCTTAGAGGAGTTATTGTCAATCGGAAGTTCTGTTTTGTAGCAGCAAGAGCCTCGCATAGATTGCAGGACTGTTTAGATTATACAAGGTTGCTCTAGGCAACAAGACTAACCATTTATGAATCCTTGTTTTACCTTTACACAAGCAAAGCATGTGTTATAGTATCAACTTTCTTTTTTCCAACCTGAGTCGCAAATATTGTTGCGAGGCAAATATTGTTGCGACAAAATAAGTTCATTTTGATCAATAACCAGCTATTAAGTACAGCAAATGCTAAGTATATTACATAGACTATTATATTACGAAAAGCACTTTGGCTTCAATGTATCATGGATCTGTAGCGTAGAGGTGGAAAAAAGACCCGCCCAAGGTTCGAACCAGGGCAGGGTCGGATGTTTTTATTGAATTTTTTCGTATACTAGTTAACATGCGTCCGCTCTATAAATTGAGGCAGGTTGGGTGGTAAATTTTTTTTTTTTCAAATTGACTGGTACTGCTAATGAGTCATAGTTGGTTTGCGTTACTTAGCAATTATTTATACTCATAATTGGCGTGCGTCAATTAAGAAATTTTGTAGACTCAAAGTTTTATTCATTCAGTTTTTCCCAGTAGCGTTATCGGTCATATTTTTGCTTGTGTATGCGAAGTGCAACTTCGCCTATGCGTTGAATAATAAATTTACCCATGTATTATGTTAGCGAGGTGTTTTCTTGACATTGATCAACATTTATTAGATGCGCAACATGATCTGCGCTTGTTTCTTCATCTTAAGGCAACCTACTCAGCCCAGAAGTTAATCAAAAGGCTACGTCTACGCCTTTCAATCAAAAGGTCGGATGTTCGAGGCCCACCATAATCCGCACTTCTTGCTTGAGGTTGAGGCCATATTCCTAGCCCAGGCATTTAACCGAAAGACATTTAACTTGTTTTTTTTCTCATGAGATTACCAAACTATATTTCGTAGATGTTATGCAATCAATGTTTTGAACAATATTTTGTAGATAACTGTGGCTAGATTCTACATAAATCTGATCGTGTCCACTTCTGGTGCTGCGGAGTCGAACGAGAAGATCTTAGATTCTCTGAAGGCCGTTATGGACATGTATGGCGACTCCCTCAACCCGCATGCCTACTCCTTCGTTCTGTCTGAGTTGGAGAGGAATGTGCTGCTAAGAGGAGAAGTGTGGATCTCCATCTCAATCGTAGCCGGTAAGGAACAAGCAGTCATTTTTCGAATTCAATTAGATTCGCGAGAAATAGTTTGATGTATATTTTTCCCTTTTCCCAATCAATTCTACAATTTGTTCTGCGCGAGGCTTCAAAATAGCAACCGCGATACATAGACAAATTAGATAACTTTTTGTAATCGATTGACTAATAAAAGCAAGATATTTAAGCTGCAAAAATCGAAGACAACGGCAAAGCGAAGCCTAACTGCTGAAATCACTGAAATCTAAAAAGTTAGTTGTTCTCGCTGAGAGAATAAGAAAAATAAGATTAAACGGTCTACGGGAACAATGTGGTTTCTGTGATTCGCAGAGGAGGATCTATGAAAGGATCAGTTAAATAAAAAGGCACTGATTTTTGTATCACTTTTTTGCTAATCGTAACTAGCATCATAACGAAGTATTATATTGCACAAAAACATTTATTCAAAATTTTCTACGATTTTTTAGAGCATTCATTTAATTATGAATAGTCTGCCTAATTTTTTTATGCAGTTTTGTGTATGCAGTTCAGTTATGCACAAAACGATTTAAAAAACTGAGCAGTTTTGAGCAGTAGAGCTATTTCTCTGGTAGTGTGATTTTTTATAATACATGAATTGTCACATTGCCCAGCATCCAAAAATAACAAAAAAAAAATGCATTTTATTTTTAAGTAGGGCACAGCAACGGTTCTCTAGAAATTTATGTATGTGTTACATGTATGTGCTTTCAGTACACCGAAGCGTCAATAAATTACCAAAGCATTAAACTCAATTTAATTATATCAATTGCGGAATAAAATGTTTATAGAATTAATTTTCCCTGAGCTGAAGTAATAATTTTTTTGAACTGCGGAGCTCATAGCAAGAGCTATAAAAGTAATGAGTACTATTTTATAGTTCTCAGTAATTTTTTTTAGGTTCACACTCAATTATGATTTTTCGCGGTTTGACTCATGGTTTCTTTTTAAGTTAAATTCATTTCCTTTGTTAAAAGGAAGGCAAACTCCACCATCGATCAGCAAAAGTGTAAAGGTCACGAAAAACGTGACAGACTTGTAATTTCGAAAATGGAAATTAGTTATCAGATTTCGCAGCGAAAAAAAATACCTAGTGATCAAGTGCTCTCAAATTGGATTAGTTTTATCAAAAAAACACCAATGACAAATTATTTGTGAAATTTAGAGCTTCAAGAGCATATGTTTTTCCTTCGAAATTTGAAGTTGTTTCAAAAACAAGAAGTCAGTTTTTTTTCGGTTTCCTTGCGTTCATTATACAACTCTTTTGGCTATATATTGATTTATATTTGATTCAGTTTTTGTTTAGAGGATAAATTTTTCATTTTGTACTGATCTCATTTCTCGATTCATCGGCTTACTGACCCTCCGCCATTCTGTTTTTGGTTTTACATAGTTAGAACCATCTAGAAAGTTCTGTTTGTTATTGTAGTGGTGGCCATAGTGGTGACTCTGTTCTTCATCCCCTCGTTCACAGTGTACATCCTAGTGCTGCTCTCCTTCTTCGCCGCCATGTTGAGTGCCATGGGACTGATGGGTGCATGGGACCTGACATACTCACTCTCCACCTACGTAGAGATCATGCTCGGATTCGGTTAGTCACTAAAGGTCCTCTTTAATGCACAAAAGAACGTCCTCTTAATTTCAGGTGATTGAGTTTTCTTGGTAATCAAAAAAGACCCTTTTATGGCTACAAAAACGACTGAAAGAAGAAACAGATCAATTTTTTCGTCTCGAAACTCAATAAAAAAAATTCAGTCGGCCTATTGATTGTATAATAATCATAATAATTTAGTTTCCAAGTATATGCAAAAAAAACACTTGGGAGAACGTCAAAGGCGTTTAGCTTGTCGAGTCACGCCTCAAGAGCAAATATATTTATGCTAATCAATAAATCATAAAATTTATGAGTATTTTATCAATTTATTATGTTAACATCAACGACGTGCTCACGTATGATAACGCACCTTATGTTGTGTTTTGCCGTTTTTGTTTAGAGGAAAATATTTGGGGGGGGGGGGGGGGGTATTTCGAACACTCACGGAAGGGGAATGTACTATGGCGAAGCGTGTTTTTTTATTATTCAGACTCAAATTTAGCGAATAGCAGATACGTAAGCGATGTGCGAAGACTGTTTCAAGTTGCGAAATGTAAATAGTTAATGAAAATGCTTAAGACTTAAGAGAGCATTAGAATCTGTGGATTTAGTGGCTGCAGGTGCACTGACACAAAAAAAAAGTTTTGAAAAGAATTCATTTTTTGCAGTTTTTTTTATTATAACTGTGGTCAGATCATTTGATGCACTTGCACAGCTTTTGCTGATGCATTACTTATTGTTCCGACTTTCGAAGAAAGTGCAGTATATTTATGTTTGGGATGATTTTTTTACTCCGTCATTTTTCGACTGTTTGACTAAACGATTTTGACAGCATTTTTTCTATGCGATCTGAAATATATTGTTGTGCTGAGTTCAAATGTAAAAAGATATTTTATCTGATTTTTTCTTAAAGTTACGGGGTTTGAAAATGGCTAAATTGGCCAAAATCCGATAATTAATTCGAGGTATATTGCGTTCTTGTAACACGTGTGAGCGGTGAATTGATGCGCTACAAATTTCATTGAGTTCAGCAATTTAGTCATATGAAAACAAAACTGCTCGTCTCAGGGCGAAGCCCTGAAAGTTTCGACTGCCTTTAAAACTCTATGAAATACTGTACGCTTTAAGATAATTTCATACATTTTCCAAAAAGAAATTAAATTTTTTCTAATATATTTTTTTAAAAAACCGTCCCCCAAATGCTATATCAAGTTCTAAGCGTTATGTTTTGTTAATGGCAGAGTAATGAATGGACTAGATAGCATGAGACAATATCACTTTGAAACAATTTTTGAGGCGGAGTAAATCTATACAGCTGGGAAGTTTAGCAAACATCTCCACAGGGTTATTTTCATATTTCCTCTTTCTTGTTGTTCACCCTTTTGCTTTTGAGTTTTGGTCGATACTGATGAAAATCGCTGTTGGTAAAATGAGAAAGCAGTTTGAATTTTCCGCCCAGAGAAGTCTGAAAATGGAACAGAAGATCTAATGGTATCTATCATGTTAATGTGTAATGATCGTAATTGCAACGAGCCCCCCAATTAACCTAGCAAATCCCATCTGTACTAAGACCTTGAACATTCTACTTTTAGATTGTAGTGGTGTCTCTAAGAAAGGACACAGAATTGCAGCCTTTTTGTGCAGTACCAGATGCACATCGCGGTTTTTCAAGAAGTTAAACTTGAAAATCGCACTCCCTCGCTGTGCCCAAATTATACACCGTATAAAAAGAACCGTATCTAAGAGGGAGATGGACTCCTTACTGTCAGTCATAGTTTCCTTCTATACGTGGAATTAAAAGTGGAAGTCAGAATTTCGGAGGCGCAATGCGCGCAAGTATAGGCCAACAACCAAAATCTTCGTATTTACAAATTTCTGCATCGCTTTAGCTATAATGTCCTCGAAGAGCTACTTGGGATCAGACTCGGATCCTAAATATTTGAATTGAATTTTACCCCGCTAAACAAACTTCCTCCGACAAGGCTGCGATGCTACACTAACACGTCAGCGTTATCCCGATATCTTTCCGTGACTTCGTCGTCTATTTAATTCATTCTTCCATGGCGCACAATTTTTAAGTTAGGCTCGAACCATCTCACAATTTTAATTATTCTTTCAATTTCAGAAGTTATACCGTTCGCTTCCCGTAAATTTTTTTTTATTTCAAAAAAGGCATATTCGAAAAGATTTACCGAAATATTTAAGAGGTTTTAGCAAGAAAAAACTTTAGCAGCACGATGTTGAGGCCGCAGAGCACATACTGTAAATTGCCCAAAAATCAGGTTCTTTAATCCATCTGACTCTTTTTAAAATGTTTCAAGCAAACATATCATACCCAAAACTTCTAAATACGAAGAAGAAAATGGCGAGAAATCCTCCTGATTTTTAATCAACATACGTCGTCCAATGAGTTGTAGAAATTGGTCCGATCATTAAATGGCGGCAAGTCCCACCCAAATAAGTTTTATGACAAAATTTTCTCGGCCGGTAGGAGGTCAATTGCCTTTAAGGTGCAAACCGAAAACACACACTAGTGATAAAGCTCAAAAAAGATCTAAGAGAAAATCCCTTGAATTTAGCCTGAAAGCTCACTAAATTTTGTCACTCATGAAACTGAAAATAACATCAAAACGGGAAAGTCCTCAAAAAGGACCGGATGGTCTATGCACAGTCCACCTTAAACATGTCGGAACAATAGCCATAGCCTTTTCAACATTTTTGGTCTTTATCTTTCTTTGAATAAAATTCCCACAAACATGCAATTATCACATGGTTAGCAATTGCATCCTCCTGGATCTCTTTCATAGCTCCAGCGTACCAGAAAGCATATTTAAGTGGTTGTCAAACTATCAGAGTGGACGTCAATCAAATGCTATGTTCATGGACGACCTGTCAAGATCTAGGATTGTTCGTACAGGCGTCCCGCAAGGCTCAGTTTTATCCCCAACATTTTTATTTTTACGACAATGACGCTTCACTATCGCACTTTCGTTTAAAACTGCAGGCTTACAAGGTCTACTTCCACCCTTCCGTCCAGTATAGCAAAATTTCAACGGAATGACTAATTTTATCAAGTTAGCTAACTAAGTATCACAATTCTTACCTAAAGATTCCTTGTTTTTTCTACTACAAAGGTTCGGCGAGCTTTTTCTTTTAACAAAAAAATAACTTTAACCCGAATGTGCTAATGAACAACGTTATACGGACCCACGAGAAACATCACAAATCACTTGGTGTCTTCTTCGACCCGCACCTAAGTTTCGCAGAAAACTGCAACCCCAACGCAACCCCAACGCCCCCCCCCCCCCCCAGCTTTCCCATAATGTCTTTCCCCTTAATCACTCTGCATCATTTTATCTGTTCCAAGAACACCACTCTTTTGACCCCAATGGACGTGTGGTTTCGTCCGACTGAAGTTGCGACGTTTCTGGGGCTTGGTTTGAGCATGCCAGACGCCCCCCCCCTTGGGAATAAAAGAAACAATAACATGGTTGTAAATGCGATTTTATAATCATGGCTTGTATACTAACCTGAAAAAAATTTATTTTCATATTATTAAACCTCAGCGCAAGCGTTAATAGCACTAAATAAATCTTCCCAAATTGTCCCAGATTGGCCATCTCTAAACCCCCATCACTTAACGAAAAAAAGTCACAGGTGAAAATGCTAAAGACACCTTTTGTATTTAATATAGCGTGTGGGGGTTAAATTTCAGAAAAAATGAAAACAAATTATTTGTCAACTATTCTACTGAAAACTTTGTATTTGTTCCGACTTTCGAAGAAAGTGCAAAAAATTTATGCTAGTTGGCCTTTAGGTTCAGTCGAAAAGTTCATGGCTTGGACCTGATATACGAGCAGTCTTGTTTTAAAAACTTCATAAATCACTGATACATTTCTCATACTATTCATAACTTGCTGATGCATTACTTTTTTTGCGGTTCATTTGAAATACTATTTATAACTTGTTCCGATCCGACGGTTTAGCCGTGTTCGTAATAATATCAAAGCAGCCGCGAGCGGCTATAAACAATTTTTCATTCTTTTGGCGCTGAAGTAAAGTTTGTCATGCCTATGTTTTTTTAAAATGGTCAAAAGATTTAAATGGCACATAATAGTAAATGTCAAGCTTAGAAAGAAAAGTATTACATGCGTTTGGATCTCTACAAATCTTTGTGCGTTTCTGAAACATTCAGCTGCTTCCAAAACTCCAGCTGCTTACAAAAACATTAGTGATTGTCCAATCGTGACAAATGTATTGATTTAAAGATGAGTCAATGCTGTCCTGGTTTATTATTTTGTCTTCAAGAGTTTTGTAGACCAGAAAAGCGTGAGGAGACAATTCATCACAGGCGACAATTCGTAACGGTAGAATAAGCGTGGAACAGTGATTCACGCACAGTATTCTTCTCGTGCCTGATGTAAGCACAGCGGTGCGAACCGGAGCAAGCGTATTCTACTTGCCACTGTCTTGTTACGAATTGTCGCCCTAACCAGAAAAGTCAATAATCTCTGTGAAACTTCTATTTCAGGGCTATGCATCGACTATATGGCCCACATGGCAAGGGGCTTCATGGTTGCCGAGGGATCAACTCCCCAGCAGAGAGTGAGAGCCGCTTTGAGCTCTGTGGGTGTGGCAATGAGCAACGCGGTTCTAACCTCAGTTCTCGGCATTGTGATGCTAGGCGCGGCTGCAAGTTTCGCTAACAGGAGTTTCTTCCGCTCTATGTTCTTGATTTTTCTCTGCAGCTATCTTTTCGGAGTGTGGTTGTTGCCCGCTGTGCTGTCAGTTGCGGCACCACAAATTGCAGGCAGGCAGACCAGAAAAAATCAAAAATCTAACGCTCAATTTCTGTCGAAAGAGGCAGCCCTTCCTACAGGCATTAACGAGAAGCCCTTTTATGACGACGACAAATATTCAGCTTACATCGAAGCTAAAGCTGAAGAAAACCCAAATTACGTGGAAGAAGCGTTTTGAAGTGAAAATCTGACAGCACATTGACATTATCGTAGAAGGGAAAACTTTAAATAATTTGATTATTTGAATTTTTGTACAGATTTTTTTTCAAGTTTTCAATTATAGTGTGCATATTTGGATAAAAATTTTTTGCTCATTTTTCATTTGTAATATTGCGATAAAAATTGTTTCCTAAATAATCTTTTGTAAATCTCTTTCTTTAAACGAATTTGAAATGTATGTAATATCACAGTGTAAATTTAAACACTTTCGTCTCGATTGGTCATTTAAAAGTCCATGAATTGTTCAAAAAAACTATAACTTTCCTTTTGCTTCGAAGAAAGATTTTTCTGATTACATGCAGGGCCCTAAAATTGATATACTGGCTTCTTTCACGACAGTATGTACCAATCTTGATGGGGGAGACGCTATTTTTGGGATGAAACTTTTCAAAATGTGCCTTATCACGTCTTTTTGTCATAACTTGCTGATGCATTACTTTTTTTGCGGTTCATTTGAAATACTATTTATAACTTGTTCCGATCCGACGGTTTAGCCGTGTTCGTAATAATATCAAAGCAGCCGCGAGCGGCTATAAACAATTTTTCATTCTTTTGGCGCTGAAGTAAAGTTTGTCATGCCTATGTTTTTTTAAAATGGTCAAAAGATTTAAATGGCACATAATAGTAAATGTCAAGCTTAGAAAGAAAAGTATTACATGCGTTTGGATCTCTACAAATCTTTGTGCGTTTCTGAAACATTCAGCTGCTTCCAAAACTCCAGCTGCTTACAAAAACATTAGTGATTGTCCAATCGTGACAAATGTATTGATTTAAAGATGAGTCAATGCTGTCCTGGTTTATTATTTTGTCTTCAAGAGTTTTGTAGACCAGAAAAGCGTGAGGAGACAATTCATCACAGGCGACAATTCGTAACGGTAGAATAAGCGTGGAACAGTGATTCACGCACAGTATTCTTCTCGTGCCTGATGTAAGCACAGCGGTGCGAACCGGAGCAAGCGTATTCTACTTGCCACTGTCTTGTTACGAATTGTCGCCCTAACCAGAAAAGTCAATAATCTCTGTGAAACTTCTATTTCAGGGCTATGCATCGACTATATGGCCCACATGGCAAGGGGCTTCATGGTTGCCGAGGGATCAACTCCCCAGCAGAGAGTGAGAGCCGCTTTGAGCTCTGTGGGTGTGGCAATGAGCAACGCGGTTCTAACCTCAGTTCTCGGCATTGTGATGCTAGGTGCGGCTGCAAGTTTCGCTAACAGGAGTTTCTTCCGCTCTATGTTCTTGATTTTTCTCTGCAGCTATCTTTTCGGAGTGTGGTTGTTGCCCGCTGTGCTGTCAGTTGCGGCACCACAAATTGCAGGCAGGCAGACCAGAAAAACACAAAAATCTAACGCTCAATTTCTGTCGAAAGAGGCAGCCCTTCCTACAGGCATTAACGAGAAGCCCTTTTATGACGACGACAAATATTCAGCTTACATCGAAGCTAAAGCTGAAGAAAACCCAAATTACGTGGAAGAAGCGTTTTGAAGTGAAAATCTGACAGCACATTGACATTATCGTAGAAGGGAAAACTTTAAATAATTTGATTATTTGAATTTTTGTACAGATTTTTTTTCAAGTTTTCAATTATAGTGTGCATATTTGGATAAAAATTTTTTGCTCATTTTCATTTGTAATATTGCGATAAAAATTGTTTCTTAAATAATCTTTTGTAAATCTCTTTCTTTAAACGAATTTGAAATGTATGTAATATCACAGTGTAAATTTAAACACTTTCGTCTCGATTGGTCATTTAAAAGTCCATGAATTGTTCAAAAAAACTATAACTTTCCTTTTGCTTCGAAGAAAGATTTTTCTGATTACATGCAGGGCCCTAAAATTGATATACCGGCTTCTTTCACGACAGTATGTACCAATCTTGATGGGGGAGACGCTATTTTTGGGATGAAACTTTTCAAAATGTGCCTTATCACGTCTTTTTGTCGTTTTTTCCATTAATTTGCCTGCGGTGCAGAAAAATTTGTCAAAATAGTGGTGTCTTTATTGCGTTGTACGTCAGGGTAATAAAAAAAAGGTTTCGTACGCTTTTTGCTATTTAATCCAAATGTCAACTCGCTCAAGTAATCCATACAAATTGGTTTAGGCAAATTGATTGGTACCAATTATTCATACAATAGTTAAATATAATTTTCAGTACTTTTTGCTCCGATTTTTTCAGAAAGAGACAAATAATTGTGCTCGGGTTTTTTCCTCTGAACTAGCATTTTTGACGTAATTTTTGTACCACCTGAGAGGTATTGACGTGCGCAGGTAGAAACTTGCAACGGTGATTCACCGATAAATTTTTGAACAAAAATAGGGCGGTTGGAAAATTCCCAATATGATAAAAGTTTCTGTTTGATAAGAACAGTGATTATGAAAAAATTATTGGGACCGGGTATTTTTTTTGATTTCTTTCTTTTAGACTCTTTGGATTTTTTTTACTATTCCAAAAATTCAGTATTTCTCAGAAACTACGCTATCGATTATTAAAAAAAAGTAAAACCAATGGGAAGTCGGCCCACACTGCTAGGTGTTTGCATAATCTTCTAGGCTCTTTAAACTTTCCTTCACTTTCTACAGCCTTCGAAAAATTGTGTGGGGGATTTTTTGACCAATAATTTTGAACTTGACATTTTCCTCAAAAAGTACACTTTCCAAATCTGTGAGGTTGAATTCTTCTCGTGCCGGATGTAAGCGCAGCGTAGCGAACCGGACTAAATGTATTCTACTTGCCTCTTCTTAACATGTTACGAATTGTCGCATGTTAAGAATTGTCGCACTAACCAGAAAAGTCAATAATCTCTCTGAAACTTCTATTTCAGGGCTATGCATCGACTATATGGCCCACATGGCAAGGGGCTTCATGGTTGACGAGGGATCAACTCCCCAGCAGAGAGTGAGAGCCGCTTTGAGCTCTGTGAGTGTGGCAATGAGCAACGTAGTTCTAACCTCTGTTCTCGGCATTGTGATGCTAAGTGCGGCTGGAAGTTTCGCTAACAGGAGTTTCTTCCGCTCTTTGTTTTTGATTTTTCTCTGCAGCTATTTTTCGGAGTGTGATTGTTGTCCGCTGTGTTGTCAGTTACGGCACCACAAATGGCAGGCAGGCAGACCATAAAAACACAAAAACCGAGCGCTTAGTTTCTGTCGAAAGAGGCAGCCCTTCCTACAGGCATCTACGAGAAGCCCTTTTCTGACGACGACAAATATTCAACTTACATCGAAGCTAAAGCTGAAGAAAACCCAAATTACCTGGAAGAAGCTTGTTGAAGTGAAAATCTGACAGCATATTGACATTATCGTAGCAGGGAAAACTTTAGATAATGTGATTATTTAAATTTTTGTACAGATTTATTTCAAGCTTTCAAGTATAGTGGGCATATTTGAATAAAAGGTTTTGCACATTATTCATATGTAATATTAAGATAAAGTTTGTTTCTTAAAAAATCTTTTGTAAATCTTTTTCTTTAAGAGAATTTGAAAAGTATGTAATGTCACAGTGTAAATTTAAACACTCTCGATTGGTTATTTAAAAGTCCATGAATTGTTCGAAAAACTATAACTTTCCTTTTGCTCCGAAAAAAAAAATTTTCTGATTACATGCAGGGCCCTTAAATTGATATACCGGCTTCTTTCACGACAGTATGTACCAATCTTGATGGGGGAGACGCTATTTTTGGGATGAAACTTTTCAAAATGTGCCTTATTATGTCTTTTTGTCGTTTTTTTCCCATTATTTTGCCTGCGGTGCAGAAAGTTTTGTCAAAATAGTAGTGTCTTTATTGCGTTGTACGTCAGGGTCATAAAAAAAAGGTTTTGTACGCTTTTTACTATTAAATCCAATGTCAACGCGCTCAAGTAATCCATACAAATTGATTTAGGCAAATTAATTGGTACCATTTATTCACTACAATAGTTAAATATAATTTTCAGTACTTTTTGCTCCGATTTTTTAAGAAAGTGTCAAATATTTGTGTTCGGGTTTTTTCCTCAGAACTAGCTTTTTTGAGGTAATTTTTGTACCACCTGAGAGGTATTGACGTGCGCAGCTAGAAATTTGCAACAGTGATTCACCAGTAAATTTTTGAACAAAAATAGGGCGGTTGGAAAATTCCCAATATAATAAAAATTTCTGTTTGATAAAAACAGAGATTATGAAAAAATTATTGATTCCGGGTATTTTTATTGATTTCTTTTTTTTTAGACTCTTTTTTTTTACTATTTCAAAAAATCAGTATTTCTCAGAAACTACGCTATCGATTATAAAAAAAGTAAAACCAAGGGGAAGTCCGCCCACACTGCTGTGTGCCTGCGTAATCTTCTAGGCTCTTTTAACTTTACTTCACTTTCTACAGTCTTCGAAAAAGTGTGTGGGTGAATTTTTGACCAACAATTTTGAACTTGACATTTTCCTCAAAAAGTACCCTTTCCAAATCTGTGAGGTTGAATTCTTCTCGTGCCGGATGTAATCGCAGCGTAGCGAACCAGAGCAAGCGTATTCTACTAGCCACTGCCTTGTTACGAATTGTCGCATGATACGAATTGTCGCCCTAACCAGAAAAATCAATAATCTCTGTGAAACCTCTATTTCATGGCTATGCATCAACTATATGGCCCACATGGCAAGGGGCTTCATGGTTGCCGAGGGATCAACTCCCCAGCAGAGAGTGAGAGCCGCTTTGAGCTCTGTGAGTGTGGCAATGAACAACATAGTTCTAACCTCAGTTCTCGGCATTGTGATGCTAAGTGCGGCTGGAAGTTTCGCTAACAGGAGTTTCTTCCGCTCTATGTTCTTGATTTTTCTCTGCAGCTATCTTTTCGGAGTGTGGTTGTTGTCCGCTGTGTTGTCAGTTGCGGCACCACAAATGGCAGGCAGGCAGACCATAACAACACAAAAATTGAGCGCTCAGTGTCTGTCGAAAAAGGCAGCCCTTCCTACAGGCATCTACGAGAAGCCCTTTTATGACGACGACAAATATTCAACTTACATCGAAGCTAAAGCTGAAGAAAACTCAAATTACCTGGAAGAAGCTTGTTGAAGTGAAAATCTGACAGCATATTGACATTATCGTAGAAGGGAAAACATTAAATAATTTGATTATTTGAATTTTTGTACAGATTTTTTTTTCAAGTTTTCAATTATAGTGTGCATATTTGGATAAAATGGTTTGCTCATTTTTCATTTGTAATATTGCGATAAAAATTGTTTCTTAAATAATCTTTTGTAAATCTCTTTCTTTAAACGAATTTGAAATGTATGTAATGTCACAGTGTAATTTTAAACACTCTCGTCTCGATTGGTCATTTAAAAGTCCATGAATTGTTCAAAAAAACTATAACTTTCCTTTTGCTTCGAAGAAAGATTTTTCTGATTACATGCAGGGCCCTAAAATTGATATACCGGCTTCTTTCACGACAGTATGTACCAATCTTGATGGGGGAGACGCTATTTTTGGGATGAAACTTTTCAAAATGTGCCTTATCACGTCTTTTTGTCGTTTTTTCCATTAATTTGCCTGCGGTGCAGAAAAATTTGTCAAAATAGTGGTGTCTTTATTGCGTTGTACGTCAGGGTAAAAAAAAAAAGGTTTCGTACGCTTTTTGCTATTTAATCCAAACGTCAACTTGCTCAAGTAATCCATACAAATTGGTTTAGGCAAATTGATTGGTACCAATTATTCACTACAATAGTTAAATATAATTTTCAGTACTTTTTGCTCCGATTTTTTAAGAAAGTGATAAATATTTAAGCTCAGGTTTTTTCCTCAGAACTAGCTTTTTTTGACGTAATTTTTGTACCACCTGAGAGGTATTGACGTGCGCAGCTAAAAACTTGCAACGGTGATTCACCAGTAAATTTTTGAACAAAAATAGGGCGGTTGGAAAATTCCCAATATAATAAAAAATTTCTGTTTGACAAAAACAGAGATTACGAAAAATTTTTTGTTTCCGGGTATTTTTACTGATTTTTTTCCTTAGACTGTTTGGATTTTTTTTTGCTATACCAAAAATTCAGTATTTCTCAGAAACTACGCTATCAATTATAAAATAAAAATAAAACCAAGGGGAAGTCCGCTCACACTGCTGTATGCCTGCGTAATCTTCTAGGCTCTTTTAACTTTACTTCACTTTCTACAGCCTTCGAAAAAGTGTGTGGGTGAATTTTTGACCAATAATTTTGAACTTGACCTTTTCCTCAAAAAGTACCCTTTCCAAATCTGTGAGGTTCCAAATCTGTGAGGTTGAATTCTTCTTGTGCCGGATGTAAGCGCAGCGTAGCGAACCGGAGCAAGCGTATTCTACTTGCCACTGCCTTGTTACGAATTGTCGCATAATACGAATTGTCGCCCTAACCAGAAAAGTCAATAATCTCTGTGAAACTTCTATTTCAGGGCTATGCATCGACTGTATGGCCCACATGGCAAGGGGCTTCATGGTTGACGAGGGATCAACTCCCCAGCAGAGAGTGAGATCCGCTTTGAGCTCTGTGAGTGTGGCAATGAGCAACGTAGTTCTAACCTCAGTTCTCGGCATTGTGATGCTAAGTGCGGCTGGAAGTTTCGCTAACAGGAGTTTCTTCCGCTCTTTGTTTTTGATTTTTCTCTGCATCTATCTTTTCAGAGTGTTGTTGTTGTCCGCTGTGTTGTCAGTTGCGGCACCACAAATGGCAGGCAGGCAGACCATAAAAACCCGAAAATCGAGCGCTCAGTTTCTGTCGAAAAAGCAGCCATTCCTACAGGCATCTACGAGAAGCCTTTTTATGACGACAACAAATATTCAATTTACATCGAAGCTAAAGCTGAAGAAAAGCCAAATTACCTGGAAGAACCTTGTTGAAGTGAAAATCTGACAGCATATTGACATTATCGTAGCAGGGAAAATTTTAGATAACTTGATTATTTAAATTTTTGTACAGATTTATTTCAAGTTTTCAACTATAGTGGTCATATTTGGATAAATGGTTTCGCACATTATTCATATGTAAAATTATGATAAATTTTGTTTCTTAAAAAATCTTTTGTAAATCTTTTTCTTTAATCGAATTTGAAATGTATGTAATGTCAGAGTGTAAAATTAAACACTCTCGATTGGTCATTTAAAAGTCCTGAATTGTTCAAAAAACTATAACTTTCCTTTTGCTCCGAAGAAAGATTTTTCTGATTACATACAGTGCCCCTAAATTGATATATCGGCTTCTTTCCCGCCAGTATTTACCAATCTTGATGGGGGAGACGCTATTTTTGGGACGAAATTTTTCAAATTGTGCCTTATCACGTCTTTTTGTCGTTTTTTTCCCATTATTTTGCCTGCGGTGCAAAAAAATTTGTCAAAACAGTGGTGTCTTTATTGCGCTGTACGTCAGGGTCATTAAAAAAAGGTTTTGTTCGCTTTTTGCTATTGAATCCAACGTCAACGCCCTCAAGTAATCCTTACAATTTGATTTAGGCAAATTGATTGGTACCAATGGTTCACTACAAAAGTTAAAAATCATGTTCAGTACTTTTTGCTCCGATTTTTCAAGAAAGTGACAAATGGTTGTGCTCGGGTTTTTTCCTCAGAACTAGCTTTTTTTGACGTAAGTTTTGTACCACCTGAGAGCTATTGACGTGCGCAGCTAGAAACTTGCAACGGTGATTCACCAGTAAAATTTTGAACAAAAATAGGGCGGTTGGAAAATTCCCAATATAAAAGTTTCTGTTTGATAAAAATAGAGATTATGAAAAAATTATTGGTCCCGGGTTTTTACTGATTTCTTTTTTTAGACTCTTTGGATTTTTTTTACTATTCTAAAAATTTAGTATTTCTCAGAAACTACGCTATCGATTATAAAAAAAAAGTAAAACCAAGGGGAAGTCCGACCACACTGCTGTGTGCCTCGATAATCTTCTAGGCTTTTTAACTTTACTTGACTTTCTACAGCCTTCGAAAAAGTGTGTGGGTGATTTTTTGATCAATATTTTTGAACTTGACATTTTCCTCAAAAAAGTACACTTTCCAAATCTGTGAGGTTGAATTCTTCTCGTGCCGGATGTAAGCGCAGCGTAGCGAACCGGAGCAAATGTATTCTACTTGCCACTGCCTTATTACGAATTGTCGCATGATATGAATTGTCGCCCTAACCAGAAAAGTCAATAATATCTGTGAAACTTCTATTTCAGGGCTATGCATCGACTATATGGCCCACATGGCAAGGGGCTTCATGGTTGCCGAGGGATCAACTCCTCAGCAGAGAGTGAGAGCCGCTTTGAGCTCTGTGAGTGTGGCAATGAGCAACGTAGTTCTAACCTCAGTTCTCGGCATTGTGATGCTAAGTGCGGCTGGAAGTTTCGCTAACAGGAGTTTCTTCGGCTCTTTGTTTTTGATTTTTCTCTGCAGCTATTTTTTCGGAGTGTGGTTGTTGTCCGCTGTGTTGTGAATTGCGGCACCATAAATGGCAGGCAGGCAGACCATAAAAAAAAACAAAAATCGAGCGCTCAGTTTCTGTCGAAAGAGGCAGCCCTTCCTACAGGCATCTACGAGAAGCCCTTTTATGACGATGACAAATATCGATTTCACATCGAAGCTAAAGCTGAAGAAAATCCAAATTACCTGGAAGAAGCTTGTTGAAGTGAAAATCTGACAGCATATTGACCTTATCGTAATAGCGAAAACTTTAGATAATGTGTTTATTAAAATTTTTGTACAGATTTTTTTCAAGTTTTCAATTATAGTGGGCATATTTGGATAAAAGGTTTTGCACATTGTTCATATGTAATATTAAGATAAAATTTGTTTCTTAAAAAATCTCTTGTAAATCTTTTTCTTTAATTGATTTTGAAATGTATGTAATGTCAGAGTGTAAATTTAAACACTCTCGATTGGTCATTTAAAAGTCCATGAACTGTTCAAAAAAACAATGACTTTCCTTTTGCTCCAAAGAATTTTTTTTTGATTACATGCAGGGCCCTTAAATTGATATATCCGCTTCTTTCCCGCCAGTATGTACCAATCTTGATGGGGGAGACGCTATTTTTGGGACCAAATTTTTCAAAATGTGCCTTATCACGTCTTTTTGTCGTTTTTTTTCCCATTATTTTGCCTGCGGTGCAGAAAATTGTGTCAAAAGAGTGGTGTCTTTTTTGCGTTGTACGTCAGAGCCATAAAAAAGGTTTTGTACGTTTTTTGCTATTAAATCCAATGTCAACGCCTTCAAGTAATCCTTACAAACTGATTTAGGCAAATTCATTGGTACCAATTATTCACTACAATAGTTAAATATAATTTTCAGTACTTTTTGCTCCGATTTCTTAAGAAAATGACAAATATTTTTGCTCGGGTTTTTTCCTCAGAACTAGCTTTTTTGACGTAATTTTTGTACCACCTGAGAGGTATTGACGTACGCAGCTAGAAACTTGCAACGGTGATTCACCAGTAAATTTTTGAACAAAAATAGGGTGGTTGGAAAATTCCCAATATAATAAAAGTTTCTGTTTGATAAAAACAGAGACTTTGAAAAATTTATTGGGACCGGGTATTTTTATTGATTTTTTTTGAGACTCTTTGGATTTTTTACTTTTTCAAAAATTCAGTATTTCTCAGAAACTACGCTATCAATTATAAAAAAAAAATAAAACCAACGGGAAGTCCGCCCACACTGCTGTGTGCCTGCGTAATCTTCTAGGCTCTTAACTTTACTTCAGAAATACCCTTTCAAAATTGTGACGTTGATTTAAATAGATAGAAACGTTTGTAAGAAGTTCAACTGTATAAGCGGTTACGCTCAACCTTTTTCGCACAAAAAGTTATGGCCATCAGAACAGTAAAATTTCCGATTTTTTGACCGGTTTTTGAAACGTTTTGACTTGGCTGAATAACCACCCTCCCGCATCTGAGATTCCAGATTCAACGGATAGAACAGGTTGTGTTAAGTTCCCATGCGTAAGCGGTTACGCCCAAATTTTCATACATAATATTATGACCCTCGGAAAAGTCAATTTTTGACCGTTTTGTGAGACTTCTTGAATTTTCTCAAAAACTACTCTCCAGAATCTCAGTTAATTGTTTCAATCAAAAACACGGATTGTGATTAACTCCCCAACATTAGTGGCTGCGCCCAGTTTTTTCTACACAAAAAGTAATGGCTCTCGGAAAAGTCGAATTTTCGATTTTTCTCATGTTCTGTGAGTCTTTTTGACCTTTCTCAAAAATTACACTCCTTAGTATGATATTTTGGTTTCAATCGATAAAACAGATTGTGGAAAGCTCTTTTGCATGAGCGGTTACGCCCAAATTGTTTCACGCAAAAAATTCTGACTCGGAAAACTCAATTTTTCGAATTTTTGATCGCTTTGTGAGACTTCTTGACTTTTCTCAAAAACTACCCTCCAGAATCTGAGTTTTTGATTTTAATCAATAATACGGATTGTGATACGCTCCCCAGCATCAGCGGCTACGCCTGATCTCTTCTAACCAAAAAGTAATGGCTCTTGGAAAAGTCGATTTTTCCTGTTTTTTGAAATTTTTTTGATTTTTGTCGGAAACTACTCTCCCAAATCTGAGATCTTGGTTTCAATAAGTAGAACGGGACGTGGGAAACCCATCAAATAAACGATGGCTGCCAATTTTTATCACACACTAATTTATGACACTGGGAAAAGTAAATGTTTTGATTTCTTGTCCGTTTTTTTGAAACATTTGACTCCTCGCGAACGCAACTCAATCTTATATCAAGGGTTTAATCGAGGCAACAGGTTGTGGGGAGCTTCCGTTCATAAGATACTACGCCTTTTAAGATGTTCAAAAAAAATTGTTTCTCTGTGAAAATTCTAAAACTACCAAAATTTCACTCATGTTTGAAAGCAATAACTAGGTTCTGGGTGAATTACCAATTTCATCCCGCAGCACAACAATAAACTATAAAGTTATCAAGTTGTAAGATTTGATTGTAAGATTTGCAACAAAATCCTGTTTAATAAAAACAGATATTATGAAAATTTTTGTGATAGTTTTTTTTTAATTATTTCATTATTTTTTATAGGCTTTGGAAAAATTTTTCACTTTCTCAAAAAAATTAGTTTTTCAAAAAATCCTCTAACAATTTTTTTTTAGCAAAAATGGTAGCAA
Source organism: Symsagittifera roscoffensis (assembly GCF_963678635.1). NCBI lineage: Eukaryota > Metazoa > Xenacoelomorpha > Acoela > Convolutidae > Symsagittifera > Symsagittifera roscoffensis. The sequence continues at coordinate 43,246,373 of NC_087065.1, forward strand.
TGAGAAGTCCGCCCACTACCCTGTGTGCCTGCATATTTTTCTAGTCTCTTTTTACCTCACCCCAGTTTCTAAAGCCTTCGAAAGAGTGAGTTTTGACCCATATTTTACCCTTCGAAAGAATGTGTTTTGACCCATATATTGTTTTCTTACACTTTCTACCCTTTTTACTTTTTGTATAAATTACCCTCCCAAAAAAAAGAGGCTGCTAACAGTCTCGTAAAACTGTTTTGAAGGCATCTTTGGCTCAATAACTTCAATTTGGTTAATGAAGGTTTGAATTCACAAGCATAGCTAACAAGTGCAGTGTCATAAAATGAAACTTAATTTTCCTTACCCAGATCGCAAATAACAGGGCTCATTTGGTGGCTTTTTTCTGCATTGCATTGGCGATCAAGAAGCATATGTTGAACTTGCTTTAGTGAGGCTGGATGTTTAACCAGTTGGACACTACCCGCTTCTGGCGAAAGGTTGGTCTGGTAAGAGATCATCACACGCTTGTTATAATCATTGTAAGCGCAGCGAAGTGTTGTTGTTTAATCAAAGCGTTGATCCAGAAAGTATTGTTGGTCAATCAAATCAGTCAGGTTACATTATTTGACTATAAAAAACCAAAAAATGTCCTTTCTCGCAAATACATGAAGAGCTAAGAAGTTTTTCGGTTCATTCTCAAAAGCCCAAAAAACTGCCTATAATGTAATAATTTCGGGCCTAATCTCAGGCATTTGGGTGTAATACTTGCTAGAAAATATTTCACGGAGTTTTGGTTTAGTTAGACAATTTTTCTGAAGGATAAGTTGACCGTTGCTGCAGCTGAACCCCGTTTGTGTAACTAATAGCGCTAGGTTGAAGTGGTGGACTTATCTTAGACAAAACGTGTCTAATAGTATCCTATTTTGACATTTTTTCCTCGAGTTTCTTTAATAAATGATTTTCATAAAAAAGGGAAAATATTTCTGCTTTCGGCGTTTTTGTATTCACTCAATTTTTCGTAAACTTTTACTGGCAATTAAATTTCGTTGACAATTCATGTTTGTACCACATCTGAACTATATCCTTGTCGTAAGCTCAATCCTAAAAAGATTATTTAACTGTGATTAGGGGCGGATCTAATATTTTCTCTCTGCATTTGAAAAAAAATTCAAAAATTTAGCGACTTTTTTTAGGTCGACCAAATTGATATTCTGAGCTCTCCCAAATAACTAATAAGACCCCATTTTGACGAATTTTTTTGCGCCACAGGTAAATTATAAAAAAAAACAGACCAAAAAAGGCGTTTTCATGCACATTTTGGAAAGTTTTGACGCTACCCCCTCAAAGACGCTACCCCCTTTACAGACCAAAAAAGGCGTTTTCATGCACATTTTGGAAAGTTTTGGCGCTACCCCCTCAAAATTAGTTTATTTCGGCGCCGATTTGAGCACAATGTTTTGAGTTGACGACTTATTTGGATCATTGACGGTTTTTTGTGATTACGGACTATTTTGACGGATTTTATATAAACTTTTGTTTTGTGGTAAATAAGGCTTCTCCAGTTTTGAGGTTTTTCTTAAAGCAACTTGGGCGTCGAGAATTTTTGGAAATTAATTGATGTTTCTAAAGCTGGTCCGCTTGTGTATCGATCTTGGTAGGCTTGTATTGACTCTCGTCTACTGAAATTTTTGATCGATCTAAATCACTTTTGTGAGAAAAAAAACGGAAATTTGGTCAGCCTATGCGTGTCAATACATAAATTGACCGCCTCAACTCCACACTGGCTTAAATTTTCATAATACAGTTTCCGCATTATATATATTTTATAATATCTACGACAGCCTTTTGGTGGACAATAGCAAGAACTTAATGATTGAAAATTTCAGATTTATGTTGCCAGTTCAGATGGTCGATTTCTTGTTTTCCTGCTGTTGCGATGGAGCCTAGTTCTGATGAGAATCACGGATGAACCAAGTTGAACTCGGTACAGTAGCTACAGGGCAAGTGCTTTTTTTTCTGTTGACATTTTAAATAATTTTTAAAATTAAATCATTTAATTTGAAATAAAAATTGAGTTATCTTTCTCTTAAAAACTTCAATAATTAGATTATTCGCACGACCGTTCTTTAAACTTTCAGATATACATTCATTATTAAAGCCGATTATGGGCAATATATGCTATTTAACTTTCGTAGTATTTGCTTTTAACTTTCGTTATCATCTGAACTTCATGGATGCTTTCCTGTTGCCCCCTCTGTGCATTTTCGAGTCAATCAGAGCCTTGGACGCTCTCTTCACCTGATTGCGAGTAACAATGTCTTCCTCCTCCGACTCAATTATCTCATCTTCATCTTCTTCAAACTGGTTGCTGTTCTTCATGCCTCGTGTACTAACTCGTGCATTAGCAGAGCTCATTTTATTTTGAACCACGTGACCGAAATCAGACTCGTCGATTTCCCTCATAACTTCTCTCGTGTCCGTATCTTCGCCGATTTGAGCTACCAACAATTTGATTTTGTCAATACATATGTCAGCTACATCAACCAGATACTCCTGTTCCTGCTTTTGTTCCCATAAAGAAGGTCTAGGACGTTTTAAACTTTTCAAAAATGACAGTTTGCCTAAAACATGGTCTAAGGCTATTTTCAAATCGGTCAAAGTTTGTCGAGCATCATTTAATTTATTTTGAGCAACCGACATCCGAACTTCGTCTAATTCTTCTTCATATTCGTCGTAATAATCTTCTCGGTGCGATGACTCGGCATAAAACGAATCGCTTTCCTTATGCGTGCCTTCGTCGACTTCACCATTGTACTTAACATCATCGTAACTTTCTTTTAAGAGTTGTTTCTTCCTCTCTAAATCTGCGATTTGTTCGGCATTTTGGTCAATTTGAGATTCTAAGTTATCCTTCGTCGCGAATTGTTCTTTGAAATATCGAATCGCGTCCGCAGGGGAATTTAAACCTGTGGCGTCTTTTACTTTCTGAGTCGACTTTTCAACTTGGGTTATTTTTCGTTCAGCATTGTCAGCTTTCGCCTGTTTTTCTTCCTGTTGAGCTATTGTGATCCCGTCGTAGTATTCCGACTCTTTCGGATCGTCTTGATCTTTCACGAAACTATTTAACCTTTCGAGCTCTTTTTGCCTGAAATCGCTCACTCGTTTTATTTCCGATTTTCGTTTTTCTCTCTGCGTTTTGTCTTTATTTATTTGCCCTTCTTGCATTTGTAAATCTTGTTTAGCCAGTTCTTTTGAATGTTCGGCGTCTTTGTTCATATCTTTTAACCCTTTAAGGTCGTCTTCATTTTCAAAAATTGCGTTTTCTAACATTTCCAAATTCGATTCGTACATTTTATTTTCCTCCTTCAACCTTCGTGTGAGTTTCGAGAAAATATTTTGAACCTCGTCGGCTTCTGTGTTTTTCAGTTTATATTTCTCAATTTCGGTCAAAATTGCCCGATTTTTAGTTTTCTGTGATTTTGGATCCATATAAGCTTTACTCATTCGTTCTGCAAATGCGTGAATACTTTTCATTCTTTCAATCTTCTCAACGAGTTCCTTTTCTTTAACTCTAGTCTGATATTGAGCCAGATTTAGTTTTTTAACTTGATCGCACTTTTTGTTGTTCAGTCCATTTATGGTAATATCGGGACGTTTACCAACAAATTGCTGTTTGCCAACATCATGACCGGGAAAAACAATGTTCAAGGTATCATCGTCACAAGTGATACATTTCTTATAACTCTTCAGTAAATCTCGGTTTTCCAGGCGCAAAGACCCTATTTTGGCATCATTAGCCCTAACCGTATAGTGAGATGACTCAGCAAAAGCTTTCCGGTCGCCTTCGAGAAGTTGAATTTTGGCCAGCACCTCGGCGATTTCTTCGGCCACCCGGTTCGGGTCATCGTCATTAACCGACTGTTTCTTTCTTGTCTGCATTGCGATGATTCCAACTAAACTATACTGGAGAAAAAAGCACAGAAATATACAACGAAAACAATAGACTTTCAATTTCAATTTCATGAGTGTAAACCCATTTTTATGTGGCGCCTAAAACATACAATTTGAACATGATATTTTGATTGCACTAAAACTGTTTCATTTAACTAAATTGCAATATGTTTGGAGTGCTAAGCTGTTAAAAGACTGCATAAGATAGAAATTTTTGAATTTTACTCGCCTGATTATACCAGTGTGAACTTCAGTTTTGATGCAATGGAAAAAAAACGTTCTTTTTAAAAAGTTCCAAATAATTTCTACTGGTACTGCTTATTTATTACTTTTTTCTATTTCTTTTTCCTCATACAGTAACATTTTTATCTAGTTGCGCTTTTTTTCTCCAGCATACTAAAAAAATGCAAAAAGTATTTGCACTCTGTTGATTCTTAAGTTTATATGACTTCTGAAGAAATATTACTACAAGCAACGTCAAAGGTCAATTTTATTGGTTAACTGATAGATCCTATTATCAGACGATTTAATCTAATTCTCGATTGTTCATTCGAACCATTTGTGGACAATTTTTTTAGGTGAGGGGTTTGTTACAAACTAAGCCAGCAGCCCCACAGAATGGGAAAACCACTTACCTTTTGCATTTATCTGTTAATGTCATGCCAGCTGAACAAAATTACTAAGCAAAAGCTTTTTTTAAGTTGTTGGACTTCTGATTTTTATAGTTACAATTTTTGCAAATTCTTAAAATATTATGCACAATTGTTTGCCAGTTTGGACCGCAATATATGCCTGTATAACCAAAAAAAGTTAATTAACACGCAAGTCTTCTTATTGCTTGATTATTATTTTGATATATTGATTTAGACAACGACATCAGTGTGTTCAAATGCTCTTGCCACTTGGTTTGTTTTTTTGTTTTAGTTTCCCTGTAAAGTTTATGTAAATTTTCAAATCACAAAACAATAGCCGGTTGCTTCGCTAGGATTGAAATGTATCTAATAAATTCGCGAGATTCAAAAAACTAAAATAATGAAAAAAGAATAATTACAAGTCTATCAGCTTAACATAAGTCTGTGGTAAACTGATGGAAAAAGAATTGGGAGCAGTTGATGGATCTTTTCAATCAGCTTGGATTAATTACATGCTCACTGTTGATTCAGTTCAATACATTGCTCAAATATCAATTGCTGAGAATATCAGACGACTTGACTATTGCACTGGACAAGCAAACAATTTTCGATGTAATACAGCTAGATTTCAACATAATTTTTGATTTTGTGCTAAAAAAGACTACAGGGACTTCAAAGTCGGTAGAGAAACTTTCGCAAAATTTGAGACTAGACGAAATCTTTGTGTGTACACGGAAACTGCGGGTTGTAAATCAGGGCTGTGAAGTTATTTAAAATTGTTATTTGACATTTAATTTAACTTACAATGTTATCTATGTATTCTAACAGTGATGTTAGCTATTTTTTAGAAAGTGGGGTTTTCTGGGGAAAACATTCCGCATATAACTATTTTTCATATTGAATATCTTTCCGCTGTGGGGAGGGAGGTTTATATGAATTTTGAAGAGTGATAAATTTTTTCAGCTCTGGATTTTTTAAAAATTATTTTCGGAATTCTTCAATGTGATGTGTTCACGTATGGGAATCTCAGAGCCCAACTTAGCGTCGAGAAAACTGAAAAACTGGCATTTCTTTTCAAAAATCTTCATGCTTCTTAATTTGTTGAATTAATAATAAATTTAACATATATAACATGTTTTTTTTTTCAATAGTCAACTGCTAGTTCTTTTTTCAAAAATAACAATTAATTTGCCAACTCTGTAAAAAACAACATTAAATCCTCATGGCAAGCGGTCGAATGAACAAAATGTCCTCTACTTTATTAGGTTTATTACTCCGACTTAAATCTTCCCACCTCATTCACATCAAAACTACAAAAAAAATTAGTTTGAGTTTTAGTATCGTTTTTTGAGCATTGTGGGGAGTGAACTTTAAAAATATTAAACGCGTAGGCATAATCAACAACAATTATTATCAAAAAATGAAAAAAAGCAAAAAAAAACTTGCAGAAAAATTCATAAATTTCTAAACTTTTTGCACAATAATTGTAAAATTTTTACTGCCAAGGAAGCGCTAAATAATGCTTCCAAATTGTTATTTTATAACCAACTTTTTTTTTCTCAGCTTTAGTAATCAACTTTCATTTAATGCAGGTTAGTTGGCTCGATCGCGTTACTTGCTTGCAATTAGACTAACGCTCAAAACTTCAAGACATTTATGGTTTTTCTTTACACAAAGACAACGTCTTGAAAATGGTTTAATTTTCAAAAAAGACTACTGATACTAGTACTTCTGCCACTAGAGAATTTTGGAACAGTTGATGGATCTTTCGATTTTGTGCTCAAAAAGACAACTGATACTGGTACTTCTGCCAGTAGAGAACCTTTCGCAATGTTTGAGATAGATTAAATCTTTGTGTGGATGGCAACTCTGTTGTAAATCACAACAAAAATATTCATGGTAAGCGGACAATATGTCCTCTTCTCGATTACGTTATGTGCTCCTCGTGATCTAATATTCGATGCCAAACGCAATAGCAACAAGCTATTTCTTGACGACACTAGACTCTACTGTTGATTTTGAGAAATTTCAGACTCATTGGGTACATAAAAGGATACGAAACAATAAGAAATTGGTTGAAAAAGCTACCAAGCTTTCGAATTTGACAAATTTGTGCTGATCAAAATTGGATATTGAAAAGTGAGACGGGATTAAGTTTTTAAAATTGATATTTAGAAACTCACTAATTTGAAAATTTCAAAAATTTTATATATTGGATTAGAGGCTGAGCTGACAGTTGAAACGCATACCAATAAAAAATTTTAAAAGCGAAATCCTTTTTGCAATATTAAAATATTTATAAAGGAAGTTTCCTTAGCTTTTGTTTAGAAACATCTAAAATTGCCAAAGAAGACCATACTTGGAACCATAAAAAGTTTAAAGCAGAACAACAGACAACCTTGGATGGCGAACTTCGGATATTCATTCTCAAACTTCGAGATAGTTTCTTTAAAAAAATAACTTTGAACAAGGAAAACATTTTCATTCAGGCGGAGATCCACAACTATTGAACAACTTGCCTCAAGAAACAATTTTTAACCTATTGAGATTTAGAAGACCTCAGAGAACTACCCAAATTGATATCTAGTAGTAGTAGCAAGACAACAAGTGGTAGTAACGAGACAATTTTTACATGACACACGATACTTTGCTCGATCGCATTAGTCACCCAAAACAAGACTAACGCTCAATAACTTCCAGTCTCTTACGGTTTCTCTGGATACTCGACCTTTTTTGAAAATATTTTATTTCGTTCAAATTGAATGAAAAGGTTTTAAAATGGTTAAACATTTGGTCCGTTCCGATAATAATTCGTGGTACCTGATTTTGATTGGAAAGCAAAAAAATGCAAAACTACAAAATACGTCAATACAAAGTTCGTTCACATAATAAACGGTCGTAAAAAATACAAGAAAATATTTAATCCCTTGATACCGACTTTTTCAGATATTCACTTGAGTCCTCTGTGTGGCTATGTAGAACAGTGTCAAAAAAATTATTCTAGACAAAAAATTTTTTAAACTATTCTTTTTACGCACTCTTTCCTGAGCTTTTATTAAGAACCAATGAAGTTTATTGAGCTGAAGCATACTTGATTCAAAGGAAGAAAAATTTTTTTTCCAGATGTTTTATTTTTTCCTTGGTTTACCCAAGTTAAATTTTCTGGTAAACTTATATTTGATACATGAGTTTCTAACACAAAAACAGAACTTAACGAAACGTATTCAATTGCTGCAATTTTTCTAAATAATTTTTAATAAGCGACAAAGTGAGCCGCTACTTTTTGGCACCAAAATTTGTATCCCAATTATAAATGTAGCTTGTCTAACCCTCTCTAAGCTTTTTGAAAAGACCGTCTTTGCAATAGTCAGTTACACGCAAGTAAAAACATTAGACAACTAATATCAATTAGACTTTTTTAAAATCAGTAAGTGAAGAACAAAAAAGTGAAAATGAAGCCAGGGCGAAAACAAACGAAGACCGCAAAGAACTTACAACCAAATCTAGTCTGGATTCTCGAAGACCTACCTCAATACAAAATATCAAATATCAAAAACTTAAATACAATGAATTAGAGGTTAAGTTGACACTTGAAACGCGTATCAACAAAAAAATTCAAAAGAAAATTTTTTTTGGAAGTTATAATAAATAAGTTTTCAGGCAAAAATCCGTAGCTTTTGTTTAAAAACATGTGAAATAATCTAACACGACCACATTTGGAGTCTGCCATCACAAAACTCAAAACAAACAAGACAATCTATTGCTATCTTAATTTGACTGCTTTGAAAATGCAGAACTAGCATCGCTTGAAAACCAAAAAAAGACAATTATAAATTCGTAAAAATTTGTGAATACTTCGTAAATCATTTGCTCTAAAGTTTTGAGGTAATTCTGTTAAGTACGCAAGTCTGATTTTTAAAAAAAACATTCTGGTGGAGCTGCGAAATTATAGAACAACTTGCTTCAGAAAATAATTGTTATCAAGCGGAACAACGGTTTCAAAAAAAGATTTTGAAAACCCCATCGAACAATAAAATTATTATCTACGAGGTAGTAACAGCAAAAAATAAATACTTCATTTAAAGCGGAAAAAACTTGACCGTATCATTGTACGCCAACTTTTTCAATTTTGTTAAACTGGGAAACTTCGCTTTGATAATACCATTACTTTCATGTTTTTTCGGTTAATAATGTAAAGTTTTTGCATATAGGTCATTCCAAAAATCACTACAATAAAACAATTGGAACAGAAACTATAAACAGTCTGGAAACAAGACAAAAAAGGTTAATGCGTGCTATACATATTAACACCAATTCATCATGGCAAGCGATAGAAATAACAAAATGTGCTCTACTCTTATAGGTTTACTTTTTTACTCTTCTTGAATATAGTTAAATGTCAAACGCAAAAGCATCAAAAATGAAACTATATTTAAAAATCAAAATGATATCAAAAATGAAAAATTGGTAGAAAAAAGCTTGCATGCTATTAGATTTGACAGGTTGGCGCATATCAAATTAGAATATAAAAAAAATGAGATGGCATAGAGTTTATAATATTGATGGTCAGCATATCAGTGAAGTGCTCTTCTCAGAAATTCTCTAATTATTTTGCAGCTGGAACTAAGCTGCACCTAAAAAGCATGGTATCAAACAGGTTTCGAAAGCAAAATCTTTATTGCAACCCTAAAACATTTATCAGGGAAGTTGTCTTAGCTATTTATTGTTCACAAACATCTAAAATTGCCTAACACGACCACACTTGGAAATTGCCATCAAAATATAGCAAAAAACAATGGACTCCTATAGTTTTCATAAAACTTTAGCCTTAAAAACTAAAACTAGCATTGCTTAAAAAACAAAAAAAGGCGATTGAGTTTGTACATAAAAACATCAAATCCTTTTGACAAGAGGTAGATTGATTAAAAGGTGCGCAATTCTTCTAGTTTTATTAAGTTTCCTGATCTGTAATTCAATGTCAAACACCTAAGCATCAGCATCAAACACAACAAGCAGATAGTGACAAGGAAAGCATCAAGCAGATAGTCACAAAAAATTTCGATGTCTTTTCTGAAGATTAGAAAAAATTCAAAGTAATGATGTGACGAAAGTAATTCCTGTTTGTTAAGGATTTTTGAAAAAAAAATAGTTTTCAATCAAGTTATCATAATATTTTTTGATGAAGAATTGACTTTTTCTTGGGTTTAATCTGATTTCCTTGTTGATCTGACCATTGAAAATGTGGAGCTATTTTGTATACGTGTGTATAATTTTTTTCTTTTTGTTTTCCACGCAAACTCAGGTAGGGATCACAAATAATTGTCGGACTAGGTTGAGTGCTATATCTTATTAAAGCACTTTCAGTCCTGATTTAAACATTTTCAAGAGAAAATGGTTCAAAAATTTTTGATTTTTTGTCAACTTTTGAGCGAAAAAAGCCATCAATAAAATGTGTTATTTGAAAATCAACTTTAAAAAAAAAGTTTTTGGCTCACAAAATTTGATCTTAGGGATCACAAAAGTTGATCAAGAAATCTAGTTTATGCTGTTTTTTTTTCTGCGTTTATTTGACATTACAAATTAATAAGAAATTAATTTAAAAATAGTACAAAAAAATGAAAAAAAAATGAATTTTTTGTTGTTGTTTGCTATTCATTTTTTGAAAACAAATTTTGTCAAGTATTCTTAAAATAATAATCGTATAGTTCTCGAATCACACAACCTCTCAAATTGTTCTTTTTTAATGAAAATGGTTTGGAATATTCTGTGCGAATTGCATAGCATTCGGCTCTTCTGGTTTATGCTTAGCATTTTACTCGTAAATCTCAATTTAAGAGAGCCAGTTCAAAATGCAAGTTTTTTTTTACCTCGACAATTTTTTCTTCAAATTTTGTTTTTCGAAAGAAAAGGACGTTTTTTCGTGCCATTTGCACTGGTGCAATTGCAAAGTGAAACATATCATTCATTCAAAGAACTACCCAAGAAAACAAATTTTTCATTTGCGAGGTAAAAATTTCTCAAACTGATTTGTGTACTTTCTCTTTTTCTGTTATATGTTTCATTTTTTCATTATATAAATTTTTTCATTAGTAATTTTAGAGGTTTTTGCAGGTCCCTGTAAAGAAATGTAGGAATAAATATGCACATGATCGATATGATGATTGCTTTTCTAGTTTTTAATGATCTTTAAAAATAGAAGTTTCATTTAATTTACCACTTCATCTTTTAATAAAGAATTGATTTTTTTTGGGTTTATAATTTGGTTTAGTTGTTTTCAAATGTGAGTTTTTTCAATAGCTTACAGTCGTTCCTTTTATTTTTTCCAAAAACGACCTTCCAGTGGCAAATTTGAATTCATCGTCGTATATAAAATTTAAATTTAAAATTTGCCTGTCGCCCAGCTTAAATATTTTGAAAACTGTCGAATTTGATCATATTTCTCTTAGAAAAATGCTCGGTAGAGTAATTGATTGATGACCATTGCATTCCTAAAAATTACTCTTGTTTTGATAGATTTTTTTTTCTTAATGCTATATTCTAGCAATTTTTTATAGAATATAAATTTTTTTGGACAATTGTTACAAAGTCATCGAGATACACACCATGCTAATCAACATTATTTTTTTCTGTAAAGGTTAGTGTGGAAATTTCTCTTATGAACATCTTTTTCAAACTTTGTTTTTTTTTCTGTAAAAAAAACTTTCAAAACAGATTTGCTAGTGCACAACCTCTTCGAATTTCTTGCGTAATTGACAATTTTCTATTTTTGGAGTTAGTTTGTTAATCAACTGTGAATCAAACTGATCGTACTCAAAATACATCCTAGTTTTTTATCAATTTAATGTGAAGTTTTGTTGTCAGTGGGGCAGTTTGATTAAGACAACATTGCCCTGACAACATTGATTAAGAATTTGAATTTAAATTTCTAAAGTAATCGAGGACTTAAAAGTAATCAAGGATTTTTAGTTTTGGAAGATGATGGTGCGGTTTTGTTTCTTACTTCGAGTTCAAACGAGATCAAAACTATGTAAATCGAGATATTATTTCTCATCTACCCTGCAGTAAATCAAGTTATAACCTTGTAATACCATGAACTTAGAGTTTCTGGTTGAGCATGCCTGTTGAGCTAGCTGTGTTTTTTAGGAATTCAATACATTTGATTATAATCAAAATGTATGAGAAGCTCAAGTTTGTGGTTCTTCTATTCTTATCTCATGAGTTTACGATTGCAGGCAATAGATTTTCGTACTTTTTGAAGCGTGTTCAAGTCTTGACTAGTCTTGACTAGGTTTATGCTTTCCTAGTTCAAAAAGTATGACATCTCCTCCTTGTGTTTTTTCTAAAATTTTATCAGATTGTAAGGCAACAATTTTTGTTTCTTACTTCGAATTCATACGAGAACAAAAGTATATATCTATCGAGCAATTAATTCTCATCTGCCTTGCGGCAGTTCAAGTTATAATCTTTTAGTCTTCTAATAGCATTAGATTAGATTTTTTGGTTAAGCATATCTGTCGAGTTGGCCAGTCTTTTGGACGAATACAAATTTTTTGGTTATATTTAGGTGGTATGATAAGTTTAAAAATTGTTGCTCTTTTTTCTTATCTGATGAGTTTATGATTTCAAGCAAGGTGCTTTGGTACTTTTTTGAAGCGCGTCTTCAGGTCTTGAGATAGCTTCAGGACATGGTTCTTTGGTCCAAATAGCATGGCATCTCCTTCTTGTTTTTTTCTAAAGGTTTATCAGATCTTAAGGTAATATCTTTTGAACAGTCTAGTGCCCAATGCTCTTCCCTGTTCAAATCGTTCTGATAGATCCTTTTTTGTTCTGTCACAAAGTTTTAATTACTTAATTGAGTTTTGATCTTTTTTTGCGTTAAATTTTTACAGTTTCTATGAAGAGGAAAAGGTTTAGCGTTTGCTCTGTAGTTCTCCATTTACTTTGAAGTGTTTTCAAGCTTCACCAAAGAAACCGAGTTTGCTCAACCTTCCCATAAATTTCATAATTTTTTTTGAAACTTCAAACATAATATTCAGAGACCTTATAAACTAACAATCAAAAAGTAATCACTTTAATAAGTTCGACAAAAAAGGGAAAAAAACCAGCGTTTCGCACTGCATTAGTTTTCTTACAGTAGTGTAACAAAATCTTCAGTTTTTTTTTCATTTTTTCCCTTATTTGAACACCATAACCAACAAACCTTCAAGTACGGGAGTAGTATAGTAAAAGTGGCTAGGAAAATGACCACTATTAACCCCACTTTTTTTCGGTGTGCCGTTGCACTGACCCTTTTTAACCCCAAAAGGGGTTAAAGCTCCTACTTTTTCGGGCACACATGTTTTAAGGGGGGTTCAAATTGATAATTTTCCAGCCAATTTATGGAAACGGGAAAAGAATTAAGTTTTGGTTGGTGCATGTTTTCCCTTTCAAAGCTTGGGGGTATTGGCTTGTTTACATGTACAATTACGTTATATACCTATTATATGCAATCAATTCAACCTAATGCAACAAAACTATATGGTATATAGGAAAGCACAAGATTTTGGCAGTGTAGCTTAACTGTTGGCTGCGGTGAACGATTTCCTTCAAAAACGCATGTTTTTTTGCTGAATTGCGAAAAAAGAAAATTCGTCCAGTGCGGCGGCCGCCACCCCTATTTGGGCAAAAACTAATGATCAATTTTAACAAAATAAGAATGAAAAATTACTTTCAGCCAAAAGAATTTAAAAACAAAGAAAAATTACGAAACACTGAAAACTCCAAAAAAAATGAATTTAGCTTGAAAATTTCAACATTTCCATTTTCCGTGTCAACAGGAGACTGAAAAAACGTCTAAAATCTATGACAAAGCTTTGATTTTATAGAGGGGTTGAAAGAGCAGGAAAGTTGAAGTAGCTAAAGATCTTGAAAAGCGAGAACACTGATGAAAGCCAAAACTTTCATTACTTTGCTGCAGCCATTTCTAAGACTTGCATATACCACTTTTTATAAAAAAAAGGAAACGATTCTCGAGGCTCCCAGAAAACGTTTAGTACTTTTTATTAACTTTATTGTGCTAACAGAATTTTTTTAAAAAAATTCATCAAAACTGAGGGAAAACTACTATTTGTGTGCGAATATATACGACAAAACAGAGTGACTATTGAATAAAACAGTTGACAACTTATTTGCGTCTTTTAAGGAAAGCAGTTATTCAAATTAGAGCAAAATCAATGCTGAAAGAATCAACACAAACTAAGACAAGTTATGGATACAAACTCAAAACTTTATATGAATTCGGAGTTATAATTTGAGCATCAGAAATTTTGGCTTTTTCAAATAAAAAAATATACAATTAAATAACTTTTTTAAATTTGATACTACAATCTGGTCAATTGTTATCAGTATCTTGTAATTAATGTCAAATTGGTTTTAGCTATAGTTTTCTGTTCAAAAAATTGAAGCGCAATCAGTTATTGTCATTGATTAACACTTTGTTCAACAAATTAATTTTTGAGTTTTTTAATATAAATCTGATCTTTTGCCTGTTTCCCTGATTACGCTATTGCCTCTCAAAATACGGTGGCTTTTTGAATAAAATATTTGATTACTAATCTACAATTGATTGTGTTATTAAGGGTTCAACCTTTCTTTCAATATATTTTTGAGGTGATCCAAGCTTCCATATTCACGATCTGATCACTAGCAGGATCAAAACAGTTAGAATCATGATATTTTTTCCATTTTTGCATCGATATTTGTCATCTCTTTTAACGAGACTTGTCTTCGAAAAACCGTTAGTTGTTTGAATTTGTAAGATAAAAATCAAGCCTTATCATCAACACTCTACCTGAATCTTTGGATTCCGTCAGGATATTTCGTAGCTGTTTCATATTAAACAATGTTCTCACACTATTTTGGCTACAGCAGTTTCCGAAATGATGTAAGTGCCATTTTGTATTTCCAATGCATTTCGATAAACATCAATAGCGTTGTGTTATCTTAAGCTGGAACGACTAACAAAAACAATTTAAGTTGCCAATATAAAGTTTGTTATGATTTCTTGTACTTAGTGTTAGACAGTTTTCCATAGAGGAATTAAAACTTTGAGCCTCAAGGCAGAAAGACTTGCTATTTGTTCCAAACACAAAAGGCGTAACATTTTGAGCCATATTATTAAAAAGCTCTATCAACTAAATAAATCTTGATTTTAAAAAATGTCTACTGACTGTTTATCCGATTACACAATTGCCTCACTTCTGTGGGTTTATAAGTGTTTGATTCAATACTAAAATTTTTCAAATGAAAACCATTGAAAATTTGTGATTGAAAGAGATTGATCAATTATCCTTCAATTATACACAACCTGTCAATCAAATTTTGCTCACTTAATGTCTTCAGCTCGACCAGCCGCATGTCATTTTCTACTATTCTTCTATCGATCGTCTGATTTGTGATTGAAAGAGATTGATCAATCATCCTTCAAATAAACAGTACCTGTCAATCAAATTTTGCTCGCTTAATGTCTTCAGCTCGACCAGCCGCATGTCATTTTCTACCATTCTTCTATCGATCGTCTGCACGGTCAATGATTTTCCTCATTCCAATTTTTTTCTGATAATTTGGTTATCGTAATCATTATCTCTGTGAGCAACAGTTCATCCTACACTTAGGACTCCATGCTGTCACCAAATGGACTTGCTGTTTGCTGCTTCCATCGACAAATTTTTGTGAAAACTCGAAAATTGATCTTTTCTGTTACAGTTTTAAATTAATTTTCATAGTCATTGACTGCAGATAAATTGAAATTAAAATCGATGCTGCCTATGCCACTATTTCAATTGAAATATTCTTAATAAGGATATATTGAAGTATATTTAAACAAAAATTATCATAATGTTTGGCAAATCAAGAAAATGAAAATAATCATCATTATAGTATCTGGTTGATTAATCTAGAATATTCCAGATTTTTAAGAAAAACGATAAGAAATAATTGGGTTGAGTTACTTATATACTTTTTATTAAAAAAAATAAACGATTTCATCTATACTCAAACATACATAACCCACGAAACATATAAGGCTGCATACTTGTATAAAGATTAAAAAAATTAACTACATTTGCATGAGTTGCAAACTTACATGTATACTTACAGAAAATAGTCATACGTAATAAGGTTATTCATACCAAGTCATAAGGTTATTCATACAAAGTTACATCCAAAAACAAATACATACACACTTATGGAATACAAACATACATACATATATACATAAGCACAAAATTACAGAATTACATACATACTTACATGCATACATAGATACACACATACGTACTTACATATTTACAAACAAATATAAAGTTACTTAGAGACATTCATGCAAAAATACATACTTGCAAAAATACTTCCCTACATACGTACAATCGAAAATGAAGTCTCACTGAAAGATATTAATACAAACTTACATAGTCTTATAAAAATGCAGTTAGCAAACAAACTATCATACATACATAAGTTTTCAATACTTGCTTAAATACTTTAAAACTGCAATCAATTATCAAAAAAAAAATTTTGCTTACACACATGCAATGGTTTCTTTTAATGTTTCTGCTGATCTATAAAATACAACCACATGTAGCCACTCAACCAATTTACGTTCACTTCACACTTTTCAGACGAAAATATACACACATTAGGACAAAAAGAATCACGCATTACAGACTGGCATTCATACGTCTTTACATACAACCATATAAACGTGCTTTTCATACTCATATACGAATATGCATAAGTACTTGCCTACAAACAGACATGGATTGTACTTAACAAGCTTGCAACTACTCATGTGTACACAATCTCCTTTTAAACAGACGTAAAAACTCAATCATAAAGTGGTACAATTTATCAACAAGCTAACTTTTAAATGCATTTAAACTGAAAAACATACATTGATACCAAAACATACATTGATACAAAAAACATACCTTGTATAATTCATTCACTCAGTCAAGCAGACATGCAGTCAAGAGTTCTAACTTACATAAAAACATACAAATATACAAAACTTCTAAATACCCATATGAATACATACAAAAAGTATGTACATTAATTACATTTATACATGCAAAAAGTTGTACACTTTTACATAGATATATACAGTTTATTTAAATACACACATACGCAAAGCAATTTTGCGTACACATATACTAGGCATAAAGTATCTTGTCAAACTTTTAAGAAAAACTAGAAACATTAGTAAAATCAAGTTGGGTTATAGTTATTCTTCTAGTTACAATTATTTTGGTTTGCATGCACATAAGGAAAAAATTGTATTCATACAAACAGACACATCAAGTTGCGTACATACACGCATATACAAAAGATATTTACTTGCATTTGTTCATAGATAAAGAAAAATATTCATTCAAAAATATAATCATTGCGTTTTACGTACACGTAAATTTGAATACAGTCAAACTTACATGAAGAATTTGTGTTATTACAATGCAAACGTCGGTAGCAGAAATTTGCAAATAAACTCTAGTTTTCAGTTTTCAGCCAAAACATCTACACAATTTAGCAATTTCTTTTCATCTTTGAAAAAAAAAGAAAATAGTGATAAGCAAATTTCTAGTATGTCTGTTGATCTCCCAAATTAATTTTTCAACAAAATTAAACTTCACTTCAAAATTGACCAGTGAGCCATGAGAAGCAATTTTAGTGGTCAGAAGAAAAAACCAAGGCTTACTAAATCGCATAGGATGGGAAACTTTCAAAACAATTTGTTGAAAATTGTTTGTTGGACGGTCCAAATAGAGTCCTTTGACATATCAAAAAAATGAAAGTTTTCGCTCGAAACAAAATTTTGAGCCACTGTTTTAAGATTTGTAATCTTTTTTAAAAAGTTCGTTTTTTGGTTCTGTGTTTTCATACATCTTCAGTTGACTATTAGGCTGCAAGTTTAATTGTAGACCAAGTTACCTTGACTAAAGTTGCACATTATGACATAATGTTGTTTTCTCTATAATCCATCAAAAGTTTTGTTGTTCAAAAAATTATATTTAGTTCTGAAAAAGCTATTAAACAGAGGTTCAACTGTTCTTTTTTCATCTTTTTCCCCGTATTTATGCAATATCGATCGCTTGAGGTATGGTATCTTAGAAAATAATCTTTAAACTATGATAAAACTAACGTTAAAAAGTATGTTTTAGAGAAAAAAAAGTTGTTCTAAGCTGATGCTCAGTACTTTGGGATGTTCAACTCATTTTTTCAGCATTAAAGAAAACTTTAGTTTGTGATTTGCAATTTGTGATTTGTGATTTGCAATTTCATAGAACATTTTTCAGACATGAATCTACATGAAACACAAAGTTTTCATAGTCTTAAAGACTAAATAGCAAAAAAAAGTTTTGATCTTCTTGTTTTAATTAAATTAGATTACAAAATAAACAGCTAAACATTATTGAATTCAGATGTCAGTCCACAACCCGACTGTCCGTGTTTAGTTTTTACGCGTGAATTTATTGGTATGTGTAATTGATAACTTATATGTATATAAGTTCAGAAGTGTAACAAAAGCTATAAGTAAAAGCACAAATCAAACTCAATATAGCTTTAATTCTAGCTTAGTCAAGAACTTCTAGAACAGTTTACTATGTACTGTTACTGTACTATGTTCAAACCAGATACAACAAAGTAAAATAATTAAGTGTAAATTGTGTGCATTGCAAGTTCGATATGTACAGGTTTTAAGGTTTGCTTGTATTGGAAATGTTATTACAAAAAAGATGTAAAAGCATGTTGTTCTAAAAAGTTTTCGAATCAATTTAGAATAAATAATTGTAATTGGAAATAAAATTTGATGTCAAAAGCAATCCAAATTCTCTTTTTTACTTCTCTTCATTATTCTAGATCCTTTCACCAGATGCTAAGTGGGTACAGATTATCAATCAGGTTTAAATACGTAAAATTGGTGAAGTCGATATTGCTTAACTATCATCCCAACAATAAAAAACACTGTTTTACCGAATGAGGCAAGGACAAGATTGGAACAGAAAAGTTTAAGGATTATCAAAGTTTAAAAAATATTAATTTGTTAGAGAGATAATTGGGTACACTTTTTTGAAAAACTATGTGGCAAAACTTCATGAACATTGATTGCATTTATGTGAATATTAGCAGCTTAATTTGTGCATTTTGTCGAAACCTGCAATTATCTGTTTTATCAAAGATCAATAAAACTGAAAACAATAAATACATGCAGTTCTAGCCTTGTTTAACAGATAATTTTCAAGCAAAATTGATATTGATAAAAACAGTAAGACCAACGTGTTGCAAGATTATCAACATAGAGTATGATTTTATTACAGGCGTTCCTAAACGAAAACTTAAACAAATAAACGAAAGAAAAGACAATTTTTTTTCACAGCATCATTCATCTCAAACGAAAAAGAAAAAGATGCAAGTATTTATGAATTGTACAGGTTTTTGTACATTTTAAAATTACGTTGACGTGACACAAACAAGACTTTTCATGACAAAACAAGGCTTGAGTCAAGTTCAATTCAAGCTTTTTCAATTATACAAAGATAATCAAACCTATACAGACGTAAATCCGAAATTGAGCTGGAAAAATCATACAAACTTGGACACTTACATACTCGCATACTACATATATAAATAAACACTCGTTTGTATCTTTTATTACATATGAAATACCTGGTGAGAATTATTTAAAATTCTGAAACAAAAGCTTGAATGATTTTTGTCATTAGCTGTATTACCAATTAAAATTGAACATATGAAGTTAGTTAGTTTTAAAAATGAACGATAAGTTTTATAAAAGCACATCACAAACTATAGGTCTATATAGGCACAGAAATACGTTTTAATGTAGTATCTAGTACTTTTTTAGTCTGTGGTGAACTATTCAGAAATCAAAAGCAGTAAAAAAAATTTGAGATGACTTATTTTTCTACTTAAAGTGGCACTTCTGATGGCATAGTATTTATCAATTATGTGAATTTATACATATGAAAAATTAGATCTATATGTATATAACCACAAACATACAGAGTAGACATTAGTCGTGCTTGCATATTCAAACAAAAATTGATTAGAATGCCTATCTACATGCACTAATCTTACATATACAAACCTGATTTATAATCTGTACAAACTAAAACTATCCTGTAAAAACTAAACACGGACTTATATACATAATATCCAGTTTATTCGAACCATTCGCTTACCAGTCAGTGATAGATCATACAGAGTGTAGCCAAAGTGGACAAATTTCCCAGCAGATTAAAAAATTCCGGTAAAACTAAATCAGGTTGAAAAGTTAAGGGTTTCTTTTTGAAAATTTTTCCGGTTATGGACTGACATCTATACCCAATCATAAATCTCATGCGAACATGTGGAAATTTATGTGTTCATTTTAGATTAGCCGCTGAATACAAGTCTTGATTGCGAGCCCAAAATTATGCTGTGTTTTTTTCTTTATTACTTGTCCAAAACTGTTCAATTTGAAAAACAGAAGAACAGTCGATAAAATTTTTATCAAAACATAGAAAAGACGTGTTCTTGATTATACAAAACAAAGCATATATCAGCTATTTCATTTCCATTTCATGATAAGACTTGTTTTGTTTTTAGCGCAATAACAACGCCTCTGCAGGCGCGTGCTTTTATCTTTGATTTATAATTTTACCCGTTCCAATTCTATGTTTGCTCTCCGTTACCGCAAAACTTTTTGAAAAAATGTATATGTATAAGTTTTGACTGATTCCGCTCAAGAACGTACTCTTTTTGACAAGACTGCTCTCAGAGATTTTTGTTTCTTATTAGAACTCAATTCAAATTAAATAATGATAATTGGATCACTCTTAATCACATATTTACAATTAAAGTTATCTTATTCCATTTAAATCTTTTAAAACTGTGGTTGGTAAGGCCATCAGACAATATGAAAATTTGATCATCAGTGTTTATATAACCGATTCAGCGCAAATAGCCAAAATTATGCTAATCAATGATCTAGACTTACTCATCTCCTTATCAGTGCATTCTTCTATCGTAGAATCAACTTGGATCTTTCCAGGAAGTCGAGAGGCCCAAGTTGGCCTGGAAGTGGAACCAACAACTTCACAACTTCATCTTGTTACTCTTTGCAGATATCAGTCTAACAGTGAGCCCATGGTATAGCCGAAAAACAACCGATATTAGCCGAAAAAAAACGGGCGCAAAAACAAAAACAGGATCGGAACTCATCAGTTTCTGTTATACATGGCGTCAATTTGAAAAGTTTTTAGTCTGTTTTGTGCTGCTTTGTTTGAATAGTTAAGTTGAATGCATAAGTGTTTAGCTGTTTGTTGTGTAACCTAACTTAATTAAAACAAGAAGAACAAAACTTTTTTTGCTCTTTAGTCTTCAACACTATAAAAACTTTGTGTTTCATGTAAAGTCATGTCTGAAAAATTTTCTATGAAATTGCAAATCACAAAAGAAATTGAGCTGTTTATTTTTCTAAATTGAAAGTTTTCTGAAGGTTTTCTTTAATGCTGAAAAAATGAGTTGAACATCACAAAGTACTGAACATCAGCTTAGATCAACTTTTTTTCTCTAAAACATACCTTTCAACGTTAGTTTTATCATCGTTAAAAGATTTTTTTCTAAGATACGATGGCTCAAGCGATCGAAATTGCATAAATACAGGAGAAAAGATGAAAAAAGAACTGTTGAACCTCTGTTTAATAGCTTTTTCAGAATTAAATATAATTTTTCAAACAACAAAATTTTTGATGGATTATAGAGAAAACAACATAATGTGCAACTTTAGTCAATGCAACTTGGTCTACGATCAAAATTGCAGCCTAATTGTCAACTGAAGATATATCAATTTACAGAACCATTAAATGAATCAAAAAACAAATTTTTTAGAAAAAGTTTAAAAATCATAAAACAATGGCTAAAATTTTTGTTTTGAACCAAAATTTTCAATTTTTTGATATGTCAAAGGACTCTATTTGGACCGTATAACAAAAAATTTTCAACAATTTGTTTTGAAAGTTTCCCATCCTATGCAATTTAGTGTGCCTTGGTTTTTTCTTCTGACCGCTAAAAATGCTTCTCGTGGCTCACTGGTCATTTTTGAGTTGAAATTTGATACTAATGAAAAATTAGTTTGGGATATGAACAGACATATTACAAAGTTGTTTATCACCATTTTCTATTTTTTCAAAAATTGAAAACAAATTGCTAAATTGTGTACATGTTTTGGCTGAAAACTGATTGCTATTATTTCTTTGCAAATTTCTGCTAGCGACGTTTGCATTGTAAAAACACAAATTTTGTATGCAAGTATGACTGCATTTAAATTTAATTGTACGTAAAACGCAATGATTATAATTTTGTATGAATATTTTGGTTTATCTACAAACAAATGCAAGTAAATATCTTCTGTGTATGCGTGTATGTATGCAACTTGATGTGTCTGTAAGTATGAATACATTGTTTTCCTTATGGGCATGCAAATCAAAACAATTGTAACTAGAAGAATAACTATAACCCAACTTGATTATACTTATGATTCTAGTTTTTCTTGAAAGTTTGACAAGATACTATATGCATAGTATATGTGTACGCATAAAAGCTTTGCGTATGTGTGTTTTTATATAAACTGTATGTATCTATCTAAAGGTGTACAACTTTTTGCATGTAAAAATGTAATTAAGCATGTATGTAGATACTATTTGTTTGTATATTTGTATGTTTTTATAAAAGTAAGAACTCTTGACTGTATGTCTGCTTGATTGAGTGAATGAATATAAACAATGTATATTTTTGTATCAATGTATGTTTTGTATCATTGTATGTTCTTCAGTTTAAAAGCATTTAAAAGTTTGCTTGTTGATAAATTGTACGAATTATTGATTGAGTTTTTACGTCTGTTCAAAAGGAAAATATGTACTCATGAGTAGTTGCATGCTTGTAAAGTACGATCCATGTCTGTTTGTAGGCAAGTACTAATGCATATTCGTATATGAGTATGAAAGGCACGTTTATATGGTTGTATGTAAAGACGTATGAATGTCAGTCTGCAATTTGTGATTCTTTTTGTCTGAATGTGTGTATATATTTGACTTAAAAGTGCAAAGCGAATGTGAGTTGGTTTGTGTGTTTCTATATGGTTGTATTTTATAGGTCAACAGAAGTGTTAAAAGAAACCTTTGCATGAGTGTAAGCAAATCTTTTCGTATAATTGATTGCAGGTTTAAAAGTATTTAAACAAGTATGTACAACTTATGTATGTATTATAGTTTATTTGCTAACTGCTTATGTATAAGACTATATATGTTTGTATTAATGTCTTTCAAAAAGTATGTAGGGAAGTATTTTTGCAAGTATGTATTTTCGTATGAATGTCTCTAAGTAACTTTATATTTGTATGTATAAATGTAGGTACGCATGTATGTATCTATATATGCATGTATGCATTTATGTGTTTCTGTAAGTTTGTGCTTATAAATATATGTATGTATGTTTGTATTCCGTAATTGTGAATGTATTTGTTTTTGTATGTAAGTTTGTATGAATAACCTTATGTAAGTATTTGAATGTGTATGAATAGGCGTATGTATTTAATAAAATACGCATGACTTTTTTTAAAGTATACATGTAAGTTTGCAACTCATGCAAATGTAGTTATCTTTTTATCTTTATACAAGTATGAAGCCTTATATGTTTCGTGGGTTATGTTTGTTTGAGTATAAATGTAATCGTTTATTTTATTTCATAAAAAGTATATAAGTAACTCAACCCAAATCTTTCTTATCTTTCTTCTTAAGTTTCTGGAATATTCTAGAATAATCAACCAGATATTATAATAAAAGTTTTTTTTTTCATTTTCTTGATTTGCAAATTATTATGATAATTAAAAAAAAAAATTCCTCAAAAAGTTTGGTCTTTCATGTATCCCTATTATGAACACTTCAATTTGAAATAGTGGCATAGGCAGCATCGATTTTAATTTTAATTTATCTGCAGTCAATAACTATGAAAATTGTTTTAAAATTGTAACAGAAAAGATCAATTTACAACTTTTCACAAACAATTTGTCGATGGAAGCACCAAACAAAAGTCCAATTGCTGACAGCATGGAGTTTTAAGTATAGGATGAACTATTGCTCACAGAAATAATGATTACGATAACCAAATTGTCAGAAAAAAATTGGAATGAGGAAAATCATTGACCGTGCAGACGATCGATAGAAGAATGGTAGAAAATGGAATGCGGCTGGTCGAGCTGAAGACCTTAAGCAAGCAAAATTTGATTGACAGGTACTGTATATTTGAAGTATGATTGATCAATCTGTTTCAATTACAAATTTTCAATGGCGCGTGCTTTCATCTTTTGACTTATAGTTTTACCCGTTCCAATTCACTGTTTGCTCTCCGTTACCGCAAAACTTTAAAAA
Source organism: Symsagittifera roscoffensis (assembly GCF_963678635.1). Taxonomy (NCBI): domain Eukaryota; kingdom Metazoa; phylum Xenacoelomorpha; order Acoela; family Convolutidae; genus Symsagittifera; species Symsagittifera roscoffensis. The sequence continues at coordinate 43,270,386 of NC_087065.1, forward strand.
AAAATGTATATGTGTAAGTTTTGACTGATTCCGCTCAAGAACATACTCGTTTTGACAAGACTGTTCTCGGAGATTTTCGTTGCTTATTAGACATCAATTTAATTTAAATAATGATAATTGGATCACTCTTAATCACATATTTACAATTAAAATTATCTTGTTCCATTTAAATCTTTTAAAAGTTTGGTTGGTAAGGCCATCAGAAAAAATGAATTTTTGATCATCAGTGTTTATATAATCGATTCAGCGCAAATAGCCAAAGTTATGCTAATCAAAGATCTAGACTTTCTCATCTCCTTATGAGAGCATTCTTCAATCGTAGAATCAACTTGGATCTTTCCAGGAAATCGAGAGGCCCAATTCGGCCTGGAAATGGAGCCACCAACTTCATCTTGTTACTCTTTGCAGATATCAGTCTAACAGTGAGCCCTTAGTGTAGTCGGTAAACAACCAATATTAGCCGAATGGAAACGGGTGCAAAAACAAAAACAGGATCGGAACGCATCAATCTTTGTTATACGTTGCGTCAGTATGAAACGTTTTCAGTCTGTTTTTTGCTGCTTTGTTCGAATAATTAAGTTAATTGCAATAATATTTACCTGTTTGTCTTGTAACCTAACTTGTTTAAAATAAGACGAACAAAACTTTTTTTTTGCTCTTTAGTCTTTAACGTTATAAAAATTTTGTGTTTCATGTAGATTCATGTCTGAAAAATGTTCTATGAAATTGTAAATCACGAAAGGAAATTGAGTTGTTTATTTTGCCAAATTGAAAATTTTCTGAAAGTTTTTTTTTTGCTGAAAAAATGAGTTGAACATCACAAAATACTGAGCATCAGCTTAGAACATTTTTTGTTTCTCTAAAACATACTTTTTAACGTTAGTTTTATCGTAGATAAAAGATTATTTTCTAAGATACGATAGCTCAAGCGATCGATTTTGCATGAATACGGAGAAAAGATGAAAAAGAACACTTGAACCTCTGTTTAATAGCTTTTTCAGAACTAAAATAATTTTTCAAACAACAAAAATTTTGATGGATTATAGAGAAAACTATATAATGTGCATTTTTAGTCAAAGTAATTTGGTCTACGATTAAACTTGCAGCCTAACAGTCAACTGAAGATATATCAAATTACAGAACCATTAAATGAATCGAAAAATAGATTTTTAAGAAAAAGATTACAAATCATAAAACAATGGCTAAAAATTTCGTTTCGAACCAAAACTTTCAATTTTTTGATATGTCAAAGGACTCTATTTGGACCGTATAACAAAACAATTTCAACAATTTGTTTTGAAAGTTTCCCATCCTGTGCAATTTAGTAAGCCTTGATTTTTTCTTCTGACCACTAAAATTGCTTCTCATGGCTCACTGGTCAATTTTGAGTTGAAGATTGATACTGTTGAAAAATTAGTTTGGGAGATCGACAGACATATTACAAAATTGTTTATCACCATTTTCTAATTTCTCAAAGATGAAAAGAAATTTCTAAATTATGTAGATGACTCGGCTGAAAACTGAAAGCTAGCATTTCTTTGCAAATTTCTGCTAGGGACGTTCGCATTGTAAAAATAAAATTATGTATGAAAGTTTGACTGTATTTAAATTTAATTATACGTAAAACGTAATGATTATAATTTTGTATGAATACTTGTGTTTATCTATAAATAGATGCAAATTAAAATTTTTTCTGTATGCGTGTATGTATGCAACTTGATGTGTATGTATGTATGATTACATTTTTTTCCTCATGTGCATGCAAACCAAAACGATTGTAACTAGAAGAACAACTATAACCCAAATTGATTTTACTAATGTTTCTAGCTTTTCTTGAAAGTTTGACAAGATACTTAATGCATAGTATATGTGTACGCATAAATGTTTTGCGTATGTGTGTAATTATGTAAACTGTATGTATCTATGATAAGACTTGTTTTGTTTTTAGCGCAATAACAACGCCTCTGCAGGCGCGTGCTTTTATCTTTGATTTATAATTTTACCCGTTCCAATTCTATGTTTGCTCTCCGTTACCGCAAAACTTTTTGAAAAAATGTATATGTATAAGTTTTGACTGATTCCGCTCAAGAACGTACTCTTTTTGACAAGACTGCTCTCAGAGATTTTTGTTTCTTATTAGAACTCAATTTAAATTAAATAATGATAATTGGATCACTCTTAATCACATATTTACAATTAAAGTTATCTTATTCCATTTAAATCTTTTAAAACTGTGGTTGGTAAGGCCATCAGACAATATGAAAATTTGATCATCAGTGTTTATATAACCGATTCAGCGCAAATAGCCAAAATTATGCTAATCAATGATCTAGACTTACTCATCTCCTTATCAGTGCATTCTTCTATCGTAGAATCAACTTGGATCTTTCCAGGAAGTCGAGAGGCCCAAGTTGGCCTGCAAGTGGAACCAACAACTTCACAACTTCATCTTGTTACTCTTTGCAGATATCAGTCTAACAGTGAGCCCATGGTATAGCCGAAAAACAACCGATATTAGCCGAAAAAAAACGGGCGCAAAAACAAAAACAGGATCGGAACTCATCAGTTTCTGTTATACATGGCGTCAATTTGAAAAGTTTTCAGTCTGTTTTGTGCAGCTTTGTTTGAATAGTTAAGTTGAAGGCATAAGTGTTTAGCTGTTTGTTGTGTAACCTAAATTAATTAAAACAAGAAGAACAAAACTTTTTTTGCTCTTTAGTCTTCAACACTATAAAAACTTTGTGTTTCATGTAAAGTCATGTCTGAAAAATTTTCTATGAAATTGCAAATCACAAAAGAAATTGAGCTGTTTATTTTTCTAAATTGAAAGTTTTCTGAAGGTTTTCTTTAATGCTGAAAAATTGAGTTGAACATCACAAAGTACTGAACATCAGCTTAGATCAACTTTTTTTCTCTAAAACATACCTTTCAACGTTAGTTTTATCATCGTTAAAAGATTTTTTTCTAAGATACGATGGCTCAAGCGATCGAAATTGCATAAATACAGGAGAAAAGATGAAAAAAGAACTGTTGAACCTCTGTTTAATAGCTTTTTCAGAATTAAATATAATTTTTCAAACAACAAAATTTTTGATGGATTATAGAGAAAACAACATAATGTGCAACTTTAGTCAATGCAACTTGGTCTACGATCGAAATTGCAGCCTAATTGTCAACTGAAGATATATCAATTTACAGAACCATTAAATGAATCAAAAAACAAATTTTTTAGAAAAAGTTTAAAAATCATAAAACAATGGCTAAAGTTTTTGTTTTGAACCAAAATTTTCAATTTTTTGATATGTCAAAGGACTCTATTTGGACCGTATAACAAAAAATTTTCAACAATTTGTTTTGAAAGTTTCCCATCCTATGCAATTTAGTGTGCCTTGGTTTTTTCTTCTGACCGCTAAAAATGCTTCTCGTGGCTCACTGGTCATTTTTGAGTTGAAATTTGATACTAATGAAAAATTAGTTTGGGATATGAACAGACATATTACAAAGTTGTTTATCACCATTTTCTATTTTTTCAAAAATTGAAAACAAATTGCTAAATTGTGTACATGTTTTGGCTGAAAACTGATTGCTATTATTTCTTTGCAAATTTCTGCTAGCGACGTTTGCATTGTAAAAACACAAATTTTGCATGCAAGTATGACTGTATTTAAATTTAATTGTACGTAAAACGCAATGATTATAATTTTGTATGAATATTTTGGTTTATCTACAAACAAATGCAAGTAAATATCTTCTGTGTATGCGTGTATGTATGCAACTTGATGTGTCTGTAAGTATGAATACAATGTTTTCCTTATGGGCATGCAAATCAAAACAATTGTAACTAGAAGAATAACTATAACCCAACTTGATTATACTAATGATTCTAGTTTTTCTTGAAAGTTTGACAAGATACTATATGCATAGTATATGTGTACGCATAAAAGCTTTGCGTATGTGTGTTTTTATATAAACTGTATGTATCTATCTAAAGGTGTACAACTTTTTGCATGTAAAAATGTAATTAAGCATGTATGTAGATACTATTTGTTTGTATATTTGTATGTTTTTATAAAAGTAAGAACTCTTGACTGTATGTCTGCTTGATTGAGTGAATGAATAGAAACAATGTATATTTTTGTATCAATGTATGTTTTGTATCATTGTATGTTCTTCAGTTTAAAAGCATTTAAAAGTTTGCTTGTTGATAAATTGTACGAATTATTGATTGAGTTTTTACGTCTGTTTAAAAGGAAAGTATGTACTCATGAGTAGTTGCATGCTTGTAAAGTACGATCCATGTCTGTTTGTAGGCAAGCACTAATGCATATTCGTATATGAGTATGAAAGGCACGTTTATATGGTTGTATGTAAAGACGTATGAATGTCAGTCTGCAATTTGTGATTTTTTTTGTCTGAATGTGTGTATATATTTGACTTAAAAGTGCAAAGTGAATGTAAGTTGGTTTGTGTGTTTCTATATGGTTGTATTTTATAGGTCAACAGAAGTGCTAAAAGAAACCTTTGCATGAGTGTAAGCAAATCTTTTCGTATAATTGATTGCAGGTTTAAAAGTATTTAAACAAGTATGTAAAACTTATGTATGTATTATAGTTTATTTGCTAACTGCTTATGTATAAGACTATATATGTTTGTATTAATGTCTTTCAAAAAGTATGTAGGGAAGTATTTTTGCAAGTATGTATTTTCGTATGAATGTCTCTAAGTAACTTTATATTTGTATGTATAAATGTAGGTACGCATGTATGTATCTATATATGCATGTATGCATTTATGTGTTTCTGTAAGTTTGTGCTTATAAATATATGTATGTATGTTTGTATTCCGTAAGTGTGAATGTATTTGTTTTTGTATGTAAGTTTGTATGAATAACCTTATGTAAGTATTTGAATGTGTATGAATAGGCGTATGTATTTAATAAAATACGCATGACTTTTTTTAAAGTATACATGTAAAATTGCAACTCATGCAAATGTAGTTATCTTTTTATCTTTATACAAGTATGAAGCCTTATATGTTTCGTGGGTTAAGTTTGTTTGAGTATAAATGTAATCGTTTATTTTATTTCATAAAAAGTATATAAGTAACTCAACCCAAATCTTTCTTATCTTTCTTCTTAAGTTTCTGGAATATTCTAGAATAATCAACCAGATATTATAATAAAAGTTTTTTTTTCATTTTCTTGATTTGCAAATTATAATGATAATTAAAAAAAAAAAATTCCTCAAAAAGTTTGGTCTTTCATGTATCCCTATTATGAACACTTCAATTTGAAATAGTGGCATAGGCAGCATCGATTTTAATTTTAATTTATCTGCAGTCAATAACTATGAAAATTGTTTTAAAATTGTAACAGAAAAGATCAATTTACAAGTTTTCACAAACAATTTGTCGATGGAAGCACCAAACAAAAGTCCAATTGCTGACAGCATGGAGTTTTAAGTATAGGATGAACTGTTGCTCACAGAAATAATGATTACGATAACCAAATTGTCAGAAAAAAATTGGAATGAGGAAAATCATTGACCGTGCAGACGATCGATAGAAGAATGGTAGAAAATGGAATGCGGCTGGTCAAGCTGAAGACCTTAAGCAAGCAAAATTTGATTGACAGGTACTGTATATTTGAAGTATGATTGATCAATCTGTTTCAATTACAAATTTTCAATGGCGCGTGCTTTCATCTTTTGACTTATAGTTTTACCCGTTCCAATTCACTGTTTGCTCTCCGTTACCGCAAAACTTTAAAAAAAATGTATATGTGTAAGTTTTGACTGTTTCCGCTCAAGAACATACTCGTTTTGACAAGACTGTTCTCGGAGATTTTCGTTGCTTATTAGACATCAATTTAATTTAAATAATGATAATTGGATCACTCTTAATCACATATTTACAATTAAAATTATCTTGTTCCATTTAAATCTTTCAAAAGTTTGGTTGGTAAGGCCATCAGAAAAAATGAATTTTTGATCATCAGTTTTTATATAATCGATTCAGCTCAAATAGCCAAAGTTATGCTAATCAAAGATCTAGACTTTCTCATCTCCTTATGAGAGCATTCTTCAATCGTAGAATCAACTTGGATCTTTCCAGGAAGTCGAGAGGCCCAATTCGGCCTGGAAATGGAGCCACCAACTTCATCTTGTTACTCTTTGCAGATATCAGTCTAACAGTGAGCCCTTAGTGTAGTCGGTAAACAACCAATATTAGCCGAATGGAAACGGGTGCAAAAACAAAAACAGGATCGGAACGCATCAATCTCTGTTATACGTTGCGTCAGTATGAAACGTTTTCAGTCTGTTTTTAGCTGCTTTGTTCGAATAATTAAGTTAATTGCAATAATATTTACCGGTTTGTCTTGTAACCTAACTTGTTTAAAATAAGACGAACAAAACTTCTAAAAATTTTGTTTTAAAAATTTTGTGTTTCATGTAGATTCATGTCTGAAAAATGTTCTATGAAATTGTAAATCACGAAAGGAAATTGAGTTGTTTATTTTGCCAAATTGAAAATTTTCTGAAATTTTTTTTTTGCTGAAAAAATGAGTTGAACATCACAAAATACTGAGCATCAGCTTAGAACATTTTTTGTTTCTCTAAAACATACTTTTTAACGTTAGTTTTATCATAGATAAAAGATTATTTTCTAAGATACGATAGCTCAAGCGATCGATTTTGCATGAATACGGAGAAAAGATGAAAAAGAACACTTGAACCTCTGTTTAATAGCTTTTTCAGAACTAAAATAATTTTTCAAACAACAAAAATTTTGATGGATTATAGAGAAAACAACATAATGTGCATTTTTAGTCAAAGTAATTTGGTCTACGATTAAACTTGCAGCCTAACAGTCAACTGAAGATATATCAAATTACAGAACCATTAAATGAATCGAAAAACAGATTTTTAAGAAAAAGATTACAAATCATAAAACAATGGCTAAAAATTTCGTTTCTAACCGAAACTTTCAATTTTTTGATATGTCAAAGCACTCTATTTGGACCGTATAACAAAAAAATTTCAACAATTTGTTTTGAAAGTTTCCCATCCTGTGCAATTTAGTAAGCCTTGATTTTTTCTTCTGACCACTAAAATTGCTTCTCATGGCTCACTGGTCAATTTTGAGTTGAAGTTTGATACTGTTGAAAAATTAGTTTGGGAGATCGACAGACATATTACAAAATTGTTTATCACCATTTTCTAATTTCTCAAAGATGAAAAGAAATTTCTAAATTGTGTAGATGACTCGGCTGAAAACTGAAAGCTAGCATTTCTTTGCAAATTTCTGCTAGGGACGTTCGCATTGTAAAAATAAAATTATGTATGAAAGTTTGACTGTATTTAAATTTAATTATACGTAAAACGTAATGATTATAATTTTGTATGAATACTTGTGTTTATCTATAAACAGATGCAAGTTAAAATTTTTTCTGTATGCGTGTATGTATGCAACTTGATGTGTATGTATGTATGATTACATTTTTTTCCTCATGTGCATGCAAACCAAAACGATTGTAACTAGAAGAACAACTATAACCCAAATTGATTTTACTAATGTTTCTAGCTTTTCTTGAAAGTTTGACAAGATACTATATGCATAGTATATGTGTACGCATAAATGTTTTGCGTATGTGTGTAATTATGTAAACTGTATGTATCTATGATAAGACTTGTTTTGTTTTTAGCGCAATAACAACGCCTCTGCAGGCGCGTGCTTTTATCTTTGATTTATAATTTTACCCGTTCCAATTCTATGTTTGCTCTCCGTTACCGCAAAACTTTTTGAAAAAATGTATATGTATAAGTTTTGACTGATTCCGCTCAAGAACGTACTCTTTTTGACAAGACTGCTCTCAGAGAATTTTGTTTCTTATTAGAACTCAATTTAAATTAAATAATGATAATTGGATCACTCTTAATCACATATTTACAATTAAAGTTATCTTATTCCATTTAAATCTTTTAAAACTGTGGTTGGTAAGGCCATCAGACAATATGAAAATTTGATCATCAGTGTTTATATAACCGATTCAGCGCAAATAGCCAAAGTTATGCTAATCAATGATCTAGACTTACTCATCTCCTTATCAGTGCATTCTTCTATCGTAGAATCAACTTGGATCTTTCCAGGAAGTCGAGAGGCCCAAGTTGGCCTGGAAGTGGAACCAACAACTTCACAACTTCATCTTGTTACTCTTTGCAGATATCAGTCTAACAGTGAGCCCATGGTATAGCCGGAAAACAACCGATATTAGCCGAAAGAAAACGGGCGCAAAAACAAAAACAGGATCGGAACTCATCAGTTTCTGTTATACATGGCGTCAATTTGAAAAGTTTTTCAGTCTGTTTTGTGCTGCTTTGTTTGAATAGTTAAGTTGAATGCAATAGTGTTTAGCTGTTTGTTTTGTAACCTAAATTAATTAAAACAAGAAGAACAAAACTTTTTTTGCTCTTTAGTCTTCAACACTATAAAAACTTTGTGTTTCATGTAAAGTCATGTCTGAAAAATTTTCTATGAAATTGCAAATCACAAAAGAAATTGAGCTGTTTATTTTTCCAAATTGAAAGTTTTCTGAAAGTTTTCTTTAATGCTGAAAAATTGAGTTGAACATCACAAAGTACTGAACATCAGCTTAGAACAACTTTTTTTCTCTAAAACATACCTTTCAACGTTAGTTTTATCATCGTTAAAAGATTTTTTTCTAAGATACGATGGCTCAAGCGATCGAAATTGCATAAATACAGGAGAAAAGATGAAAAAAGAACTGTTGAACCTCTGTTTAATAGCTTTTTCAGAATTAAATATAATTTTTCAAACAACAAAATTTTTGATGGATTATAGAGAAAACAACATAATGTGCATTTTTAGTCAGAGTAATTTGGTCTACGATTAAACTTGCAGCCTAATTGTCAACTGAAGATATATCAATTTACAGAACCATTAAATGAATCAAAAAACAAATTTTTTAGAAAAAGTTTAAAAAGCATAAAACAATGGCTAAAAATTTTGTTTTGAACCAAAATTTTTAATTTTTTGATATGTCAAAGGACTCTATTTGGAACGTATAACAAAAAATTTTCAACAATTTGTTTTAAAAGTTTCCCATCCTATGCAATTTAGTGTGCCTTGGTTTTTTCTTCTGACCGCTAAAAATGCTTCTCGTGGCTCACTGGTCATTTTGAGTTGAAATTTGATACTAATGAAAAATTAGTTTGGGATATGAACAGACATATTACAAAGTTGTTTATCACCATTTTCTATTTTTTCAAAAATTGAAAACAAATTGCTAAATTGTGTACATGTTTTGGCTGAAAACTGATTGCTATTATTTCTTTGCAAATTTCTGCTAGCGACGTTTGCATTGTAAAAACACAAATTTTGTATGCAAGTATGACTGTGATTAAATTTAATTGCACGTAAAACGCAATGATTATAATTTTGTATGAATATTTTGGTTTATCTACAAACAAATGCAAGTAAATATCTTCTGTGTATGCGTGTATGAATGCAACTTGATGTGTCTGTAAGTATGAATACAATTTTTTCCTTATGGGCATGCAAATCAAAACAATTGTAACTAGAAGAATAACTATAACCCAACTTGATTATACTAATGATTCTAGTTTTTCTTGAAAGTTTGACAAGATACTATATGCATAGTATATGTGTACGCATAAATGCTTTGCGTATGTGTGTTTTTATATAAACTGTATGTATCTATCTAAAGGTGTACAACTTTTTGCATGTAAAAATGTAATAAGCATGTATGTAGATACTATTTGTTTGTATATTTGTATGTTTTTATAAAAGTAAGAACTCTTGACTGTATGTCTGCTTGATTGAGTGAATGAATATAAACAATGTATATTTTTGTATCAATATATGTTTTTCAGTTTAAAGTCATTTAAAAGATTGCTTGTTGATAAATTGTACGAATTATTGATTGAGATTTTACGTCTATTTAAACGGAAAGTGTGTACTCATGAGTAGTTGCATGCTTGTAAAGTACGATCCATATTTTCGTATGTATTTTCGTATGAATGTCTCTAAGTAACTTTATATTTGTATGTATAAATGTAGGTACGCATGTATGTATCTATATATGCATGTATGCATTTATGTGTTTCTGTAAGTTTGTGCTTCTAAATATATGTATGTATGTTTGTATTCCGTAAGTGTGAATGTATTTGTTTTTGTATGTAAGTTTGTATGAATAACCTTATGTAAGTATTTGAATGTGTATGAATAGGCGTATGTTTTTAATAAAATACGTATGACTTTTTTTAAAGTATACATGTAAGTTTGCAACTCATGCAAATGTAGTTATCTTTTTATCTTTATACAAGTATGAAGCCTTATATGTTTCGTGGGTTATGTTTGTTTGAGTATAAATGTAATCGTTTATTTTATTTCATAAAAAGTATATAAGTAACTCAACCCAAATCTTTCTTATCTTTCTTCTTAAGTTTCTGGAATATTCTAGAATAATCAACCAGATATTATAATAAAAGTTTTTTTTTCATTTTCTTGATTTGCAAATTATTATGATATTTTTTTAAAAAAAACTTTCCTCAAAAAGTTTGGTCTTTCATGTATCCCTATTATGAACACTTCAATTTGAAATAGTGGCATAGGCAGCATCGAGTTTAATTTTAGTTTATCTGCAGTCAATGACTATGAAAATTGTTTTAAAATTGTAACAGAAAAGATCAATTTACAAGTTTTCACAAACGATTTGTCGATGGAAGCACCAAACAAAAGTTCAATTGCTGACAGCATGGAGCTTTAAGTATAGGATGAACTGTTGCTCACAGAAATAATGATTACGATAACCAAATTGTCAGAAAAAAATTGGAATGAGGAAAATCATTGACCGTGCAGACGATCGATAGAAGAATGGTAGAAAATGGAATGCGGCTGGTCGAGCTGAAGACCTTAAGCAAGCAAAATTTGATTGACAGGTACTGTATATTTGAAGTATGATTGATCAGTCTGTTTCAATTACAAATTTTCAATGGCGCGTGCTTTCATCTTTTGACTTATAGCTTTACCCGTTCCAATTCACTGTTTGCTCTCCGTTACCGCAAAACTTTAAAAAAAAATGTATATGTGTAAGTTTTGACTGATTCCGCTCAAGAACATACTCGTTTTGAAAAGACCGTTCTCGGAGATTTTCGTTGCTTATTAGACATCAATTTAATTAAAATAATGATAATTGGATCACTCTTAATCACATATTTACAATTAAAATTATCTTGTTCCATTTAAATCTTTTAAAAGTTTGGTTGGTAAGGCCATCAGAAAAAATGAATTATTGATCATCAGTGTTTATATATTCGATTCAGCGCAAATAGCCAAAGTTATGCTAATCAAATATCTAGACTTTCTCATCTCCTTATGAGAGCATTCTTCTATCGTAGAATCAACTTGGATCTTTCCAGGAAGTCGAGAGGCCCAATTCGGCCTGGAAATGGAGCCACCAACTTCATCTTGTTACTCTTTGCAGATATCAGTCTAACAGTGAGCCCTTAGTGTAGTCGGTAAACAACCAATATTAGCCGAATGGAAACGGGTGCAAAAACAAAAACAGGATCGGAACGCATCAATCTCTGTTATACGTTGCGTCAGTATGAAACGTTTTCAGTCTGTTTTTTGCTGCTTTGTTCGAATAATTAAGTTAATTGCAATAATATTTACCTGTTTGTCTTGTAACCTAACTTATTTAAAATAAGACGAACAAAACTTTTTATTTGCTCTTTAGTCTTTAACGTTATAAAAATTTTGTGTTTCATGTAGATTCATGTCTGAAAAATGTTCTATGAAATTGTAAATCACGAAAGGAAATTGAGTTGTTTATTTTGCCAAATTGAAAATTTTCTGAAAGTTTTTTTTTGCTGAAAAAATGAGTTGAACATCACAAAGTACTGAGCATCAGCTTAGAACATTTTTTGTTTCTCTAAAACATACTTTTTAACGTTAGTTTTATCATAGATAAAAAATTATTTTCTAAGATACGATAGCTCAAGCGATCGATTTTGCATGAATACGGGGAAAAGATGAAAAAGAGGACTTGAACCTCTGTTTAATAGCTTTTTCAGAACTAAATATAATTTTTCAAACAACAAAAATTTTGATGGATTATAGAGAAAACAACATAATGTGCATTTTTAGTCAGAGTAATTTGGTCTACGATTAAACTTGCAGCCTAACAGTCAACTGAAGATATATCAAATTACAGAACCATTAAATGAATCGAAAAACAGATTTTTAAGAAAAAGATTACAAATCATAAAACAATGGCTAAAAATTTCGTTTCGAACCAAAACTTTCAATTTTTTGATTTGTCATAGGACTCTATTTGGACCGTATAACAAAAAAATTTCAACAATTTGTTTTGAAAGTTTCCCATCCTGTGCAATTTAGTAAGCCTTGATTTTTTCTTCTGAATACTAAAATTGCTTCTCATGGCTCACTGGTCAATTTTGAGCTGAAGTTTGATACTGTTGAAAAATTAGTTTGGGAGATCGACAGACATATTACAAAATTGTTTATCACCATTTTCTATTTTCTCAAAGATGAAAAGAAATTTCTAAATTGTGTAGATGACTTGGCTGAAAACTGAAAGCTAGCATTTCTTTGCAAATTTCTGATAGGGACGTTTGCATTGTAAAAATAAAATTATGTATGAAAGTTTGACTGTATTTAAATTTAATTATACGTAAAACGTAATGATTATAATTTTGTATGAAAACTTGTGTTTATCTATTAACAGATGCAAGTTAAAATTTTTTCTGTATGCGTGTATGTATGCAACTTGATGTGTATGTATGTATGAATACATTTTTTTCCTCATGTGCATGCAAACCAAAACGATTGTAACTAGAAGAACAATTATAACCCAAATTGATTTTACTAATGTTTCTAGCTTTTCTTGAAAGTTTGACAAGATACTATATGCATAGTATATGTGTACGCATAAATGTTTTGCGTATGTGTGTAATTATGTAAACTGTATGTATCTATGTAAAAGTGTACAACTTTTTGCACGTATAAATGTAATTAAGCATGTATATACATACTACTTGTTTTGTATATTTGTATGTTTTTATAAAAATAAGAACTCCTGACTGCATGTCTGCTTGATTGAGTGAATAAATATAAACAATGTATACTTTTTGAATCAGTGTATATTTTTGTATCAATGAATGTTTTTCAGTTTAAAAGTATTTAAAAGCTTGCTAGTTGATAAATTGTACGAATTATTGATTGAGTTTTTATGTCTGTTTAAAAGGAAAGTGTGTACTCATGAGTAGTTGCATGCTTGTAAAGTACGATCCATGTCTTTTTGTAGGCAATTATTTATGCATATTTGTATATGAGTATGAAAGGCACGTTTATATGGTTGTATGTAAAGACGTAAGAATGCCAGTCTGTAATGCGCGATTCTTTTTGTCTGAATGTGTGTATATATTCTTCCTTAAAGTGTGAAGTGAATGTAAGTTGGTTTGTGTGTTTACATATGGTTGTATTTTATAGGTCAACAGAAGTGTTAAAAGAAACCTTTGCATGAGTGTAAGCTAATCTTTTCGTATAATTGATTGCAGGTTTAAAAGTATTTAAACAAGTATGTAAAACTTATGTATATATTATAGTTTATTTGCTAACTGCTTATGTATAAGACTATATATGTTTGTATTAATGTCTTTCAAAAAGTATGTAGGGAAGTATTTTTGCAAGTATGTATTTTTATATGAATGTCTCTAAATAACTTTATATTTGTATGTATAAATGTAGGTACGCATGTATGTATCTATATATGCATGTATGTATTTATGTGTTTCTGTAAGTTTGTGCTTCTAAATATATGTATGTATGTTTGTATTCCGTAAGTGTGAATGTATTTGTTTTTGTATGTAAGTTTGTATGAATAACCTTATGTAAGTATTTGAATGTGTATGAATAGGCGTATGTTTTTAATAAAATACGTATGACTTTTTTTAAAGTATACATGTAAGTTTGCAACTCATGCAAATGTAGTTATCTTTTTATCTTTATACAAGTATGAAGCCTTATATGTTTCGTGGGTTATGTTTGTTTGAGTATAAATGTAATCGTTTATTTTATTTCATAAAAAGTATATAAGTAACTCAACCCAAATCTTTCTTATCTTTCTTCTTAAGTTTCTGGAATATTCTAGAATAATCAACCAGATATTATAATAAAAGTTTTTTTTTCATTTTCTTGATTTGCAAATTATTATGATATTTTTTTAAAAAAAACTTTCCTCAAAAAGTTTGGTCTTTCATGTATCCCTATTATGAACACTTCAATTTGAAATAGTGGCATAGGCAGCATTGAGTTTAATTTTAGTTTATCTGCAGTCAATGACTATGAAAATTGTTTTAAAATTGTAACAGAAAAGATCAATTTACAAGTTTTCACAAACGATTTGTCGATGGAAGCACCAAACAAAAGTATAGGATGAACTGTTGCTCACAGAAATAATGATTACGATAACCAAATTGTCAGAAAAAAATTGGAATGAGGAAAATCATTGACCGTGCAGACGATCGATAGAAGAATGGTAGAAAATGGAATGCGGCTGGTCGAGCTGAAGACCTTAAGCAAGCAAAATTTGATTGACAGGTACTGTATATTTGAAGTATGATTGATCAGTCTGTTTCAATTACAAATTTTCAATGGCGCGTGCTTTCATCTTTTGACTTATAGCTTTACCCGTTCCAATTCACTGTTTGCTCTCCGTTACCGCAAAACTTTAAAAAAAATGTATATGTGTAAGTTTTGACTGATTCCGCTCAAGAACATACTCGTTTTGAAAAGACCGTTTTCGGAGATTTTCGTTGCTTATTAGACATCAATTTAATTAAAATAATGATAATTGGATCACTCTTAATCACATATTTACAATTAAAATTATCTTGTTCCATTTAAATCTTTTAAAAGTTTGGTTGGTAAGGCCATCAGAAAAAATGAATTTTTGATCATCAGTGTTTATATATTCGATTCAGCGCAAATAGCCAAAGTTATGCTAATCAAAGATCTAGACTTTCTCATCTCCTTATGAGAGCATTCTTCTATCGTAGAATCAACTTGGATCTTTCCAGGAAGTCGAGAGGCCCAATTCGGCCTGGAAATGGAGCCACCAACTTCATCTTGTTACTCTTTGCAGATATCAGTCTAACAGTGAGCCCTTAGTGTAGTCGGTAAACAACTAATATTAGCCGAATGGAAACGGGTGCAAAAACAAAAACAGGATCGGAACGCATCAATCTCTGTTATACGTTGCGTCAGTATGAAACGTTTTCAGTCTGTTTTTTGCTGCTTTGTTCGAATAATTAAGTTAATTGCAATAATATTTACCTGTTTGTCTTGTAACCTAACTTATTTAAAATAAGACGAACAAAACTTTTTATTTGCTCTTTAGTCTTTAACGTTATAAAAATTTTGTGTTTCATGTAGATTCATGTCTGAAAAATGTTCTATGAAATTGTAAATCACGAAAGGAAATTGAGTTGTTTATTTTGCCAAATTGAAAATTTTCTGAAAGTTTTTTTTTGCTGAAAAAATGAGTTGAACATCACAAAGTACTGAGCATCAGCTTAGAACATTTTTTGTTTCTCTAAAACATACTTTTTAACGTTAGTTTTATCATAGATAAAAAATTATTTTCTAAGATACGATAGCTCAAGCGATCGATTTTGCATGAATACGGGGAAAAGATGAAAAAGAGGACTTGAACCTCTGTTTAATAGCTTTTTCAGAACTAAATATAATTTTTCAAACAACAAAAATTTTGATGGATTATAGAGAAAACAACATAATGTGCATTTTTAGTCAGAGTAATTTGGTCTACGATTAAACTTGCAGCCTAACAGTCAACTGAAGATATATCAAATTACAGAACCATTAAATGAATCGAAAAACAGATTTTTAAGAAAAAGATTACAAATCATAAAACAATGGCTAAAAATTTCGTTTCGAAACAAAACTTTCAATTTTTTGATTTGTCATAGGACTCTATTTGGACCGTATAACAAAAAAATTTCAACATTTTGTTTTGAAAGTTTCCCATCCTGTGCAATTTAGTAAGCCTTGATTTTTTCTTCTGACCACTAAAATTGCTTCTCATGGCTCACTGGTCAATTTTGAGCTGAAGTTTGATACTGTTGAAAAATTAGTTTGGGAGATCGACAGACATATTACAAAATTGTTTATCACCATTTTCTATTTTCTCAAAGATGAAAAAAAATTTCTAAATTGTGTAGATGACTTGGCTGAAAACTGAAAGCTAGCATTTCTTTGCAAATTTCTGATAGGGACGTTTGCATTGTAAAAATAAAATTATGTATGAAAGTTTGACTGTATTTAAATTTAATTATACGTAAAACGTAATGATTATAATTTTGTATGAAAACTTGTGTTTATCTATTAACAGATGCAAGTTAAAATTTTTTCTGTATGCGTGTATGTATGCAACTTGATGTGTATGTATGTATGAATACATTGTTTTCCTCATGTGCATGCAAACCAAAACGATTGTAACTAGAAGAACAATTATAACCCAAATTGATTTTACTAATGTTTCTAGCTTTTCTTGAAAGTTTGACAAGATACTATATGCATAGTATATGTGTACGCATAAATGTTTTGCGTATGTGTGTAATTATGTAAACTGTATGTATCTATGTAAAAGTGTACAACTTTTTGCACGTATAAAGGTAATTAAGCATGTATATACATACTATTTGTTTTGTATATTTGTATGTTTTTATAAAAATAAGAACTCCTGACTGCATGTCTGCTTGATTGAGTGAATAAATATAAACAATGTATACTTTTTGAATCAGTGTATATTTTTGTATCAATGAATGTTTTTCAGTTTAAAAGTATTTAAAAGCTTGCTAGTTGATAAATTGTACGAATTATTGATTGAGTTTTTACGTCTGTTTAAAAGGAAAGTGTGTACTCATGAGTAGTTGCATGCTTGTAAAGTACGATCCATGTCTTTTTGTAGGCAAGTACTTATGCATATTTGTATATCAGTATGAAAGGTACGTTTATATGGTTGTTTGTGAAGACGTATGAATGCCAGTCTGTAATGCGCGATTATTTTTGTCTGAATGTGTGTATATATTCTTCCTAAAAGCGTGAAGTGAATGTAAGTTAGTTTGTGTGTTTACTTGTAAATTTTAACTTGTACTGTATATTTGAAGGATGATTGATCAATCTGTTTCAATCACAAATTTTCAATGGCACGTGCTTTCATCTTTTGACTTATAGTTTTACCCGTTCCAATTCACTGTTTGCTCTCCGTTACCGCAAAACTTCAAAAAAAAGTATATGTGTAAGTTTTGACTGATTCCGCTCAAGAACTTACTCGTTATGACAAGACTGCTCTCGGATACTTTCGTTACTTATTAGACATCAATTTAATTTAAATAATGATAATTGGATCACTCTTAATCACATATTTAATATTAAAGTTATCTTATTCCATTTAAATCTTTTAAAACTGTGGTTGATAAAGCCATAAGAAAAAATGAATTTTTGATCATCAGTGTTTATATAATCGATTCAGCGCAAATAGCCAAAGTTATGCTAATCAAAGATCTAGACTTACTCATCTCCTTATGAGTGCATTCTTCTATCGTAGAATCAACTTGGATCTTTCCAGGAAGTCGAGAGGACCAAGTCGGCCTGGAAATGGAGCCATTAGCTTCATCTTGTTACTCTTTGCAGATATCAGTCTAACAGTGAGCCCTTGGTGCAGTCGGCAAACAACCAATTTTAGCCGAATGGAAACGGGCGCAAAAACAAAAACAGGATCGGAACGCATCAATCTCTGTTATAAGTTGCGTCAATATGAAAAGTGTTCAGTCTGTTTTTTGCTGCTTTGTTCGAATACTTAAGTTGTATGCAATAATGTTTAGCTGTTTGTTTTGTAACCTAAATTTTTTAAAACAAAAAGAACAAAGCTTTTTTTGCTCTTTAGTCTTTAACACTAAAAAAAACTTTGTGTTTCATGTAGATTCATGTCTGAAAAATATTCTATGAAATTGCAAATCACAAAAGAAAACTGAGTTGTTTATTTTGCCAAATTGAAAGTTTTCTCAAAGTTTTCTCTAATGCTAAAAAATTAAGTTGAACATCACAAAGTACTGAACAACTTTCAGCTTAGAACAACTTTTCTTTCTCTAAAACATACCATTTAACGTTAGTTTTATCATAGTTAAAAGATTATTTTCTAAGATACGATAGCTCAAGCGATCGATTTTGCATAAATACGGTGGGAACGATGAAGAAAAAACCGTTTAACCTCTGTTTAATAGCTTTTTCAGACTCAAAATAATTTTTCAAACAACAAAAATTTTGATGGATTATAGAGAAAACAACATCATGTGCAACTTTAGTCAATGTAACTTGGTCTACGATTAAACTTGCAGCCTAATAGTCAACTGAAGATATATCAAATTAAAGAACCATTAAATCAATCAAAAACAAGTTTTTTAGAAAAAGATTATAAATCATAAAACAATGGCTAAAAATTTTGTTTCGAATCAAAACTTTCAATATTTTGATATGTCAAAGGACTCTATTTGGACCGTATAACAAAAAAAATTTCAACAATTTGTTTTGAAAGTTTCCCATCCGGTGCAATTTAGTAAGCCTTGATTTTTTCTTCTGACCACTAAAATTGCTTCTCATGGCTCACTGGTCAATTTTGAGTTGAAGTTTGATACTGTTGAAAAATTAGTTTGGGAGATCGACAGACATATTACAAAAATCGTTTATCACCATTTTCTATTTTCTCAAAGATGAAAAGAAATTTCTAAATTGTGTAGATGACTTGGCTGAAAACTGAAAGCTAGCATTTCTTTGCAAATTTCTGATAGGGACGTTTGCATTGTAAAAATAAAATTATGTATGAAAGTTTGACTGTATTTAAATTTAACTAAACGTAAAACGTAATAATTATATTTTTGTATGAACACTTGTGTTTATCTATAAACAAATGCAAGTTAAAATCTTTTGTGTATGCGTGTATGTATGCAACTTGATGTGTCTGTATGTATGAATACAATGTTTTCCTCATGTGCATGCAAACCAAAACGATTGTAACTAGAAGAATAACTATAACCCAATTTGATTTTACTAATGTTTCTAGCTTTTCTTGAAAGTTTGACAAGATACTATATGCATAGTTTATGTGTACGCATAAATGCTTTGCGTATGTGGGTAATTATATAATTTTTATGTATCTATGTAAAAGTGTACAATTTTGCACGTATAAATGTAATTAAGCATGTATGGACATACAATTTGTTTTGTATATTTGTATGTTTTTGTAAAAGTGAGAACTCCTGACTGCATGTCTGCTTGATTGAGTGAATGAATATAAACAATGTAAACTTTTTGTATCAATGTATTTTTTTGTATCAATGTATGTTTTTCAGTTTAAAAGTATTTAAAAGTTTGCTTTTTGATAAATTGTACGAATTATTGATTGAGTTTTTACGTCTGTTTAAAAGGAATGTGTGTACTCATGAGTAGTTGCATGCTTGTAAAGTACGATCCATGTCTTTTTGTAGGCAAGTACTTATGCATATTTGTATATGAGTATGAAAGGCACGTTTATATGGTTGTATGTAAAGACGTAAGAATGCCAGTCTGTAATGCGCGATTCTTTTTGTCTGAATGTGTGTATATATTCTTCCTTAAAGTGTGAAGTGAATGTAAGTTGGTTTGTGTGTTTACATATGGTTGTATTTTATAGGTCAGCAGAATTATTAAAAGAAATCTTTGCATGTGTGTAAGCAAAACTTTTCGTATAATTGATTGCAGGTTTAAAAGTATTTAAGCAAGTATGTAAAACTTATGTATGTATGATAGTTTGTTTGCTAACTGCTTATATATAAGACTATATATGTGTGTATTAATGTCTTTCAAAAAGACTTCATTTTTGAAGGTACGTATGCAGGGAAGTATTTTTGCAAGTATGTATTTTCGTATGAATGTCTCTAAGTAACTATAAATTTGTATGTATATATGTAGGTACGCGTGTATGTATCTATGTATGCATGTATGCATTTATGTGTTTCTGTAAGTTTGTGCTTATGTATATATGTATGTATGTTTGTATTCCGTAAGTGTGTATGTATTTGTTTTTGTATGTAAATTTGTATGAATAACCTTATGTAAGTATTTGAATGTGTATGAATAAACGTATGTATTTAAAAAAATGCGTATGACTTTTTTTAAAGTATTCATGTAAGTTTGCAACTCATGCAAATGTAGTTATTTTTTTATCTTTAAACAAGTATGCAGTCTTATATGTTTCGTGGGTTTTGTATGTTTGAGTATAAATGTAATCGTTTACTTTATTTTATAAAAAGTATGTAAGTAACTCAACCCAAATCTTTCTTATCTTTCTTCTTGAGTTTCTGGAATATTCTAGAATAATCAACCAGATTTTATAATGATATTTTTTTTTCATTTTCTTGTTTTGCAAATTAAGATGATAAATTTTTTTTAAAAACATTCCTCGAAAAATTTGGTCTTCAATATATCCTTATTATAAATAAAGGCATAAGCAGCATCGATTTTAATTTCAATTTATCTGCAGTCAATGATTATGAAAATTGTTTTAAAATTGTAACAGAAAAGATCAATTTTCAAGTTCTCACAAAAAATTTGTCAATGGAAGCACCAAACAACAAGTCCAATTGGTGACAGCATGGAGTCCTAAGTGTAGGATGATCTGTTGCTCACAGAGATAATGATTACGATAACCAAATTGTCAGAAAAAAATTGGAATGAGGAAAATCATTGACCGTGCAGACGATCGATAGAAGAATGGTAGAAAATGGAATGCGGCTGGTCGAGCTGAAGACCTTAAGCAAGCAAAATTTGATTGACAGGTACTGTATATTTGAAGTATGATTGATCAATCTGTTTCAATTACAAATTTTCAATGGCGCGTGCTTTCATCTTTTGACTTATAGTTTTACCCGTTCCAATTCACTGTTTGCTCTCCGTTACCGCAAAACTTTAAAAAAAAATGTATATGTGTAAGTTTTGACTGATTCCGCTCAAGAACATACTCGTTATGACAAGACTGCTCTCGGAGACTTTCGTTACTTATTAGACATCAATTTAATTTAAATAATGATAATTGGATCACTCTTAATCACATATTTAATATTAAAGTTATCTTATTCCATTTAAATCTTTTAAAACTGTGGTTGATAAGGCCATAAGAAAAAATGAATTTTTGATCATCAGTGTTTATATAATCGATTCAGCGCAAATAGCCAAAGTTATGCTAATCCAAGATCTAGACTTACTCATCTCCTTATGAGTGCATTCTTCTATCGTAGAATCAACTTGGATCTTTTCAGGAAGACGAGAGGCCCAAGTCGGCCTGGAAATGGAGCCACCAGCTTCATCTTGTTACTCTTTGCAGATATCAGTCTAACAGTGAGCCCTTGGTGCAGTCGGCAAACAACCAATATTAGCCGAATGGAAACGGGCGCAAAAACAAAAACAGGATCGGAACACATCAATCTATGTTATACGTTGCGTCAATATGAAAAGTTTTCAGTCTGTTTTGTGCTGCTTTGTTCGAATAGTTAAGTTGTATGCAATAATTTTTAGCTGTTTGTTTTGCAACCTAAATTACTTAAAACAAGAAGAACAAAGCTTTTTTTTTGCTCTCTATTCTCTGTGTTCCATGTAGGTTCATGTCTGAAAAATGTTCTATGAAATTGCAAATCACAAAAGAAAATTACGTTGTATATTTTGCCAAATTGAAAGTTTTCTCAAAATTTTCTCTAATGCCGAACAATTAAGTTGAACATCACAAAGTACTGAACAACTTTCAGCTTAGAATAACTTTTCTTTCTCTAAAACATACCATTTAACGTTAATTTTATCATAGTTAAAAGATTATTTTCTAAGATACGATAGCTCAAGCGATCGAATTTGCATAAATACGGTGGGAAAGATGAAGAAAGAACCGTTTAACCTCTGTTTAATAGCTTTTTCAGACTTTATTTAATTTTTCAAACAACGAAAATTTTGATGGATTATAGATAAAACAACATCATGTGCAACTTTAGTCAATGTAACTTGGTCTACGATTAAACTTGCAGCCTAAAAGTCAACTGAAGATATATCAAATTACAGAACCATTAAATCAATCAAAAAACAAATGTTTTAGAAAAAGATTATAAATCATAAAACAATGGCTAAAAATTTTGTTTCGAATCAAAACTTTCAATTTTTTGATATGTCAAAGGACTCCATTTGGACCGTATAACGAAAAAATTTCAACAATTTGTTTTGAAAGTTTCCCATCCTGTGCAATTTAGTAAGCCTTGATTTTTTCTTCTGAAAAAGGCTTCTCATGGCTCACTGGTCAATTTTGAGTTGAAGTTTGATACTGTTGAAAAATTAGTTTGGGAGATCGACAGACATATTACAAAATTGTTTATCACCATTTTCTATTTTCTCAAAGATGAAAAGAATTTTCTAAATTGTGTAGATGACTTGGCTGAAAACTGAAAGCTAGCATTTTTTTGCAAATTTCTGCTAGGGACGTTCGCATTGTAAAATTAAAATTTTGTATGAAAGTTTGACTGTATTTAAGTTTCATTAAACGTAAAACGTAATAATTATATTTTTGTATGAATACTTGTGTTTATCTATAAACAAATGCAAATTGAAATTTTTTGTGTATGCGTGTATGTATGCAATTGATGTGTCTGTATGTATGAATACAATGTTTTCCTGATGTGCATGCAAACCTGCAAACCAAAACGATTATAATTAGAAGAATAACTATAACCCAATTTGATTTTAATAATGTTTCTAGCTTTTCTTGAAAGTTTGACAAGATACTATATGAATAGTTTATGCACGCATAAATGCTTTGCTTATGTGGGTAATTATATAAACTTTATGTATCTATGTAAAAGTGTACAATTTTGCACGTATAAATGTAATTAAGCATGTATGGACATACTATTTGTTTTGTATTTTTGTATGTTTTTATAAACGTGAGAACTCCTGACTGCATGTCTGCTTGATTGAGTGAATGAATATAAACAATGTATATTTTTGTATCAATATATGTTTTTCAGTTTAAAGTCATTTAAAAGATTGCTTGTTGATAAATTGTACGAATTATTGATTGAGATTTTACGTCTGTTTAAACGGAAAGTGTGTACTCATGAGTAGTTGAATGCTTGTAAAATACGATCCATGTCTTTTTGTAGGCAATTATTTATGCATATTTGTATATGAGTATGAAAGGCACGTTTATATGGTTGTATGTAAAGACGTATGAATGCCAGTCTGTAATGCGTGATTCTTTTTGTCTGAATGTGTGTATATATTCGTCCTAAAAGTGTGAAGTGAACGTAAGTTGGTCTGTGAGTTTACATATGGTTGTATTTTATAGGTCAGCAGAAATATTAGAAGAAATCTTTTCATGTGTGTAAGCAAAACTTTTCGTCTAATTGATTGCAGGTTTAAAAGTATTTAAGCAAATATGTAAAACTCATGTATGTATGATAGGTTTTTTGCTAACTGCTTATGTATAAGACAATGTATGTGTGTCTTAATGTTTTTCAAAAAGACTTCAAGTTTGAAGGTACGTATGCAGGGAAGTATTTTGCAATTGGTATTTTTGTATGAAGGTATGTATGTTTGTATTCCGTAAGTGTGTATGTATTTGTTTTTGAATGTAAGTTTGTATGAATTACCTTATGTAAGTATTTGAATGTGTATGAATAAACTTATGTTCTTAATAAAATAGGTTTGACTTTTTTAAAAGTATACGTGTAACTTTGTAACTCATGCAAATGTAGTTATCTTTTTATCTTTATACAAGTATGCAGCCTTATATGTTTCGTGGGTTATGTTTGTTTGAGTATAAATGTAATCGTTTATTTTTTTTATAAAATGTATATAAGTAACTCAACTCAAATCTTTCTTATCTTTCTTCGTAAGTTTCTGGAATATTCTAGAATAATCAACCAGATATTAAAATAATAATTTTTTTTTCATTTTCTTGTTTGCAAATTATTATGTTAATTTTTTTAAAAAAATTATCCTCGAAACAATTGGTCTTCCATGTATCTTTATTATGAACATTTCAAATTGAAATAGTGGCATAGGCAGCATCAATTTTAAATTAAATTTATCTGCAGTCAATGAACATGAAAATTTGTGTAAAATTGTAACAGAAAAGATCAGTTTTCAAGTTTTCACAAAAAATTTGTCGATGGAAGCACCAAACAACAAGTCCAATTGGTGACAGCATGGAGTCCTAAGTGTAGTATGAACTGTTGCTCACAGAGATAATGATTACGATAACCAAATTTTTAGAAAAAAATTGGAATGAGGAAAATCATTGAACGTGCAGACGATCGATAGAAGAATGGTAGAAAATGACATGTGGCTGGTCGAGCTGAAGACATTAAGCGAGCAAAATTTGATTGACAGGTACTGTTTATTTGAAGGATGATTGATCAATCTCTTTCAATCACAAATCAGATGATCGTTAGAAGAATTGTAGAAAATGTCATGCGGCTGGTTGAGCCGAAGACATTAAACGAGCAAAATTTGATTGACAGGTAGTGTATGTTTGAAGAGTGATTGATCAATCTCTTTTAATCACAAGTTTTCAATGGTTTTCATTTGAAAAATTTTAGTATTCAATCAAACACTTATAAACCCACATAAGTGAGGCAATTGTGTAATCAGATAAACAGTCAGTAGAATTTTTTAAGTTCAAGATTTATTCAGTTGATAGCTTTTTTAGTAATATGGCTCAAAAAGCTTACGCCTTTTGTCTTTGAAATAAAAAGCAAGTCTTTCTGCAATGAGGCTCAAAATGTTAATTCCTCAAAGTAAAACTGTGTAACAATAGGTACAAGAAATCATAAAAATTTTAAATTGGCAACTTAAAATGTCTTTGTCAGTCGTTCCAGCTTAAGATAACACAACGCTATTGACGTTTATCGAAATGCATTGAAACTACAAAATGGCTCTTAAATCTTTTCGGAAACTGCTCCAGCCAAATTGGTGTGAAAACATTGTTTAGTATGAAACAGCTCTGAATCATCCTGACGGAATCCAAAGATTCAGGTACAGTGTTGATGATGAAGCTTGATTTTTATCTTACAATTTCAAACAACTAACGGTTTTTCGAAGACAAGTCTTGTTAAAAAAGAAGACAAACATCAAGGCAAAAATGAGAAAAAATATCATGATGCTAACTGTTTTGATCCTGCTAGTGATCATAGCGTGAATATGAAAGCTTGAATCACCTCAAATGTATATTGAAAGAAAGGATGAACCCTCAATAACACAATTAGTTGTAGATGAGTAACCAATTATTTTGGTCAACCGTATTTTAGGCAATAGCGTAATCAGGCAAACAGTCAAAAGATCAGATTTATATTAGAAAACTCAAAATTTAATTTGTTGAACAAAGGGTTAGTCAATGATAATAACTGATTGTGCTTCAACTTCTTGAATAAATAGCTCTTGCTAAAACCAATTGACATTAATTACAAGATACTAAGAACAATTGACCAGATTGAAGTATCAAATTAAAAATTATTTAATTTTATGTTTTTTTAAAGGAAAAAGCCAAAAAGTTGGATACTCAATTTATAACCCCGAATTCATATCAAGTTTTGAGTTTGTATCCATAACTTGTCTTAGTTTGTGTTCAGTCTTTCCACATTGCTTTTGCTCTAATTCGAATAACTGCTTTCCTTAAAAGTCGCAAATGAGTTTTCAACTGTTTTATTTAATAGTCACTATGTTTTGTCGTATATATTCGCACACAAATAACAGTTTTCCCCCAGTTTTTAGGTCCTTTTTTATGAAAAGTTTTAAAAATTTTGTTAGCACAATAAAGTTAATAAATGTACTAAACGCATTCTCGAAGCCTCGAAAATTGTTTCCTATTTATTATAAGAAGTTTTGATTTATGAAAGGCTTAGAAATTATTAATCTTTTTTGGCTTTCATCGGTGTTCTCGCTTTTCAAGATATTTAGCCACTTCAACTTTTCTGCTCTTTCAACCCCTCTATAAACTCAAAGCTTTTGTCAAAGAGTTTAGACGTTTTTTCAGTCTTTTGTAGACACGGAAAAAAGGAAATGACTAAATTTTCAAGGTAATTTCATTAGTTTTGGAGTTTTCAGTGTTTCGTAACTTTTCTTTGTTTGTAAATTCTTTTGGCCTAAAGTAATTTTTCTTTCTTATTTTGTTAGAATTGATCAATAACTTTTGCCTAAATACGGGTGGCGGCCGCCGCAATTGACGAATTTTCCTTTATTCGCAATTCAGCAAAAAAACATGCGTTTTTCAAGGAAATCGTTCACCGCAGCCAACAGTTAAGCTACACTGCCAAAATCTTGTGCTTTCCTATATACCATATAATTTTGTTGCATTAGGTTCAATTGATTGCATATAATAGGTATATAACGTCGTTTTACATGTAAACAAGCCAATACCCCCCAACTTTAGAAGGGAAAACATGCACCAACCAAAACTTAGTTCTATTTTTTTAACCATAAAGTGGCTTGAAAATTACCAATTTTAACCCCTCTTAAAACATGTTTGCCCGCAAAAGTAGGAGGTTTAATACATTTGGGGGTTAAAAGTGGTCAGTGCAACGGCACACCGAAAAAAAGGAGAGGTTAAAAGAGGTCATTTTCCTAGCCACTTTTACTATACTACTTATTATTATTATTAGTTGGAATAATCAATAAAATCAAGATTTTGTCCAAATATTTGGCTGTGCACTTTCAGTTAAACACAATTAAGTCTAAGCTTTTAATCACATACAGGCGACATGAATCAGCCCACGAATGATGTCATCAGCTCCCGAAAAGTCTTTGTCTTCTAGTCTTTGCAAACGTACGTACGTGATGTGATAAGAAGCCAACAAGAACTGATTGATTTGTGCCGACGGAACATGCAGTAGGCCTAAATTAGGCAGCTTACTCGGTGGGCGACTATGTTTGTGCCTCCCAGGAGATGGTTCCGCCAAAGGGAAACAAAAATTTCCTGAACAAAATTGCATGGTCCAGTTCAAATAACGTAAGTGCATCAAAGTGGTAGCTTTTATTGAGCACTGGACGCGGAGCTCAATACGAGAACATCAAACCGCACAATGCTTCATCAGATGACTACATGCATGAGGATGACTACTTGATAGTGGATCTCGCTTGTGAAGTGATTGAGAGAGGCACAGGTGACAAGAACGTGGAAATGAGGTGGTGGATGACTGTGATTTGCCATTGGACTTAGAATTAACTGAGCAAATAGATGTGAATGACAAAACCCTACCTTATGACGAAGAGAACTGGAACAACCCAGAGCAAACAGAAACTGAAAAAAGCGTACAATGTAGATTTCCCTTGACCATGGAGACTACAATGAGCAAGAAAAGAAGAAACAAAAAGAAATACAACCCATACAGTGAGAGTTTGGTCGTAGACAGAATTGTACTAGACGATGTGACGACTCAAAAGTGGGTTTAGACGAGATAATGGTCAGGCAGGACATCGATCTTTTCGAAGATACAGAAACAGACTAGATTGATGATCGATCAAAGCCGGAAACGGAGTTCGAACCTGAGGAGGAATCAATGCATAGGCAAGAGTTGACAAATTTGTGAATGCTCGAATGGCTTCATGATCTACCTGCAGAACCAAAAGAGATAATCGTAACGATTCAAGACGTCGACCAGTCCAGCATCAAATACATCAGTAACGACAACACTCAATCGAACTGGTTCGCTCCTGATGGCTCATTGTGCGTTCCCGAATCCCAACTCAATCCGCTCAATCCTAGGTGAGCGACGGGGACTTCGATTGATATTTTTGTCCGGGGAGTGGAGGTAAAACTCAACCACACGGAAAATTTCATGATCAAAAAATTATAATTGACAAGGGAGATATGGGAACTGGAAACGGAGGGAAAAAATCATAAAAAAGCCACCTTTTGGAAAATTTTTAAGTCAATTTTTGATCTACCAAATCACTGCTCGAACAACATCGCTGTGACAGACAGTGATTTTATTTTACTCTCACAGAACGCACGTGTGCTATAGCGATAACTGCCGAAGTAAGTTTAAAAACCGCACTAGCGGCCGACTTTAAAATAGAGTATAAGAAAACCGAGTTTTTAAAGAAACAGAGGACTGGAGGAAGGATAGCGCTGCCCCTGTTTCGTCACAAATACCGGGAAAATACTTGTGTTTTTTAGGAACCAAGGCCACCGATAGACAACGCGTGCATCCCGAATTTTCAGTGCTAGCACCAACTCGACTGAGGTTATTCCTGGTCGAGAGAGAGAGTGACCTCGCTCTGCTTATCGGTGTATGATCCCAATAGGGGAAAACAACATCCCAGAGAGCTATATGCTCTAATGCATGTGATTTTTTCCAAAATGGAAATAAAATCTACTTGCATAAGAAGTATTATCTGAGCGTGTACTAACGCTATGAATAGGGTTAATAGTTCATTTGTTAGGATTAAGAGTCTTCTACTAGGCTTAGTTTTCAATTAATAGGACTGTGGTTTTAGGATAGGTTTTGAGTATAAGGTCTTTGTATAGTAGTTTGGATGTGTAAAATTGGCATTTTGTTGCATTAGGTTCAATTGATTGCATATAATAGGTATATAACGTCATTTTACATGTAAGCAAGCCAATACCCCCCCAACTTTAGAAGGGAAAACATGCACCAACCAAAACTTACTTCTATTTTTTTTCCATAAAGTGGCTTCAAAATTACCAATTTTAACCCCTCTTAGAACATGTTTGCCCGCAAAAGTAGGAGGTTTAATACATTTGGGGGTTAAAAGAGGTCATTTTCCTAGCCACTTTTACTATCCTACTTTTTATTATTATTAGTTGGAATAATCAATAAAATCAAGATTTTGTCCAAATTCAAGATATTCGGCTGTGCACTTTCAGTTAAACACAATTAAGTCGAAGCTTTTAATCACATACAGGCGACATGAATCAGCCCACGAATGATGTCATCAGCTCCCGAAAAGTCTTTGTCTTCTAGTCTTTGCAAACGTACGTACGTGATGTGATAAGAAGCCAACAAGAACTGATTGATTTGTGCCGACGGAACATGCAGTAGGCCTAAATTAGGCAGCTTACTCGGTGGGCGACTATGTTTGTGCCTTCCATGAGATGGTTCCGCCAAAGGGAAACAAAAATTTCCTGAACAAAATTGCATGGTCCAGTTCAAATAACGTAACAGCATCAAAGTGGTAGCTTTTATTGAGCACTGGACGCGGAGCTCAATACGAGAACATCAAACCGCACAATGCTTCATCAGATGACTACATGCATGAGGATGACTACTTGATAGTGGATCTCGCTTGTGAAGTGATTGAGAGAGGCACAGGTGACAAGAACGTGGAAATGAGGTGGTGGATGACTGTGATTTGCCATTGGACTTAGAATTAACTGAGCAAATAGATGTGAATGACAAAACCCTACCTTATGACGAAGAGAACTGGAACAACCCAGAGCAAACAGAAACTGAAAAAAGCGTACAATGTAGTTTTCCCTTGACCATGGAGACTACAATGAGCAAGAAAAGAAGAAACAAAATGAAATACAACCCATACAGTGAGAGTTTTGTCGTAGACAGAATTGTACTAGACAATGTGACGACTCAAAAGTGGGTTTAGACGAGATAATGGTCAGGCAGGACATCGATCTTTTCGAAGATACAGAAACAGACTAGATTGACGATCGATCAAAGCCGGAAACGGAGTTCGAACCTGAGGAGGAATCAATGCATAGGCAAGAGTTGACAAATTTGTGAATGCTCGAATGGCTTCATGATCTACCTGCAGAACCAAAAGAGATAATCCTAACGATTCAAGACGTCGACCAGTCCAGCATCAAATACATCAGTAACGACAACACTCAATCGAACTGGTTCGCTCCTGATGGCCCATTGTGCGTTCCCGAATCCCAACCCAATCCGCTCAATCCTAGGTGAGCGACGGGGACTTCGATTGATATTTTTGTCCGGGGAGTGGAGGTAAAACTCAACCACACGGAAAAGTTCATGATCAAAAAATTATAATTGACAAGGGAGATATGGGAACTGGAAACGGAGGGAAAAAATCATAAAAAAGCCGCCTTTTGGACAAATTTTTGGGTCAATTTTTGATCTACCAAATCACTGCTCGAACAACATCGTTGTGACAGACAGTGATTTTATTTTACTCTCACAGAACGCACGTGTGCTATAGCGATAACTGCCGAAGTAAGTTTAAAAACCGCACTAGCGGCCGACTTTAAAATAGAGTATAAGAAAACCGAGTTTTTAAAGAAACAGAGGACTGGAGGAAGGATAGCGCTGCCCCTGTTTCGTCACAAATACCGGGAAAATACTTGTGTTTTTTAGTAACCAAGGCCACCGATAGACAACGCGTGCATCCCGAATTTTCAGTGCTGGCACCAACTCGACTGAGGGTATTCCTGGTCGAGAGAGAGATTGACCTCGCTCTGCTTATCGGTGTATGATCCGAATAGGGAAAAATAACATCTCAGAGAGCTATATGCTCTAGTGCATGTGATTTTTTCCAAAATGAAAATAAAATCTACTTGCATACGAAGTATTATCTGAGTGTGTACTAATGCTATGAATAGGGTTAATAGTTCATTTGTTAGGATTAAGAGTCTTCTACTAGGCTTAGTTTTTAATTAATAGGACTGTGGTTTTAGGATAGGTTTTGAGTATAAGGTCTTTGTATAGTAGTTTGGATGTGGAAAATTGGCATTTTGTGTCTTTATGTGATTATGATTATGTGATAGTTATTTCATTGTGATCTGGCCTAAACATGTGGGAAGGGTGACAGCCTCTAATCTTCTTACATTGACATAAAAGGAGGTGGACGATTAAAAAAATTCATCTGACTGCTTTGAAAAAATATGAATGATGTTATACCGTGGAGATAAAATAGCTTGTAATATGGTTCTAACTTGTGACTTCTTTTTTAGATCTTGATTGATCCGAAAATTATTATCGATTTTCAAAACTAGAAGAACTGAAACTGATGAAAAGAAACGACACAAGAAATGATGAGCGATACGAAGGATCCTATGGACTTCATCTCAGTGAGTCTAGGATTGGCTCTGGACGAGATATAACAACGCCTGGTGGATTGCAATTTTGTGCTGGAAGATCCGGAGCTGGCGATGTTCACCGTCGTGCTCTTTAACATGGGCCGTGAAAAGGCCGTGGGACCGCTTCGGGGAAGTCGTATTGTTGACGAGTCCGGTACCGCCAAAAGAGTCCGAAAAAGGCTCATGCGAAGGCTGCGTGGAGAGATGTCTGGTCACGACTTGGCTCGTGAACCAGGATTAAGCAAACAGAGGGACTACAGGTTAAAAGAGATATCTCTAGCTGTCCGCCCGAACTCCTTTGCGCAGCCTCTTCTTGGGGCAAGGAGATCACGTAATAGGCCGGTCCTTCTCACTCGGCGGAATTTCCGACAGCAGCGCCTCCATCCAAGTAGGTCGAGGAGAACGAGATGCAAATCCAAATTTCGGAAACATCCGATACCCTGGACAAGAAGGAGAAAGATTGGGAGGAGCTACACACTTAGATAGAAGAGTATAAGGCGAAAGCCCAGGAACGAGGCGAGTGGAAGAAGAGACACGATGAGATGTTGATAACGCTCAAATAGAAAGAAATCAAACACCTGAAAGACTCATACATGATGAAGGTCGGTCAAATGTCACCAGAATGTCTGGTGACAATGAAATCGGAGGGGTCCAGGGACACGCAGTCCAGGACAAAGGCATAGGAGCTCTGCGTCCCCAGGGAGACCGTGGCCCCTCCACAGCCCATGGAGAGTTCCAGAAATAACATACCCAACCATCTGGACACCTACCTGGTTCCTCAATTTCAGGAAATGTTTGAGCGGGTTTCCAAAGCGACTTTGAATAAGAATAATCGAACCAGCGGACGAACGCTGGGTAGGGTCGTCCCTTTCAACGCACTGATCGCTCTTCAGGCAACTCAAAACGAACACGCGACCCAACGCACTGATCGACCATGTCGTCGCGTGTGGTGGACACCATGAAGAACCTCGCAGTTCGGAATTTGTTCAGGCAAATGGCTGCAGAGTATCCCGAGCATTCGTCAATGGAAAGACCTGGAATCTTGCTATCAATAACCAAGCAATTCCTTCTGGGAGTCGACACCTTATCCCAGGGGACAACTTGCTGAGGCGTCTAAATGAGATCTTTGCGAGTGGCCAGACCACTGCTGTTTTATTTGAGGGAGCGTCCGTGGCCCAGGGGATCAAACTGATGGATTTCCAGAACGGCGATCAATTAGACACGTTGAAGATAATGAGATGCACCAACGACATCAATAGAGCTCGACATCTCTGGCCTGCCTATTGAACGAATTACAAGAAAAAGACAAATCGAGGATCGTAGTATTGTTCATATTCCCCCAAATCCCGGAGGTGAGCTCACCAGAGCCTGTTTCCATGGGCGGAAACGTGGCCCATTGAAAGGAAATGATCCATAACTTGTTCAAGAGCAATCCAACCCTACAGGGAAGGCAGTGGATTGACGACGCATTTCAAACAAAGATTGAGGAGCTAGAAGAGGAACTCAGGACGACTGACTACCTGGCTCGGACCAATTTGACCGGCAGAGACAGAGTGAGGAGCAATGTGTCTGAGCCGTTCACCAATCAACTTGGGCCTTTGGCATCATAAACGAGTAATGTTTTATCTGCTCCTATATCAGATGTAAGAGAAACGTTGGTGACCGATCCCCCTCCTCGAATTGAAGAGCAGGCTTGGAAGCCTTAACGACCACAATCCAATGAGCTCTCAACTTTCCACGAGTCCGGGTAACTTGCCCGCGACAATTCTTGCTGCTGCCGGTAACTCGTCAGCCAATCCTGCGGCTGCATAGAGAGCTCATTCGACCAGTGTGTTGCTCTGCAACCAACCAGATTCCAGTGCACGGGGTCAGTACAAGGCTCACATGTTGGCAAAATTGAACATAATGATGAATGCAAATGGCCACACGGTATCAGGACTGTATCGGATATCGATTGTGGACTGGCTGCTGGCGGAGAAAGATCAGTTCAGCTCCGCTACCGCGCTCAGATTTGTGGACCTCGATGGATTGACTCAATACACTACCATGGGACCACTGAACACGCGGTTTGTGTC
The DNA here is from genome assembly GCF_963678635.1 of Symsagittifera roscoffensis. Classification (NCBI taxonomy): domain Eukaryota; kingdom Metazoa; phylum Xenacoelomorpha; order Acoela; family Convolutidae; genus Symsagittifera; species Symsagittifera roscoffensis. The sequence continues at coordinate 43,303,686 of NC_087065.1, forward strand.
GGACGTGTGTTGGAGGGCCAGAGAGTTGATACCACAACTCCGAAAAAGCAAGTTCGAGGCAAATCAGCACAACGAGCCCAACAACAAGCACAACAAGTTGTATCGACAAGTCTCTAAGCCACCGGGTCAAACGCGTGCTGAGTATTCGAGAGATTATCCCCGGTCCATCTCCGTGGAAGACGACGTCAGGTGGTACAAGGGGCTGGATACACAGAAGGGTGATAGCCTGTTTGCTGATTATGACCTCCTCGACATCAAGAATGCAAAGTATTTGATAATGGACAGCTCGGACTAAGTCTACACGCCCCGTTCATTGTTTTGGCCCCATGCTCCCATGCTGGATTGGTGACAAGCAGTAGACATTGCAATAAGCGTGCAGAGAGTTGCCAACACGGGTCCACAAATGATAGTAATAAGCCGGCTCTAATGATCATTTGAGATGTCGGGGGCTATTGAGCCGCCTCACGGACGGATCATTTGCCTGCAGCGATGTTATGGGAGAAGGTGCAGAGAGTTGCCAACACGGGTCCACAAGTGATAGTAATAGCCAGCTCTAATGATCATTTGAGATGTCGGGGGCTATTGAGCCGCCTCACGGACAGATCAATTGCCTGCAACGAGGTTATGGGAGAAACAGTTACGCTCCAGTGATGCTCTAGTGACGCTCCTATCAGTCATGACAGAAGCGGAGACATCAACACAGCTGTGTTTCACCAAGAATGTGGTGAAAGTTGGCCTTATCTTGTCACCGAGATATGCTGCGCTGCCGAAAAAAAACAAGGCTATTTTTGTACACGATGGCAATCACGCTGGCAGATGGACAATTTGACGTGGTGATTTCCGCGTCGAACAGGACTATTGACCCGAACACCTAATACCCTCTTCGCCCTGAACTCATTGCCGTCTGGTCGGACGTCTCTAAAGCCATACAGGGATTCAAAGAGCACAGCACAACTCATATGGTGCTGGGTGGAGTCCTGAAGTTGGAACTGTCCAATATCGCCAGGTTGCTAAAGCTGAGACCTGGAGTGAATAATGACTATGTGCTAGTGCAGCAGGTGGCCAATGACCTCTGACTAAGGCAAGTGGACTATGAGAGGAACGCGCAGGAGGGCATGGTCAGGCGGAATTTGTTGTCGTCGGAGGAAGTCATCATGGCACTGGACTTGAGGACAAAACCGCATACTAATTCATGGCTATATTTGTCACCGTGAGTGTGCACTCTAGGAGAAGACGCCTTTGAACTTGCCGCAGCAGTAATAAGAGAGATCCACGCGTATCTGAAAAACTTACTGAATGAAACCTAGCAGGCTGGAGGCATGATGTTGCAGTTGATGCACGATGTGGACACCTCGTCGCTGTACAGGTTGCAAGCGGATGTTCTGGGCACGAAGGCACAGTATGAAAGCCATCCTTCCTGTCCACGTGCTATCCGAGGGCCTCGAGGAAGCTGATTGCGAGCTTTGTGAAAAACGTCATGGAAAGAACTTGGGGTATGATACGCAGTTTGGAGTTTGACGGTCTGACCGAGTCAGTCAAGTAAGATAGCTATACACGATCACTAAGAGACAAGCTGTTAAGCGAGCCAAGAAAATGCTGAAGAGGATGAAAAGCAAATCCGACAGCAAAACAGTGAATTCGACTCGAATGTAAGTAAAGCAGTGACGTCGCTGGCAAAGGTGTCCCGTCCAGAAGAAAATGGAGGAGGCGATAGTGTAGCGCCGAGTGCAGGAGAAAAGCAGAACATGATACAACCGATGTTATTGGCTGGTTTGATCTCAACAGCCTTCAAGCCGTGAAAAAGTGAACGAAACCTGGCAGACACGAATCTTGAAAAAGAAGTCATCAGCCACTGCGGATCTGGTGGGCTGGATGACTACATGCCCTTGCGAGTGAAAATGGCACGAATGAAACTGGAGGGACAACTCGACGTGGTCGAGTATTATCGAATTACGGAACAAGATTCGGCCCACATGGGTGATCATGCTGGTGGCAGTATGGAGATGCTCAAGGAGAAGAACTCAGCGAGAGAATACTTGATGACTTGGAGTGAGAAAAAATTCAGGCAAGAGCAATTCCACGAGTTAATGGAAGGCTCTAAATTGAAACAAAAGGAATATAACACTGTAAGGTCATCGGAGGTGAATGAGAAGGGACTAGAGCAACTATTGAAGATTCCTTGGAGAGTTGCCCTCAAGAAATACTTCAATAAGGCCAGGAATGCAACTTCAACGGTGGCGGCATATCTGGCCTACCCATGTTTGAGAACAGAGTTGCAAGTGCGATTGACGTGGTGTCTGATGTATATCAAAAGGTCGGAATACGAAGCTAGTAATGACTCGAGATCGAAGGAACAAGAGTTGCAAATGTTGAAAACCCTACGAGTGTTGTTGATCACCACAGACGACTTTGTGATAGAGTGGGCTAAGCGTAAAGATGCCCTTTGTTTTGTGAGGTTCGTAGTCGATCGTATCCCCACTCCTGTACTGGAGTAATGCATAAAAGCTATTCGACACAGAGGAAACAATCGTGAACGGATCTTCCTGAGAGCCATACTGGAAATATACCAGGACATACCGCTTCAGATACCACCAAGGAATCAAACGACAATGAGAGCAACAGGAGACTGGAAGAAGTGAGGAGATACTCCAACCATGAACCTAAAGTGAATCGGTAATTAAATGAAAGAGCCAAAAATTCAAAGTGTTTTGTATCCTTAGCCATACTGAAATCATTCCAGTACGTTTCAAGTGTACCTGGATTATAACCCTTTCAAAGATGAGGAAGCAAGGAATGCGTATTTTGGCAGCCGAGATGGGGAGAGTGAAAGAAATCGGGATGCTGAACAGTCGAGATGGGGAGTCATCCTAGAGGAACGAATGGTCAAAACTGGTTTCAGGAACTGAAAGGACAGGTGAGCTTGGATTGCAGTTCATGGGACGGTCCCGTGAAAACCAGTTTGGTCACGATGTGGGAGCGCATGAAGACTTCATGGTTCCCTCACCCAAACGCCCGTTTGATATGAGACCTGACTTCATACCTCATACTAGAATTGGGTGATGACGGGAGTCTACATGATTTAGCCGTTTTACACCACATGTTGGCTCTGAGAATAAACACGCAGGATGAAAGGTCGCCTACGGAATCGTCCGAAGGGAATTCTCCGGGTGATTGGATGAAGAAGGGCACATGGCTAGGTTCCCTCTGTGGAATGGAAGAACTTTTGTGTGGGACTGACCACTGCTTGAATGCACTGAGTGAGAAATCTTGCCAGTTGGCCAAATTGTGTGGAAGATAAAAAATGCCAGACAAACTCGAGTTCCAACTGATGGAAATAAATCTGGTGACTGCTTTGGGATTTTACAGCATGGTCAGCTCGGTTGAATCAATGGACCGCCAGCAGCGTGCCCATGAGCTGGGTATATCTTTGAGTGTGGAAGTGTGCACTGGAGCATTACAGAGGCAACAAAAATTGTAGGCTGGCGAGAAGCTTTGTTAAACGAGATGAATCTGAAAGATAGTGAAGGACATCATAGACCTACTGGCTCGAAATATCTTGTTGGATCAAGCTCCGCAGCATACTGTAATAGCAAAAACCCTACCCACATTGTAAATCAGTGCTTAAATGTGTGACACTGGCAAGAATCTCAGAGAGGTTGTTTGATTTTTTAATGAATGGCTGTCCCGGAGAGATCCAAAGGTGAATTGCAAGACATCGTGAGTGAAAATTTAGAGATATTGAGTGAAGGTAATCTAAGTCAGTTTCAGAAAAAGAAGGCGAGTGGAGCATTACCGACCGAACTCCCCACGATAGATGAAAAAGATAGAATGCATCAGACATTGACAGAGGTGGAACCGTTGCTAGAAGCTTCAGGATACTGGGCCTGGAGAAACATTCTTAGGAACCATTGGGAGTATCCTTGCCACTGCCTGGCGCAGATGTTATGGTACCCCAAAGGAGGGAACTTGATATTCGTATGGGATGTGGAGGAAATGTTCTCTGCGGTTTCGCCCGACCAAGCCCATCCTGTCTCAATCTTAGTAGTCAGGCCCCTGAAT
>NC_087065.1:43307944-43503622 GCF_963678635.1 Symsagittifera roscoffensis
AAAGATTTTTTTCTAAAATACGATAGCTCAAGCGATCGAAATTGCATAAATACGGGAGAAAAGATGAAAAAAGAACAGTTGAACCTCTGTTTAATAGCTTTTTCAGAATTAAATATAATTTTTCAAACAACAAAATTTTTGATGGATTATAGAGAAAACAACATAATATGCAACTTTAGTCAATGCAACTTGGTCTACAATTAAAATTGCAGCCTAATTGTCAACTGAAGATATATCAATTTACAGAACCATTACATGGATCAAAAAACAAATTTTTTAGAAAAAGTTTAAAAAACATAAAACAATGGCTAAAAATGTTGTTTTGAACCAAAATTTTCAATTTTTTGATATGTCAAAGGACTCTATTTTGACCGTATAACAAAAAATTTTCACTAATTTGTTTTGAAAGTTTGCCATCCTATGCAATTTAGTGAGCCTTGGTTTTTTCTTCTGACCGCTAAAAACGCTTCTCATGGCTCACTGGTCATTTTTGAGTTGAAATTTGATACTATTGAAAAATTAGTTTGGGAGATCAACAGACATATTACAAAATTGTTTTATCACCATTTTCTATTTTTTCAAAGATTGAAATCAAATTGCCAAATTGTGTACATGTTTTGGCTGAAAACTGATTGCTAGTATTTCTTTGCAAATTTCTGCTAGCGACGTTTGCATTGTAAAAACACAAATTTTGTATGCAAATTTGACTGTATTTAAATTTAATTGACGTAAAACGCAATGATTATAATTTTGTATGAATATTTTTGTTTATCTACAAACAAATGCAAGTAAATATCTTCTGTGTATGCGTGTATGTATGCAACTTGATGTGTCTGTAAGTATGTATACAATTTTTTCCTTATGGGCATGCAAACCAAAACAATTGTAACTAGAAGAATAACTATAACCCAACTTGATTTTACTAATGATTCTAGTTTTTCTTGAAAGTTGACAAGATACTATATGCATAGTATATGTGTATGAATAAATGCTTTGCGTATGTGTGTATTAATATAAACTGTATGTATCTATGTAAAGGTGTACAATTTTTTGCATGTAAAAATGTAATTAACCATGTATAGACATACTATTTGTTTTGTATATTTGTATGTTTTTATAAAAATGAGAACTCCTGACTGCATGTCTGCTTGATTGAGTGAATGAATATAAACAATGTATACTTTTTGTATCAATGTATTTTTTTGTATCAATGTATGTTTTTCAGGTTAAAAGTATTTAAAAGTTTGCCTGTTGATAAATTGTACGATCTATTGATTGAGTTTTTACGTCTGTTTAAAAGGAAAGTATGTACTCATGAGTAGTTGCATGCGTGTAAAAAACGATCCATGTCTGTTTGTATGCAAGTACTTATGCATATTCGTATATATGAAAGGCACGTTTATATGGTTGTAAGTAAAGACGTATGAATGTCAGACTGTAATTTGTGATTCTTTTTGTCTGAATGTGTGTATATATTTGTCTTAAAAGTGCAGAGTGAATGTAAGTTGGTTTGTGTGTTTACATATGGTTGTATTTTATAGGTCAACAGAAGTGTTAAAAGAAATCTTTGCATGAGTGTAAGCAAATCTTTTCGTATAATTGATTGCAGGTTTAAAAGTATTTAAGCAAGTATGTAAAACTTATGTATGTATTATAATTTGTTTGCTAAATGCTTATGTATAAGTCTATATATGTTTCTATTAATGTCTTTCAAAAAGTATGTAGGGAAGTATTTTTGCAAGTATTTTTGTATTTTTGTATGAATGTCTCTAAGTAACTTTATTTTTGTATGTATAAATGTAGGTACGCATGTATGTATCTATATATGCATGTATGTATTTATGTGTTTCCGTAAGTTTGTGCTTATAAAAATATGTATGTATGTTTGTATTCCGTAAGTGTGTATGTATTTGTTTTTGTATGTAAGTTTGTATGAATAACCTTATGTAAGTATTTGAATGTGTATGAACAGGCGTATGTATTTAATAAAATACGTATGACTTTTTTTAAAGTATACATGTAAGTTTGCAACTCATGCAAATGTAGTTATCTTTTTATCTTTATACAAGTATGAAGCCTTATATGTTTCGTGGGTTATGTTTGTTTGAGTATAAATGTAATCGTTTATTTTATTTCATAATAAGTATAAAAGTAACTCAACCCAAATCGTTCCTATCTTTCTTCTTAAGTTTCTGGAATATTCTAGAATAATCAACCAGATATTATAATAGAAGTTTTTTTTTCATTTTCTTGATTTGCAAATTATTATGATAATTTTTTTTAAAAAAACTTTCCTCAAAAAATTTGGTCTTCAATATATCCTTATTATGAATATTGGCATAGGCAGCATCGATTTTAATTTCAATTTATCTGCAGTCAATGACTATGAAAATTGTTTTAAAATTGTAACAGAAAAGATCAATTTTCAAGTTCTCACAAACAATTTGTCAATGGAAGCACCAAACAACAAGTCCAATTGGTGACAGCATGGAGTCCTGAGTGTAGGATGATCTGTTGCTCACAGAGATAATGATTACAATAACCAAATTATCAGAAAAAAAATGGAATGAGGAAAATCATTGACCGTGCAGACGATCGATAGAAGAATGGTAGAAAATGACCTGCGGCTGGTCGAGCTGAAGACCTTAAGCGAGCAAAATTTGATTGACAGGTACTGTATATTTGTAGGATGATTGATCAAACTGTTTCAATTACAAATTTTCAATGGCTCGTGCTTTCATCTTTTGACTTATAGTTTTACCCGTTCCAATTCACTGTTTGCTCTCCGTTACCGCAAAACTTTTAAAAAAATGTATATGTGTAAGTTTTGACTGATTCCGTTCAAGAACATACTCGTTTTGACAAGACTGTTCTCGGAGATTTTCGTTGCTTATTAGACATCAAATTAATTTAAATAAAGATAATTGACTCACTCTTAATCACATATTTACAATTAAAGTTATCTTGTTCCATTTAAATCTTTTAAAAATTTGGTTATTAAGGCAATCAGAAAAAATGAATTTTTGATCATCAGTGTTTATATAATCGATTCAGCGCAAATAGCCAAAGCTATGCTAATCAACGATCTAGACTTTCTCATCTCCTTATGAGAGCATTCTTCTATCGTAGAATTAACTTGGATCTTTCCAGGAAGTCGAGAGGCCCAATTCGGCCTGGAAATGGAGCCACCAACTTCATCTTGTTACTATTTGCAGATATCAGTCTAACAGTGAGCCCTTAGTGTAGTCGGTAAACAACCGATATTAGCCGAATGGAAAAGGGCGCAAAAACAAAAACAGGATCGGAACGCATCAATCTCTGTGATACGTTGCGTCAGTAAGAAAAGTTTTCAGTCTGTTTTTTGCTGCTTTGTTCGAATAATTAAGTTAATTGCAATAATGTTTACCTGTTTGTTTTGTAACCTAACTTATTTAAAATAAAACGAACCAAACTTTTTTTTTTGCTCTTTAGCCTTTAACGTTATAAAAAATTTGTGTTTCATGTAGATTCATGTCTGAAAAATGTTCTATGAAATTGTAAATCACGGAAGGAAATTGAGTTGTTTATTTTGCCAAATTGAAAATTTTCTGAAATGCAGTGTTTATATAATCGATTCAGCGCAAATAGCCAAAGTTATGCTAATCAAAGATCTAGACTTTCTCATCTACTTATGAGTGCATTCTTCCATCGTAGAATCAACTTGGTTCTTTCCAGGAAGTCGAGAGGCCCAAGTCGGCCTGGAAATGGAGCCACCAACTTCATCTTGTTACTCTTTGCAGATATCAGTCTAACAGTGAGCCCTTAGTGTAGTCGGTAAACAACCGATATTAGCCGAATGGAAACGGGCGCAAAATTAAAAACAGGATCGGAACGCATCAATCTCTGTTATACGTTGCGTCAGTATGAAAAGTTTTCAGTCTGTTTTGTGCTGCTTTGTTCGAATAATTAAGCTAAATGCAATAATGTTTACCTGTTTGTTTTGTAACCCAACTTATTTAAAATAAGACGAACAAAACTTTTTTTTGCTCTTTAGTCTTTAACGTTATAAAAACTTTGTGTTTCATGTAGATTCATGTCTGAAAAATGTTCTATGAAATTGTAAATCACGAAAGGAAATTGAGTTGTTTATTTTGCCAAATTGAAAGTTTTCTGAAAGTTTTCTTTAATGCTGAAAAAATGGGTTGAACATCACAAAGAACTGAACATCAGCTTAGAACAACTTTTGTTTCTCTAAAACATACTTTTTAACGTTAGTTTTATCATAGATAAAAGATTATTTGCTAAGATACGATAGCTCAAGCGATCGACTTTGCATGAATACTGGGAAAAGATGAAAAAGAACACTTGAACCTCTGTTTAATAGCTTTTTCAGAACTAAATTTAATTTTTCAAACAACAAAAATTTTGATGGATTATAGAGAAAACAACATAATGTGCATTTTTAGTCAGTTTAATTTGGTCTACGATTAAACTTGCAGCCTAACAGTCAACTGAAGATATATCAAATTACAGAACCATTAAATGAATTAAAAAACAGATTTTTAGAAAAAGATTACAAATCATAAAACAATGGCTAAAAATTTCGTTTCGAACCAAAACTTTCAATTTTTTGATATGTCAATTTGGACCGTCCAACAAAAAATTTTGAACAATTTGTTTTGAAAGTTTTCCATCCTGTGCAATTTAGTAAGCCTTGATTTTTTCTTCTGGAAAATGCTTCTCATGGCTCACTGGTCAATTTTGGGTTGAAGTTTGATACTGTTGAAAAATTAGTTTGGGAGATCAACAGACATATTACAAAATTGTTTATCACCATTTTCTATTTTTTCAAAGATGAAAAGAAATTGCTAAATTGTGTAGATGCCTTGGCTGAAAACTGAAAGCTAGCATTTCTTTGCAAAATTCTGCAAGCGACGTTTGCATTGTAAAATTACAAACTGTGTATGCAAGTTTGACTGTATTTAAATTCAATTATACGTAAAACGTAATGATTATATTTTTGTATGAATACTTGTGTTTATCTATAAACAAATGCAAGTTAAAATCTTTTCTGTATGCGTAAATGTATGCAACTTGATGTGTATGTATGTATGAATACATTTTTTTCCTCATGTGCATGCAAACCAAAATGATTGTAACTAGAAGAACAACTATAACCCAAAATGATTTTACTAATGTTTCTAGCTTTTCTTGAAGGTTTTACAAGATAATATATGCATAGTATATGTGTACGCATTAATGCTTTGCGTATGTGTGTAATTATGTAAACTGTATGTATCTATGTAAAAGTGTACAATTTTTTTGCACGTATAAATGTAATTAAGCATGTAAATACATACTATTTGTTTTGTATATTTGTATGTTTTTATAAAAATAAGAACTCCTGTCTGCATGTCTACTTGGTTGAGTGAATGAATATAAACAATGTATATTTTTTGAATCAATGTAAATTTTTGTATCAATGAATGTTTTTCAGTTTAAAAGTATTTAAAAGCTTGCTTGTTGATAAATTGTACGAATTATTGATTGAGTTTTTACGTCTGTTTAAAAGGAAAGTGTGTACTCATGAGTAGTTGCATGCTTGTAAAGTACGATCCATGTCTTTTTGTAGGCAAGTACTTATGCATACTTGTATATGAGTATGAAAGGCACGTTTATATGGTTGTATGTAAAGACGTATGAATGCCAGTCTGTAAGGCGCGATTTTTTTTGTCTGAATGTGTGTATATATTCTTCCTAAAAATGTGAAGTGAATTTAAGTTGGTTTGTGTTTTTACATATGGTTGTATTTTATAGGTCAGCAGAATTATTAAAAGAAATCTTTGCATGTGTGTAAGCAAAACTTTTCGTATAATTGATTGCAGGTTTAAAAGTATTTAAGCAAGTATGTAAAACTTATGTATGTATGATAGTTTGTTTGCTAACTGCTTATGTATGAGGCTATATATGTGTGTAATAATGTCTTTCAAAAAGACTTCATTTTGAAGGTACGTATGTAGGGAAGTATTTTTGCAAGTATGTTTTTTTGTATGAATGTCTCTAAGTAACTATATATTTGTATGTATATATTAGGTACGCGTGCATGTATCTATGTATGCATGTATGCATTTATGTGTTTCTCTAAGTTTGTGCTTATGTATATATGTATGTATGTATGTTTGTATTCCGTAATTGTGTATGTATTTGTTTTTGTATGTAAGTTTGTATGAATAACCTTATGTAGGTATTTGAATGTGTATGAATAAACGTATGTATTTAATAAAATACGTTTGACTTTTTTTAAGTATTCATGTAAGTTTGCAACTCATGCAAATGTAGTTATCTTTTTATCTTTAAACAAGTATGCAGTCTTATATGCGGCTGGTCGAGCTGAAGACCTTAAGCGAGCAAAATTTGATTTACAGGTACTGTATATTTGAAGGATGATTGATCAATCTGTTTCAATCACAAAATTTCAATAACGCGTGCTTTCATCTTTTGACTTATAGTTTTACCCGTTCCAATTCACTGTTTGCTCTCCGTTACCGTAAAATTTTTAAAAAAATGTATATGTGTAAGTTTTGACTGATTCCGCTCAAGAACATACTCGTTATGACAAGACTGCTCTCGGAGACTTTCGTTACTTATTAGACATCAATTTAATTTAAATAATAATGATAATTGGATCACTCTTAATCACATATTTAATATTAAAATTATCTTGTTCTATTTAAATCTTTTAAAAATTTGGTTGGTAAGGCCATCAGAAAGAATGAATTTTTGATCATCAGTGTTTATTTAATCGATTCAGCGCAAATAGCCAAAATATGCTAATCAAAGATCTAGACTTACTCATCTCCTTATGAGTGCATTCTTCTATCGTAAAATCAACTTGGATCTTTCCAGGAAGTCGAGAGGCCCAAGTCGGCCTGGAAATGGAGCCATTAGCTTCATCTTGTTACTCTTTGCAGATATCAGTCTAACAGTGAGCCCTTGGTGCAGTCGGCAAACAACCAATATTAGCCGAATGGAAACGGGCGCAAAAACAAAAACAGGATCGGAACGCATCAATCTCTGTTATACGTTGCGTCAATATGAAAAGTGTTCAGTCTGTTTTGTGCTGCTTTGTTCGAATAATTAAGTTAAATGCAATAATGTTTACCTGTTTGTTTTGTAACCTAAATTACTTAAAACAAGAAGAACAAAGCTTTTTTTTGCTCTCTAGTCTTTAACACTAAAAAAAACTTTGTGTTTCATGTAGATTCAAGTCTGAAAAATGTTCAATGAAATTGCAAATCACAAAAAAAAAAATTGAGTTGTTTATTTTGCCAAATTGAAAGTTTTCTCTAATGCTGAAAAATTAAGTTGAACATCACAAAGTACTGAACAACTTTCAGCTTAGAACAACTTTTCTGTATCTAAAACATACCATTTAACGTTAGTTTTATCATAGTTAAAAGATTATTTTCTAGGATACGATAGCTCAAGCAATCGATTTTGCATAAATACGGTGGGAAAGATGAAGAAAGAACCGTTTAACCTCTGTTTAATAGCTTTTTCAGACTCAAAATAATTTTTCAAACAACAAAAATTTTGATGGATTATAGAGAAAACAACATCATGTGCAACTTTAGTCAATGTAACTTGGTCTGCGATTAAACTTGCAGCCTAATAGTCAGCTGAAAATATATCAAATTACAGAACCATTAAATCAATCAAAAAACAAATTTTTTAGAAAAAGATTATGAATCATAAAACAATGGCTAAACATTTTGTTTCGAATCAAAACTTTCAATTTTTTGATATGTCAAAGACTTTATTTGCACCGTATAACAAAAAAAATCAACAATTTGTTTTGAAAGTTTCCCATCCTGTGCAATTTAGTAAGCCTTGATTTTTTCTTTTGACAACTAAAATTGCTTCTCATGGCTCACTGGTAAATTTTGAGTTGAAGTTTGATACTGTTGAAAAATTAGTTTGGGAGATCGACAGACATATTACAAAATTGTTTATCACCATTTTCTATTTTCTCAAAGATGAAAAGAAATTTCTAAATTGTGTAGATGCCTTGGCTGGAAACTGGAAGCTAGCATTTCTTTGCAATTTTCTGCTAGGGACGTTCGCATTGTAAAAATAAATTTATGTATGAAAGTTTGACTGTATTTAAATTTAATTAAACTTAAAACATAATAATTATATTTTTGTATGAGTACTTGTGTTTATCTATAAACAAATGCAAGTTAAAATCTTTTGTGAATGCGTGTATGTATGCAACTTGATGTGTCTGTATGTATGAATACAATGTTTTCCTCATGTGCATGCAAACCAAAACGATTGTAACTAGAAGAATAACTATAACCCAATTTGATTTTACTTATGTTTCTAGCTTTTCTTGAAAATTTGACAAGATACTATATGCATAGTTTATGTGTACGCATAAACGCTTTGCGTATGTGGGTAATTATATAAACTTCATGTATCTATGTAAAAGTGTACAATTTTGCACGTATAAATGTAATTAAGCATGAATGGACATACCATTTGTATTGTATATTTGTATGTTTTTATAAAAGTGAGAACTCCTGACTGCATGTCTGCTTGATTGAGTGAATGAATATAAACAATGTATACGTTTTGAATCAATGTATATTTTTGTATCAATGAATGTTTTTCAGTTTAAAAGTATTTAAAAGCTTGCTTGTTGATAAATTGTACGAATTATTGATTGAGTTTTTACGTCTGTTTAAAAGGAAAGTGTGTACTCATGAGTAGTTGCATGCTTGTAAAGTACAATCCATGTCTTTTTGTAGGCAAGTACGTATGCATATTTGTATATGAGTATGAAAGGCACGTTTATATGGTTGTATGTAAAGACGTATGAATGCCAGTCTGTAATGCGCGATTCTTTTTGTCTGAATGTGTGTATATATTCTTCCTAAAAGTGTGAAGTGAATGTAAGTTTGTTTGTGTGTTTACATCTGGTTGTATTTTATAGGTCAGCAGAATTATTAAAAGAAATCTTTGCGTGTGTGTAAGCAAAACTATTCGTATAATTGATTGCAGGTTTAAAAAAATTTAAGCAAGTATGTAAAACTTATGTATGTATGATAGTTTGTTTGCTAACTGCTTATGTATAAGACTATATATGTGTGTAATAATGTCTTTCAAAAAGACTTCATTTTTGAAGGTACGTATGTAGGGAAGTATTTTTGCAAGTATGTATTTTTGTATGAATGTCTCTAAATAACTATGTATTTGTATGTATATATGTAGGTACGCGTGTATGTATCTATGTATGCATGTATGCATTTTTGTGTTTCTTTAAGTTTGTGCTTATGTAAATATGTATGTATGTTTGTATTCCGTAATTGTGTATGTATTCGTTTTTGTATGTAAGTTTCTATGAATAACCGTATGTAAGTATTTGAATGTGAATGAATAAACGTATGTATTTAATAAAATACGTTTGACTTTTTTTAAGTATTCATGTAAGTTTGCAACTCATGCAAATGTAGTTATCTTTTTATCTTTAAACAAGTATGCAGTCTTATATGCGGCTGGTCGAGCTGAAGACCTTAAGCGAGCAAAATTTGATTTACAGGTACTGTATATTTGAAGGATGATTGATCAATCTGTTTCAATCACAAAATTTCAATAACGCGTGCTTTCATCTTTTGACTTATAGTTTTACCCGTTCCAATTCACTGTTTGACAAGCCTGTTCTCGGAGATTTTCAGTGTTTCGTAACTTTTCTTTGTTTGTAAATTCTTTTGGCTTAAAGTAATTTTTCTTTCTTATTTTGTTCAAATTGATCAATAACTTTTGCCTAAATAGGGGTGGCGGCCGCCGCACTTGACGAATTTTCCTTTATTTGCAATTCAGCAAAAAAACATGCGTTTTTCAAGAAAATCGTTCACCGCAGCCAACAGTTAAACTACACTGCCAAAATCTTGTGCTTTCCTATATACCATATAGTTTTGTTGCATTAGGTTCAATTGATTGCATATAATAGGTATATAACGTCATTTTACATGTAAACAAGCCAATACCCCCCAACTTTAGAAGGGAAAACATGCACCAACCAAATTTTAGTTCTATTTTTTTTCCAAAAAGTGGCTTGAAAATTACCAATTTTAACCACTCTTAAAACATGTTTGCCCGCAAAAGTAGGAGGCTTAACACATTTGGGGGTTAAAAGTGGTCAGTGCAACGGCACACCGAAAAAAAAGGAGGGGTTAAAAGTGGTCATTTTCCTAGCCACTTTTACTATACTACTTATTATTATTATTAGTTGGAATAATCAATAAAATCAAGATTTTGTCCAATTATTCGGCTGTGCACTTTCAGTTAAACACAATTAAGTCTAGGGTCTCAGTATCCCCAGACCACGAGGTCACTCCTAAAAACAGGGCTACTACTATTTGTTATATTACTATTGTTTTTGTTCAGTAGATAAAAATCATCATCTCCATCGAAGATGGATCAACCCTTTCTCTTAACCTCTAGCTTCTCATTGTCAGAAAATGAAGTCAGATGTTGAATAAATTCGTAAAATCAACTTGGATCTTTCCAGGAAGTCGAGAGGCCCAAGTCGGCCTGGAAATGAAGCCATTAGCTTCATCTTGTTACTCTTTGCAGATATCAGTTTAACAGTGAGCCCTTGGTGCAGTCGGCAAACAACCAATATTAGCCGAATGGAAACGGGCGCAAAAACAAAAACAGGATCGGAACGCATCAATCTCTGTTATACGTTGCGTCAATATGAAAAGTTTTCAGTCTGTTTTGTGCTGCTTTGTTCGAATAGTTAAGATGTATGCAATAATGTTTAGCTGTTTGTTTTGTAACCTAAATTACTTAAAATAAGAAGAACAAAGCTTTTTTTGCTCTTTAGTCTTTAACACTAAAAAAACTTTGTGTTCCATGTAGATTCATGTCTGAAAAACGTTCTATGAAATTGCAAACACAAAAGAAAATTGAGTTGTTTATTTTGCCAAATTGAAAGTTTTCTCAAAATTTTCTCTAATGCTGAAAAATTAAGTTGAACATCACAAAGTACTGAACAACTTTCAGCTTAGAACAACTTATCTTTCTCTAAAACATACCATTTAACGTTAGTTTTATCATAGTTAAAAGAATATTTTCTAAGATACGATAGCTCAAGCGATTGATTTTGCATAAATACGGTGGGAAAGATGAAGAAAGAACCATTTAACCTCTGTTTAATAGCTTTTTCAGACTTAATATAGTTTTTCAAACAACAAAAATTTTGATGGATTATAGAGAAAACAACATCATGTGCAACTTTAGTCAATGTAACTTGGTCTACGATTAAACTTGCAGCATAATAGTCAACTGAAGATATATCAAATTACAAAACCATTAAATCAATCAAAAAACAAATTTTATAAAAAAAGATTATAAATCATAAAACAATGGCTAAAAATTTTGTTTCGAATCAAAACTTTCAATTTTTTGATATGTCAAAGGACTCTATTTGGACCGTATAACAAAAAAATTTCAATAATTTATTTTGAAAGTTTCCCATCCTGTGCAATTTAGTAAGCCTTGATTTTTTCTTCTGAAAAATGCTTCTCATCGCTCACTGGTCAATTTTGAGTTGAAGTTTGATACTGTTGAAAAATTAGTTTGGAAGATCGACAGACATATTACAAAATTGTTTATCACCATTTTCTGTTTTCTCAAATATGAAAAGAATTTTCTAAATTGTGTAGATGACTTGGCTGAAAACTGAAAGCTAGCATTTCTTCGCAAATTTCTGCTAGGGACGTTCGCATTGTAAAAATAAAACTATGTATGAAAGTTTGACTGTATTTAAATTTCATTAAACGTAAAACGTAATAATTATATTTTTGTATGAATACTTGTATTTATCTACAAACAAATGCAAGTAAATATCTTCTGTGTATGCGTGTATGTATGGACATACTTGATGTGTCTGTAAGTATGTATACAATTTTTTCCTTATGGGCATGCAAACCAAAACAATTGTATCTAGAAGAATAACTATAACCCAACTTGATTTTACTAATGATTCTAGTTTTTCTTGAAAGTTTGACAAGATACTATATGAATAGTTTGTGCACGCATAAATGCTTTGCGTATGTGGGTAATTATATAAACTTCATGTATCTATGTAAAAGTGTACAATTTTGCACGTATAAATGTAATTAAGCATGTATGGACATACTATTTGTTTTGTATATTTGTATGTTTTTATAAAAGTGAGAACTCCTGACTGCATGTCTGCTTGATTGAGTGAATGAATATAAACAATGTATATTTTTGTATCAATATATGTTTTTCAGTTTAAAGTCATTTAAAAGATTGCTTGTTGATAAATTGTACGAATTATTGATTGATTTTTTACGTCTGTTTAAAAAGAAAGTGTGTACTCATGAGTAGTTGAATGCTTGTAAAATACGATCCATGTCTTTTTGTAGACAGGTATTTATGCATATTTCTATATGAGTATGAAAGGCACGTTTATATGGTTGTATGTAAAGACGTATGAATGCCAGTCTGTAATGCGTGATTCTTTTTGTCTGAATGTGTGTATATATTCGTCCTAAAAGTGTGAAGTGAACGTAAGTTGGTTCGTGAGTTTACATATGGTTGTATTTTATAGGTCAGCAGAAATATTAGAAGAAATCTTTTCATGTGTGTAAGCAAAACTTTTCGTCTAATTGATTGCAGGTTTAAAAGTATTTAAGCAAATATGTAAAACTCATGTATGTATGATAGTTTGTTTGCTAACTGCTTATGTATAAGACTATGTATGTGTGTCCTAATGTTTTTCAAAAAGACTTCCTTTGAAGGTACCTGTGCAGGGAAGTATTTTGCAAGTAGGTATTTTTGTATGAATGTATGTATGTTTGTATTCGGTAAGTGTGTATGTATTTGAAATTTGTATGTAGGTTTGTATGAATAACCTTATGTAAGTATTTGAATGTGTATGAATAAACGTATGTATTTAATAAAATAGGTATGATTTTTTTAAAAGTATACGTGTAAGTTTGCAACTCATGCAAATGTAGTTATCTTTTTATCTTTATACAAGTATGCAGCCTTATTTGTTTCGTGGGTTATGATTGTTTGAGTATAAATGTAATCGTTTGTTTTTTTTCATAAAATGTATATAAGTAACTCAACCCAAACCTTTTTTATCTTTCTTCGTAAATTTCTGGAATATTCTAGAATAATCAACCAGATATTAAAATGATAGTTTTTTTTCATTTTCTTGATTTGCAAATTATTATGTTAATTTTTTTTTAAAATATTCCTCGAAACAATTGGTCTTCCATGTATCCTTATTATGAACATTTCAAATTGAAATAGTGGCATAGGCAGCATCGATTTTAAATTCAATTTATCTGCAGTCAATGACCATGAAAAGTTGTTTAAAATTGTAACAGAAAAGATCAGTTTTCAAGTTTTCACAAAAAATTTGTCGATGGAAGCACCAAACAACAAGTCCAATTGGTGACAGCATGGAGTCCTAAGTGTAGTATGAACTGTTGCTCACAGAGATAATGATTACGATAACCAATTAGAAAAAAATTGGAATGAGGAAAATCATTGACCGTGCAGACGATCGATCGATAGAAGAATGGTAGAAAATGTCATGCGGCTGGTTGAGCTGAAGACATTAAGCGAGCAAAATTTGATTGACAGGTAGTGTATATTTGAAGGATGATTGATCAATCTCTTTCAATCACAAGTTTTCAATGGTTTTCATTTGAAAAATTTTAGTATTCAGTCAAACACTTATAAACCCACAGAAGTGAGGCAATTGTGTAATCAGATAAACAGTCAGTAGAAATTTTTTAAGGTCAAGATTTATTCAGTTGATAGCGCTTTATATTAATATGGCTCAAAAAGCTTACGCCTTTTGTCTTTGAAATAAAAAGCAAGTCTTTCTGCAATGAGGCTCAAAATTTTAATTCCTCAAAATAAAACTGTCTAACACTAAGTACAAGAAATCATAAAAGTTTTAAATTGGCAACTTAAAATGTCTTTGTCAGTCGTTCCAGCTTAAGATAACACAACGCTATTGACGTTTATCGAAATGCATTGAAACTACAAAATGACTCTTAAATCTTTTCGGAAACTGCTCCAGCCAAATTGGTGTGAAAACATTGTTTAGTATGAAACAGCTATGAATCATCCTGACGGAATCCAAAGATACAGGTACAGTGTTGATGATAAGGCTTGATTTTTATCTTACATTTTCAAACAACTAACGGTTTTTCGAAGACAAGTCTTGTTAAAAAAGAAGACAAACATCAAGGCAAAAATGAGAAAAAATATCATGATGCTAACTGTTTTGATCCTGCTAGTGTTCAGAGCGTGAATATGAAAGTTTGGATCACCTCAAACGTATATTGAAAGAAAGGTTGAACCCTCAATAACACAATTAGTTGTAGATGAGTAACCAACTAGTTTGGTCAAAAAGCCACCGTATTTTGAGAGGCAATAGCGTAATCAGGCAAACAGTCAAAAGATCAGATTTATATTAGAAAACTCAAAATTTATTTGTTGAACAAAGGTTAATCAATGATAATAACTGATTGAGCTTCAACTTCTTGAATAAAAAGCTCTTGCTAAAACCAATTGACAATAATTACAAGATACTAAGAACAATTGACCAGATTGTAGTATCAAATGAAAAAGTTATTTAATTGTATATTTTTTTAAAGGAAAAAGCCAAAAAGTTGGATACTCAATTTATAACCCCGAATTCATATCAAGTTTTGAGTTTGTATCCATAACTTGTCTTAGTTTGTGTTCAGTCTTTCCGCATTGCTTTTGCTCTAGTTTGATTAACTGCTTTCCTTAAAAGTCGCAAATGTATTTTCAGCTGTTTTATTCAATAGTCACTATGTTTTGTCGTATATATTCGCACACAAATAACAGTTTTCCCCCAGTTTTTAGGTCCTTTTTTATGAAAAGTTTTAAAAATTCTGTTAGCACAATAAAGTTAATAAATGTACTAAACGCATTCTCGAAGCCTCGAAAATTGTTTCCTAATTATTATAAAAAGTTGTGATCTATGAAAGGCTTAGAAATGGCTGCAGCAAAATTATTGATCTTTTTTGGCTTTCATCGGTGTTCTCGTTTTTCAAGATATTTAGCCACTTCAACTTTTCTGCTCTTTCAACCCCTCTATAAACTCAAAGCTTTTGTCAAAGATTTTAGACGTTTTTTCAGTCTTTTGTAGACACGGAAAAAAGGAAATGACTAAATTTTCAAGCGAATTTCATTAGTTTTACAGTTTTCAGTGTTTCGTAACTTTTCTTTGTTTGTAAATTCTTTTGGCTTAAAGTAATTTTTCTTTCTTATTTTGTTCAAATTGATCAATAACTTTTGCCTAAATAGGGGTGGCGGCCGCCGCACTTGACGAATTTTCCTTTATTTGCAATTCAGCAAAAAAACATGCGTTTTTCAAGAAAATCGTTCACCGCAGCCAACAGTTAAACTACACTGCCAAAATCTTGTGCTTTCCTATATACCATATAGTTTTGTTGCATTAGGTTCAATTGATTGCATATAATAGGTATATAACGTCATTTTACATGTAAACAAGCCAATACCCCCCAACTTTAGAAGGGAAAACATGCACCAACCAAAACTTAGTTCTATTTTTTTTCCAAAAAGTGGCTTGAAAATTACCAATTTTAACCACTCTTAAAACATGTTTGCCCGCAAAAGTAGGAGGTTTAACACATTTGGGGGTTAAAAGTGGTCAGTGCAACGGCACACCGAAAAAAAAGGAGGGGTTAAAAGTGGTCATTTTCCTAGCCACTTTTACTATACTACTTATTATTATTATTAGTTGGAATAATCAATAAAATCAAGATTTTGTCCAAATATTCGGCTGTGCACTTTCAGTTAAACACAATTAAGTCTAGGGTCTCAGTATCCCCAGACCACGAGGTCACTCCTAAAAACAGGGCTACTACTATTTGTTATATTACTATTGTTTTTGTTCAGTAGATAAAAATCATCATCTCCATCGAAGATGGATCAACCCTTTCTCTTAACCTCTAGCTTCTCATTGTCAGAAAATGAAGTCAGATGTTGAATAAATTCAATTCAGGACACAATAGGGAAGCTAAAAATATGTATAAAATGATTTAAGTTCCAGTCCCGAGACCCCTCCGGATTATTGAATCTGGGGAAAAAACAAACTTATCTCCTCCCCGTAAGGCTTGTTTCCACCCTTCACCGTTGTTGTGAATGGCCTTGCAACGATTGTAGCGACACAATCGTTGCAAGTCGGAGCGAACTCTGCTAACACTCTGTCGTACTTTCGTTTCCCTCTCAATGATCGTAGTTGTTTTCGCAACGTATTTCGTTGTTCTTTTTTTGTTTTTATTTTAGATTTCTTCCAAATTGGTCGTTTTTGACGTTTCTCAGAAATATGACGTCATCGTTCGAAACTTTAAAAAATTAAAATTCCAGAATATTCTAGCTTTCACGATTCGTCCAATCGTCTCAATAACACCGTTAATCCTCTAGAATTGCGAATTCGGAAGTTTAGCTGCTAATAATCCGAAATTGCATTTTCGTCCATTCTGGTCGAATGTCACATACTCCCCGGACAGCCCGGTCAATGTCTCCATTGAATCTCGTAATGTTCTTAAAAATGGTACAGTGCCATCAAACAAAATTTACAAAATGCACGAAATTACTTTTATCCACGTCATATCGACTCGCTGCAGAATATAAATGGCATCATAGTACACTACTATAGCTTTCCAAATTCTTTCACTAATCTGCACTTTGAGGATATGACCTAAGATAAAACATTTTTTCTAACTTCCAACGTCAATGCCCTGATTTAAAACTTTTTCTCCTAGGTTTTAAAAGGTGTTAGTTTGCAGGACAGTCCTGCCAACCAACAAGCTTAAATTATCCTACTATGCTTCTTCCCTTCGGAAATTTAGTTGTTATTGGTCCTGAATATTGAAATTAGGGAACTCTGTGGTTAGAAAGAACAATGAAACAATCTCCCTCTTCAAGAAATTACCCAAGGCTTTCATGTCACCACAAAGTGATCAGTTGTCTTAGTTGATTAAAAACAATCATGCAGATCAGAATATTTAAATATACTCTTTACTCAAGCCTTTCTAAATAATTAGTAAGTGTCTCTAGAGCCACTAACTAAAATCAAAATACAAATTTAAAAAGGCAACAAATTCTTTAATGTTCAAAACTCAACTAAAATGTTTTCTTTCAGTTTCAATTACAACTTGGTTGCTTAGTTTCTCACTTGAGTTTTTTTTCACACATATAAAACAATTCTGAGTTTTAACTTCTTCTCTTTTTTCTAAAGAGAAGAATATAAAGCTCTAAGACTTCTTAATTTTTCTAATTTCGTTTCTTTTTGCATCTTGTTCTTCGGCCATTTGTCAATGCTCCATCTCCTCCTCCTGCGAAATTGACTCTGCACTTTCAGTTTTTGTCTCTTGTAACACATCGGTAGCTATTCTGACGCTGTTGGAAGCAGTCCTCCAACACTTCTTCTGCTCTCTACCCTTTGTTTACAACAAAGTAGGGGGTCAATGTTAAATTCTCTGTTCCTGCAGAAGCTGTTGTGGAGACACATTGTCACGTTTCTCTCCAAATCTTCCTTCAACAACTCTTCTTTCTCCTTCCATCACGTTTACTCATCCTGGAGATTCTCTTTACGGCGGTGGTCACTGCATTCCGATGAGTTACAAAAGCTCGCTTGAAAGCTCCTGCTCCAATGTCGAGCTGATACGTACTGTACACTCTGCCGTGCTTCGACATATGCTTCTTGGCATATTTGTACAACCAAGCAGTCATGTTGGCTCTAAACCATGGCATCAGTCGTCTTCTTGCCCATATTTTTTTACTTCCATTGGAACGTTCAGAATCTTGCACATTGTCTCAAAAAGATCTAAATTTTCTGCTAAATCTTCAGATGAGCCTGGTAAACCCATGGAGAGTAGCTCTCCAGAGTCCCAGATCAACACCAGATTACTACGCCCGGGGTACCACTATGTCTGCAGCAAGCAATGGCAGGGAAACTCATCATGTGTTAACATGATGCTTCTCCAATTCCGCTTTCCCGAAGCTTCCAGTAGTGGTTCCACTTCCATCATCACTCGGTGGACTTCATCATTCTCATCTACTGTGTTGTAATCCGTCACGGTTGACCATCTCTGTTTTTGTCTTTCAAAGTCACTGAAGTTTCCACAGACGTATCCCATGAACGAACTTCTTTCCCAGTACCGATTCCAACTCCTCCTTAGTTTTCTCTGGAACTGCTGAGAACATTTTGCATATTAACTCATAAGTCTTTTTCGACATTCTCGCTAGTCTTACACATTTTGGCACTGAGAAGGCCTGATCTACGATCGTTCTCGTACTCTTATCATCCGCAGCCACGAAATGCACTGGGTATCTGCTCTTGCACATTCGAGCTAATGTCGATCCCACCAAGTATCGCGCTCCCGATGGTCTGCGATAAGTTTCACTGTGTCTGATGTTCATTTCCGCCTCGATCGCTTCTCTCCGTTTTCCTATGTGCTTTTGCTCAGTCTGCAAAACTCCTGGGAACACTTTTACACTGATGGCCGTGACCATTTCATGTTTCTGTTCTAGATTCAATAGTGACTCTAAAGAACCAAACATACTGTAGAATCCAAGTGCAGTCACTAGATTCACCTCGGTTCCTCCATGACAATCTGCGATCAATTCCGTTTCCGTTCTTGTTTTCATCACAATGTTCCCAAACAATATTGTCAACTGTTTGTGTTGTTTCTTCAGGGTTTTCGCGCAATCTAGGCCTCCACAAACGTGACCTTCCAGTCCACAGACTTCTGCCAGACAGCTACCAGGTTTAACCCAGTCTTCTGGTCCCCAGCCAGGCAACTCCACTTTGTCTTCTCCGTTGCTCTTAGAGGCTGTTGTCATCACGTTATAGATGATATTAAGGTCACGCAGATTACGGTCTGAATTTAATTCCCTCTGCACATCTTGTGTTACAAGTAGTATCGAATCAGCGTTGGGACTAGGACAACATGAGGGTCTCATCAGTTCCCATACCACCATCAAGCTCATTCTCAGCAATTCATCTGAGAATCCCAATCCAAACTCTACTCGTTTGTCGGATTCTGGCTCGGAAGGTGCAGTCACCTTTTCCTCCAAGACTAGTCCCAGTCTGGTCTGCTGATTAGCAGCGTTTCTTATCGTCGCAATTCTAGACGTCCAGAATTTTAGCAACACTGCTTGCTCGTAATCAAAGAAGCAATCGCGCATGTCTCCATTTAGGAATGGGTTGTACGCTATCCCTATGATTCCTGACACGTAACTGTAGGAATTCTTCCTGATCGGTTCACAGTATTCGCTGGATTTTGGCATTGCTCCCATACATTCCTTAGTGAGCATCAGCTCCTTGTTTGAGAATCTCCTGATTTCGTCTATTTTCCTCATGGGTTCTAGCTCCACAGGTTCTTTCATGTTCACCCGCCTTGGTTTACTTTGATGCACGTCCAGCCTTTCTGGTTCCCTCACCCAAACGCCCGTTTGATATGAGACCTGACTTCATACCTCATACTAGAATTGGGTGATGACGGGAGTCTACATGATTTAGCCGTTTTACACCACATGTTGGCTCTGAGAATAAAGACGCAGGATGAAAGGTCTCCGGGTGATTGGATGAAGAAGGGCACATGGCTAGGTTCCCTCTGTGGAATGGAAGAACTTTTGTGTGGGACTGACCACTGCTTGAATGCACTGAGTGAGAAATCTTGCCAGTTGGCCAAATTGTGTGGAAGATAAAAAATGCCAGACAAACTCGAGTTCGAACTGATGGAAGTAAATCTGATGACTGCCTTGGGATTTTACAGCATGGTCAGCTCGATTGAATCAATGGACCGCCAGGAGCGTGCCCATGAGCTGGCTATATCTTTTTGTGTGGAAGTGTGCACTGGAGCATTACAGAGGCAACAAAAATTGTAGGCTGGCGAGAAACTTTGTTTAACGAGATGAATCTGAAAGATAGTGAAGGACATCATAGACCTACTGGCTCGAAATATCTTGTTGGATCAAGCTCCGCAGCATACTGTAATAGCAAAAACCCTACCCACATTGTAAATCAGTGCTTAAATGTGTGACACTGGCCAGAATCTCAGAGAGGTCGTTTGATTTTTTAATGAATGGCTTCCCGAAGAGATCCAAAGGTGAATTGCAAGACATCGTGAGTGAAAATTTAGAGATAATGAGTGAATGTAATCTAAGTCAGTTTCAGAAAAAGAAGGCGAGTGGAGCATTACCGACCGAACTCCCTGCGATAGATGAAAAAGATAGAATGCATCAGACATTGACAGAGGTGGAACCGTTGCTAGAAGCTTCAGGATACTTGGCCTGGAGAAACATTCTTAGGAACCATGGGGAGTATCCTTGACACTGCCTGGCGCAGATGTTATGGTACCCCAAAGGAGGGAACTTGATATTCGTATGGGATGTGGAGGAATTGTTCTCCGCGGTTTCGCCCGACCAAGCCCATCCTGTCTCAATCTTAGTAGTCAGGCCCCTGAATGAGGTGGTTGAAAGCCAACGCTAGAACGAGCGAGCAGAAACTGACCATGACTACATCTAAACAGCTAAGCAATGTGAAAATCAACAACAATTTGGATCTGTTCAAGACCACCTGCAAAGTCCTGAGAATACTTGAAGCCATCAAAAGGATATGGGCAAAGCAGAAGTTAATTCCGTTTATTCCGTGTCGTCATGGCGTCGTGAGGTTTTTGAACGCACGAAGCGTCATATGTCCAGGAAGACGGAGGCCTATCAAGCCATAGGACCGGATGATTTAAGACAGCATTCTTGACACATAGAAACGTCTTCACGACAGCTGTGAAGCGGGTCGCTGAAATGCCTTGTACGGCTTAAAACGAGGAGAAAGAGGTCTTACGAGCTGACGTGGAGCGGAATCTCAGCATGTGCTGGCACAACAATTTCTGCCGGAACAGGGAGCAAAAATTAAACAATCTCTTGCCCTGCTGCAAACAGAGACTGCTGGAACAAGTAACTTGTTACACGGCCCGCAACTCTGGTGATACGCTGCAGAAGGTGCCGGAAGATAGTGGGATGTTTGAACAAAAACAAGAAGCCATGCAATAGGAAATGAAGGCGAGACAAAACAGTAGTGACGAGGAAGGAAAACTCAATTGTGATAGTGTGTGAAAACTTGGCCAAGTCATCGAAGATTGATTATTGAACTTTTCAAATGTTTTTGTTTTGCCTAAATCTGGTCAGAACAGATATTAGAGACTAATTTTTATTGTCATCTGAGATTGCTGAAATGCAATGGAAAAATTTAACCCATAATGATTTATTTATTCATTTTAATTTGTTTGTTATTTGTTTATTTAGGCCTTAGGTGAGTGTTTTAACCTAATTACACCTGAAGAATTTTTAGTTTTCGTCGGACACTTCTTCATTTTGTGGCGAGCGGATAGTGTTTGGGTACGCTTGCTCGAGAAGAGTGGTAAACTCATCAACTTTTCTAGTCCTCCTTTCCTCATAACCAGAGTTTCTTAAATTTAACAGCATGAGTAAACGATGATACTTTGTGAGTAACTCTAAATTATTTTCAAGGGTTGCGTGACCATGCCACGCCCCAAACTTTTTTATCAAGCAGGAGCGAAACGAAATTTTATGATGAAAAGACGTAGGTGTTCAGAAAAGGAATTTCATTTAGGACACACGTCATGATTCGTTTTTCGCAAAAAATCTAAAAATGAGTGAGATGTAGTACGATGCCATTTATGACACGCGGTGAGTTGTGGTGAGGCGGATTAATTTCAATTTCCGATGCAATTTTTAAGATGATTATAGAACACTGGATCATCACTGGAGATAACCCGGCGTTATGCGTTCAATGGGGACACGCAAAAAAACTTTAATAGCGTAAGGACCAGATTTTGATAAGTGAAGGCTCGGAATGTTCTGAAAACTCAGAATGTTCTGAAAAAATGTTATTTTAACCTGAAAATAGATCAAACGACGCACAACGGAATTTAAGAGGGAAATCAGTCGGAAAATTAGAAGAAAAACGAAGATCGTGTGAACGGAAGATCCTGTGGGACATTCGGGACGGATCCGAACCCTCCAATGCCACGAAATTAGAAGGATAACGACGTTATCTTCGGGAGAGTGCGGAATTAGAGGCCCGGTACCCAGAGACTGTAAGCAAAATTAACTGTATATTTTGGCTTCTGTAATCCCTGAACGTCTTTAATTTACTCCAAAATTGCTTAGTATTTTAGAGCATAAGCAGTTAGAGTCGAGGAAAGCATCAATCCATCTCTAATGAATTTATTATATAACTGTCACTAAAAACATATTAAATTATAGTTTTCTAGCCGTGTTTTTAATTGTAATCACGTTGTCTGGGGATCCGAGATTCAGCTATGTGGTTACTTTGGCATGTATACGAAAGCTGATCAAAAGTCGTTTGGCTGATGGCCTAAAATGGTAACTTGTTACTTAGCACTTAACAGACCAGAAAATTACCTGGCTAGGTCAAGACGGTTAAAAACGAGTAAAATAACAGTAACTAACGTCAGCCGTTTGTCAATAGGTACTTTTTCCACGCTCTGTCACTAAGTAATGTCTGGGCAAAAGTTACAGAGGAAGATACCGCGCGAGAGGTATAAATCTTTGAATGCAGTCGGAACAATCACTGTTTTTTTATAGGCAGCACCACGGCGTAATCTGCGTGTAATTGTGCGCAAGCTTGGAAAAAATCTGCGGGCATAATTCGCTAAATTAGACGATGCGCGTGTTTTTCACTGAAGATGCAAGCCTCAGCGGAAAATAACAATTTTGCGGAAACTTTGCCCTAAGAGAGACTACTTTTTATACAATTTAATGTTCTGAAAACGTTTTTTAGATTCATGTCGATTTTATCTGGACACAAGCTTCATTCGAAATCAAAATGGTTCAAAATTTACTGTGATTTTTTCGGAGTTTGTGTTGCTAACACTTTTTAATTTGGTGAGATTGCTTCAATTATGCGGGGTTATGCAATTGCAAATGCGAGGCTTATAATGCGGTTATGATTCGAGATACATACATTTCACATACAAAACTCTTGCGAACAAAATTGAAAGTACAGCAATAGAACGTGTTCGAATGAAAGCAACAATCTGGATAATTGGCAATTGATATCAAAGCTATAAACAAAGACTACCTGAATTGAGACTGCTTCCAATATCGTATTAATATAAACTATTTGATCTGTTAAAGCTAGCATCTATGTTTAACGGCAGTTACAAAATTAAACTACCTACAAAGTAGAATACAAAACCCAATGTCTATGTTTTATTAACAAGACAAAAAGATCTAACATCGATAACAAAAACTTAAACAAGAAAGGCGGACAAAAATTTTTGGAGAAGAATCAGTCAAAATTTGATTAGAAAAACGAAAAAAAAAATATCGACCGCGAACAAATTGACATACCATATCTAACAAAATTATATAAACATTCGCCCTGAAGTACATAACGAAGGAAAACAAAGCTAGGTTATGAAACGACTGCCTAGAGTCTTAAAAAAGCTTAAAAAGCTCTAATCCTTCGCTACCAAAGCCAATTCTATGTGTGGTTCATTAACATTCGTTCGACGAAGTTGTTATTACTTTGGACTATCGGCCAAATAGCGTCAATTAGCTGAATTATATGCAAAAATAGTGAGCTCATGACTGGGTGTTGCTATCCCCAGTCCACAAGGTCACTCCTAAAGCATCATGTTCATCGGAGATGGATCAACCCTTTTCCTAGATTATCATACTCTGAAAATGAGTTCGGTGTTAATTAAGTTTAACTCAGAGCATGCCAAGGAGCCAAAAGTTGTTAAAATTAGGTTCTCAGACTATTCGAAATTCTTGACTCAGGACAAACAGCGGTCCTGTCGTCGTTCTGGATGGGTAGTAAAATTTTTCCGATACCCCTCCGATTTCTCGGGTATCGCTTTGTAACGATTGTAGCTGCTTAATCGTTATAATTCGGATTGTTCTTTCAACAATAATATCGATCGTAATTCTAAATCGTGTCTTAGGACTGTTTTTTTTGAGAAAATGGTTGTTCGAAGATTTTCGCGCTTTTTCTGTACTCGCGAGAATAAAAAATAGTCATGTGTTTTTACAATTGAACTTTTGAAATTTCACTTGTCAGCTAAAACCGACCTCTCCCATTCGATCAGTTTATCAAACAAGATCGTTAATCCTCTGAAACAGCAAACTCTCCCACTAAACTGTTCCAATAAAATTTCGATTCTGCCATGGCCGCCATTCTGGTCAATTGTCACAGTATTGGAAATACTTCTACAAAAATCTGAAGTCAAATTATGATCCTGGGCTTTTATATGCAACTGTCGATATAGTAACCCGTTGTAGAAAATCAGCTCAGCCGTCAAGTGATGGGTGCAAACCCATGTGTAAAAAACAGAAGCCTAAATTCTCTTTCTCTCTCTAATTCACGTTATAGTTTACTTTTTGAAGGACTGGCGAAGCAAAAAAGTTTTCATTATAATTTTGAACTCTGATTTACAAAAAAAATATGCGCTGCATTTTTATGCCAAGCCTGGTTATGCGCTTTGTAACTTCGCCCAGAAGTACATATCGACAGAAAATAAAACTAAGCTATAAAACGACTGGCCAGCGTCTAAACGAAGCTCTACATGCTTTTCACTGTCTCTACCAAAGCCAGTTCTTTTGGTGGTCTTTCTAACATCGGGTCGACAAAAACGTTACTGCTTTCGGCTTCGATCAAAACACTCAAATTAACTTGTTTACATGCGAAATTAGTAAGCTCACGGCTGGGTCTCAGTATCACCAGACCACGAGGTCACTCCTAAAAACAGGACTACTACTATTTGTTATATTACTATTGTTTTTGTTCAGTAGATAAAAATCATCATCTCTATCGAAGATGGATCAACCCTTTCCCTTAACCCCTAGCTTCTCATCGTCAGAAAATGAATTCAGATGTTGAATAAATTCAATTCAGGACACAATAGGGAAGCTAAAATTTTGTATAAAATGATATAAGTTCCAGTCCCGAGACCCCTCCGGATTCTTGAATCTGGGGAAATAACAAACTTATCTCCTCCCCGGAAGGCTTGTTTCCACCCTTCACCGTTGTTGTGAATGGCCTTGCAACGATTGTAGCGACACAACCTTTGCAACTGGGAGCGGTCTCTGCTAACACTCTGTCGTATTTTCATTTCCCTCTCAATGATCGTAGTTGTTTTCGCAACATATTTCGTTGTTCTGTTTTTATTTCAGATTTCTTCCAAAATTGTCGTTTTTGACGTTTCTCAGAAATATGACGTCATCGTTCGAAACTTTAACAAAATAAAAATCCATAATATTCTAGCTTTCACGATTCGTCCAATCGTCTCAACAACACCGTTAATCCTCTAGAACTGCCAATTCGGAAGGTTAGCTGCTAATAATCCGAAACTGCATTTTCGTCCATTCTGGTCGAATGTCACATACTCTCCGGACAGCCCGGTCAATGTCTCCATTGAATCTCGTAATGTTCGTAAAAATGATACAGTGCCATCAAACAAAATTTACAAAATGAACGAAATTACATTTATCCACGTCATATCGACTCACTGCAGAATATAAATGGCATCATACTATACTACTATAGCTTTCCAAATTCTTTCACTAATCTGCACTTTGAGGATATGACCTAAGATAAAACATTTTTTCTAACTTCCAACGTTAATGCCCTGATTTAAAACTTTTTCTCCTAGGTTTTAAAAGGTGTTAGTTTGCAGGACAGTCCTGCCAACCAACAAGCTAAAATTATCCTACTATGCTTCTTCCCTTCGGAAATTTTAGTTGTTATCGGTCCTGAATATTGAAACTAAGGAACTCTGTGGTTAGAAAGAACAATGAAACAATCTCCCTCTTCAAGAAATTACCCAGGGCTTTCATGTCACCACAAAGTGATCAGTTGTCTTTGTTGATTAAAAACAATCATGCAGGTCAGAATATTTGAATATACTCTTTACTCAAACCTCTCTAAATAATTAGTAATTGTCTCTAGAGCCACTAACTAAAATCAAAATACAAAATTATAAAGGCAACAAATTCTTTAATGTTCAAAACTCAACCAAAATGTTTTCTTTCAGTTTCAATTACAACTTTGTTGCTTAGTTTCTCACTTGAGTTTTTTTTCACACATATAAAACAATTCTGAGTTTTAACTTCTTCTCTTTTTTCACTTCTTTGTTTCTTTTTTTTTCATCGTTGAGAAGCTCTAAGACTTCTTAATTTTTCTAATTTCGTTTCTTTTTGCATCTTGTTCTTCGGCCATTTGTCAAGGCTCCATCTCCTCCTCCTGCAAAATTGACTCTGCACTTTCAGTTTTTGTGTCTTGTAACACATCGGTAGCTATTCTGACGCTGTTGGAAGCAGTCTTCCAACACTTCTTCTGCTCTCTACCCTTTGTTTACAACAAAGTAGGGGGTCAATGTTAAATTCTCTGTTCCTGCAGAAGCTGTTGTGGAGACACAACGTCACGTTTCTCTCCAAATCTTCCTTCAACATCTCTTCTTTCTCCCTTCCATCACGTTCACTCATCCTGGAGATTTTCTTCACGGCGGTGGTCACTGCATTCCGATGAGTTACAAAAGCTCGCTTGAAAGCTCCTGCTCCAATGTCCAGCTGATACGTACTGTACACTCTGCCGTGCTTCGACATATGCTCCTTGGCATATTCGTACAACCAAGCAGTCATGTTGGCTCTAAACCATGGTATCAGTCTTCTTCTTGCCCGTATCTTTTTACTTCCATTGGAAAGTTCAGAATATTGCACATTGTCTCAAAAAGATCTAAATTTCCCAAACAATATTTTCAACTGTTTGTGTTGTTTCTTCAGGGTTTTCACGCAATCTAGGCCTCCACAAACGTGACCGTCCAGTCCACAGACTTCTGCCAGACAGCTACCAGGTTTAGCCCAGTATTCTGGTCCCCAGCCAGGTAACTCCACTTTGTCTTCTCCGTTGCTCTTAGAGGCTGTTGTCATCACGTTATAGATGATATTAAGATCACGCAGATTACAGTCTGAATTTAATTCCCTCTGCACATCTTGTGTTGCAAGTAGTATCGAATCAGCGTTGGGACTCGGACACCATGAGGGTCTCGTCAGTTCCCATACCACCATCAAGCTCATTCTCAGCAGTTCATCTGAGAATCCCATTCAAACTCTACTCGTTTGTCGGATTCTGGCACGGAAGGTGCAGTCACCTTTTCCTCCAAGACTAGTCCCAGCCTGGTCTGCTGATTAGCAGCGTTTCTTATCGTCGCAATTCTAGACGTCCAGAATTTTAGCAACACTGCTTGCTCGTAATCAAAGAAGCAATCGCGCATGTCTCCATTTAGGAATGGGTTGTACGCTATCCCTATGATTCCTGACACGTAACTGTAGGAATTCTTCCTGATCGGTTCACAGTATTCGCTGGATTTTGGCATTGCTCCCATACATTCCTTAGTGAGCATCAGCTCCTTGTTTGAGAATCTCCTGATTTCGTCTATTTTCCCCCATGAGTTCTAGCTCCACAGGTTCTTTCATGTTCACCCGCCTTGGTTTACTTTGATGCATGTCCAGCAGTGCTAACAAGAGTAAGGCTTTCGCTCGTTCGTCGCCTCCTCTCAGCATCTTGATACAGGTATTCAAGGCTGGCACTGAAATTTGCTCTATCATGAACCGGATGAAACAGAGAGCGTCCCTCCGCTTCGCGCACGCTACTGCTGTTCCCTCTTGGATTATCACATCTCTCATGCTCGTCATCAGGAATACCTTGTCTTCCTTTGATCTTTTTCTTTCCTCTGAATCATAATCCCCGCGAGTCAGTCCGATCATGCACCAGGCGAACAGCAGCTGTAATTCAGTTCTCACGTAAGGTACTGCTATCTGAGCGTGTAACTTCGGTGTCGTCCTCATTTCTTCTTCAAAGTACCGTAACACTACTGCTTTCCATGGAAGGCTCACCAACTGTTCAATTGTCTCTGCCTGCATCTCAGACGATGCTAGAGTCCCATATACTTTCTGCTTTAGAGTGGTGCTTTGCATCATGGTCTCCAGATAACCTTCCGTAGCACTTTTGTCTTCCAGAGCCATTAAGTATCCTCAAGTATCCGTTTGGATTTATAACCTGTTGGTTTTATCCCTGCCATGAGAATGAGTGGCACCATCGCTACATCAATCAACATTCTGTCTGTGCCAGGCAATCGATCATCACCTTGTCCCAAATCCATAGCTTCGTCGACTCGTTTTCTTTTCGCTGAGTTGACAGCTTTTATCGAGATTTCAGAATCCACCTTATTCTTTCCCGCTCTCCTCGGTATCACTTTGCCGCCTAGTTTCATCTTCATTTCATTAATCACCAATTTTGATCGCATCGTTCCTTTCCTAGTTCTCGACATATATACCACTTCTCCTTTATCTTCTTGAGGCGTCATCTTGATAGGAGAGTTTGCTTCACTTTCGTCAGTGGCTGAGTCGACCAACAACTCACTCAATCTCCCTTCACACTCGTCGAGTTTGTCAAGGACTTCCCGCATTAGTGGTCGGTTGAGACCTACTTTCAAAATGGACTGGGTTCCGTAGCTCTGAACTACTGTCCAGACTTCTTCCATGAAGGCCACTCTGTCCAATCTACAATCCGTCCTACTTTCATGGTCTCGGTGATGCACCTCCCACTCTTCTTCGGGTAACGTTCCCAAGAAGGGTACTCTGGGGCGCCTTCTATCCTTCTTCTCCTTGGTGATTCCATAAGGAGTCTTTGTTCTCTTTAAATTTTCCCGGATAGCTGTTCTCCGGCAAATCCCGGTTCATTTCCACAAAAGCCGACGGAGGTTCCAGTGTCGAAGTACCTTCGTTTGCTGGTTCAGTCGTTTCCAACACGTCTGCGTTGTTTTCAAAGTCACTGAGGAAATTGAAATCTAGGCTGGATATTCCTCCTGTCGATACTTTATCGTCCTCCTTCTCTGCTTGATCGGAATCCTCTTGCATAGGTTCTTCTGATCGACGGCTTCCTCCCTGCCCACCATCTCCTTCTGATCTATTTTTCAAGTTTGAGGGCCCCTGCTCCTCCGTTCTGGCCCCTTCCGGAAAATTCGGTATGATTAGCCTGCCGGCTGACTCATCTTCCTCCTCTCCATAGACTATTTTGATCTCCTCATAGCCGAAGGGTGCTAGGCAGGTTCTCGTCCGTAGCGTTCTATCTCTTCGCCGTGCTTCTTGTTGCAGTCTTCAAACAACTTCCTCCACATATCCCTATCTTCTTCTATGGTGAGCATGGTCTTGGTCATCTCGTCCAGCTCCTTTCTAGTCGTCTCCAGCTCGTCTTTAATCCCATCTAGATCTTGCATGCTTTCGTTCGTTTGAACCTCCTCTTCTACTCTCGCGCTCTTTGGTGGCACAGCTACTCTCAGTGGTGAATTAGACAAGGCAGCCTCGCTGTTCATTTCTTGATGTATTCTTCTCAGTCCAGGATTAGGCTTGGTGGGCAAGGGCATTTCACCTGGTTGGTAGGTCCTCGAACTGCCCAATCCAGGCTCGTTCGCCAAGTCACTCCCTGAGAAAGCCCGGTTTCTCCACCTCATCACTCTCATGTTTGGGCGGTCCAGCACTCCTCTTTCTCCGTATGCTGCCATCAATAGGACTTCCGTGGGGCGGTCCCCACGGTTGTCATGCCCCAAGATGTTTATCAAGGCGATCAGCAAAATGACTACCTTTGGGTCCTCCAGAGCGAAGTCTCGATCCATTAGCCGACGATAGATCGCATCTACCATCGGTCCTACATATGCCTCTGCCAGGTTCATCAATTCATCTAAGTTGAAATTGTCCATTCTCTTTCGGTTTTGATTTGATTATTGATTCAACGATTTGAACTCAAGTGAGTGATTAAACGATCAACCAGGATCTAGAAAAGAGGTCACGAATCTCACACTTGTCAACTTCGCACTAGTTTTGTATTAAAATTTTTTTGAAACAATCAGATAAAAAGATTTTGATCTTAAAATTTACTAATATCAATCAGTTTCTAAAATTTTGGAATTCGACCTAAGATTGGACAGTCCAAACTTTGGATCTTTTCCTAAGATTGTCATTCAGTTGCTCGTGGTCACGAACTCCTTCTTACCTTTATGTCTTAATAACATAACACATAACATAACACATAACACATATCACACACAACACACATTTAGTATAACGCCCCCCTGTATGCCACCTAAACTCAGCCTATACTTAAGTAATATTTCTTATGCAAGTATACTTGTATGTTAGTATCAGAGAAGATTACGTGTATCAGCGCGTATAGTTCCCGTGGATGCAGTCGTCATCTGTTCAGATCGTACACTGGAAGCGAAAGCTTCTTCACTTCCCTTTCCACGAGGAAGTCTCTCAATCTCGTCAAGGACATGACTAGATTTTCTGGGTCCACGTGCCGCTTCTCCGTCGCCCTCGTCACCAAGAAGCATAAGTACTTTCCCGGTATCTGTGACGCCGCTGGAGGCAAGGCTGCTACGCCACCTATTGCTGGTGTTTGCTTCCAAAAGAATTTTATACTCTCTCTTAAAATCTGCTGCTAACGCTGTCCTAAAACTCATGTCTGCTGTGATTGCTATCGCACATGTTCTATTCGTGAGTATGAAATCACTGTCTGTTAGTATTATGCTACTTGAATAATCAATTGGTAAGTTAAAATATGACTCAACTACCCTCCCTATGTCCGGTTTCTTAGGGTCCTCGCCTGTTTCTGCTTCTAAATCCCATGTTTCTCTTGCTATTCTCAATTTTTTAGTAATAAATTTTCAGTGTGGGTAAGCCCTACCCCCACTCCCCGGAAAAAAATATCAATCGACATCCCCGTCGATCGCATACCGGATATCAAGTCGAGATTGGAAGCCGGAATGAGTAGTCGCCCTTCCTGGGCAGCCCAGGAAGGATCCTCCCGTTCGGTTTTCATGTATTTCATGCTTTCACGAATCAAGTGATGGGTGCAAACCCTTGTGTAAAAAACAGAAGCCTAAACTCTCTTTCTCTCTCTCATTCACGTTATAGTTTACTTTTTGAAGGATTGGTGAAGCAAAAAAGATTTCACTTAATTTTGAACTCTTTTTTACAAAAAAAAATTATGCGCTGCAGTTTTATGCCAAGCCTAGTTATGCGCTTTGTAACTTCGCCCGGAAGTACATATCGACAGAAAATAAAACTAAGCTATAAAACGACTGGCCAGCGTCTAAACGAAGCTCTACATGCTTTTCACTGTCTCTACCAAAGCCAGTTCTTTTGGTGGTCTTTCTAACATCGGGTCGACAAAAACGTTACTGCTTTCGGCTTCGGTCAAAACACTCAAATTAACTTGTTTAGATGCAAAATTAGTGAGCTCATGGCTGAGTCTCAGTATCCCCAGACCACGAGGTCACTCCTAAAAACAGGACTACTACAATTTGTTATATTACTATTGTTTTTGTTCAGTAGATAAAAATCATCATCTCCATCGAAGATGTATCAACCCTTTCCCTTAACCCCTAGCTTCTCATCGTCAGAAAATGAATTCAGATGGTGAATAATTTCAATTCAGGACACAATAGGGAAGCTAAAAGTTTGTATAAAATGATATAAGTTCCAGTCCCGAGACCCCTCCGGATTCTTGAATCTGGGGAAATGCCAAACTTATCTCCTCCCCGGAAGGCTTGTTTCCACCCTTCACCGTTGTTGTGAATGGCCTTGCAACGATTGTAGCGACACAATCTTTGCAACTCGGAGCGGTCTCTGCTAACACTCTGTCGTATTTTCATTTTCCTCTCAATGATCGTAGTTGTTTTCGCAACGTATTTCGTTGTTCTGTTTTTATTTCAGATTTCTTCCAAAATGGTCGTTTTTGACGTTTCTCAGAAATATGACGTCATCGTTCGAAACTTGAAAAAAATAAAATTCCATAATATTCTAGTTTTCACGATTCGTCCAATCGTCTCAATAACACCTTTAATCCTCTAGAACTGCCAATTCGGAAGGTTAGCTGCTAATAATCCGAAATTGCATTTTCGTCCATTCTGGTCGAATGTCACATACTCTCCGGACAGCCCGGTCAATGTCCCCATTGAACCTCGTAATGTTCGTAAAAATGGGTACAGTGCCATCGAACAGAATTTACAAATTGCACGAAATTACTTTTATCCACGTCATATCGACTCACTGCAGAATATAAATGGCATCATACTACACTACTATAGCCTTCCAAATTCTTTCACTAATCTGCATTTTGAGGATATGACCTAAGATAAAACATTTTTTTTAACTTCCAACGTCAATGCCCTGATTTAAAACTTTTTCTCCTAGGTTTTAAAAGGTGTCCTGCCAACCAACAAGCTAAAATTATCCTACTATGCTTCTTCCCTTCGGAAATTTTAGTTGTTTTTGGTCCTGAATATTGTAATTAAGGAACTCTGTGGTTAGAAAGAACAATGAAACAATCTCCCTCTTCAAGAAATTACCCAAGCTTTTCATGTCACCACAAAGAGATCAGTTGCCCTTGTTGATTAAAAACAATCATGCAGTCCAGAATATTTAAGTATACTCTTTACTAAAGCCTTTCTAAATAATTAGTAAGTGTCTCTAGAGCCACTAACTAAAATCAAAATACAAATTTAAAAAGGCAACAAATTCTTTAATGTTCAAAACTCAACTAAAATGTTTTCTTTCAGTTTCAATTACATCTTGGTTGCTTAGTTTCTCACTTGAGTTTTTTTTCACACATATAAAACAATTCTGAGTTTTAACTTCTTCTCTTTCGTCACTTCTTTGTTTCTTTTTTTTCATCGTTGAGAAGCTCTAAGGCTTCTTAATTTTTCTAATTTCGTTTCTTTTTGCATCTTGTTCTTCGACCATTTTTCAATGCTCCATCTCCTCCTCCTGCGACATTGACTCTGCACTTTCAATTTCTGTGTCTTGTAACACATCGGTAGCTATTCTGACGCTGTTGGAAGCAGTCCTCCAACACTTCTTCTGCTCTCTACCCTTTGTTTACAACAAAGTAGGGGGTCAATGTTAAATTCTCTGTTCCTGCAGAAGCTGTTGTGGAGACACATTGTCACGTTTCTCTCCAAATCTTCCTTCAACAACTCTTCTTTCTCCTTCCATCACGTTTACTCATCCTGGAGATTATCTTTACGGCGGTGTTCACTGCATTCCGATGAGTTACAAAAGCTCGCTTGAAAGCTCCTGCTCCAATGTCCAGCTGATACGTACTGTACACTCTGCCGTTCTTCGACATATGCTTCTTGGCATATTCGTACAACCAAGCAGTCCTGTTGGTTCTAAACCATGGCAACAGTCGTATTCTTGCCATATCTTTTTACTTCCATTGGAATGTTCTGAATCTTGCACATTGTCTCAAAAAGATCTAAATTTTCTGCCAAATCTTTAGATGAGTCTGGTAAACCCATGGAGAGCAGCTCTCCAGAGTCCCAGATCAACACCAGATTACTACGCCCGGGGTACCACCATGTCTGCAGGAAGCAATGGCAGGGAAATTCATCATGTGTTAACATGATGCTTCTCCAATTCCGCTTTGCCGAAGCTTCCAGTAGTGGTTCTACTTCCATCCTCACTCGGTGGACTTCATCATTCTCATCTACTGTGTTGTAATCCGTCACGGTTGATCCTCTCTGTTTTTGTCTTTCAAAGTCACTGAAGTTCCCACTGACGTGTCCCATGAACTTTTTTCCCAGTATCGATTCCAACTCCTCCTTAGTTCTCTCTGGAACTACTGAGAACATTTTGCACATTAACTCATATGACTTTTCCGACATTCTCGCTAGTCTTACACATTTTGTCACTGACAAGGCCTGATCCACGATCGTTCTCGTACTCTTATCATCCACAGCCACGAAATGCACTGGGTATCTGCTCTTGCACATTGGAGTTAATGTCGATCCCACCAAGTATCGCGCTCCCGATGGTCTGCGATACGTTTCAGTGTGTCTGATGTTCATTTCCGCCTCGATCGCTTCTCTCCGTTTTCCTATGTGCTTTTGCTCAGTCTGCAAAATTCCTGGGAATACTTCTACACTGATGGCCGTGACCATTTCATGTTTCTGTTCTGGATTCAAAAGTGACTCTAAAGAACCAAACATACTGTAGAATCCAAATGCACTCACTAGATTCACCTCGGTTCCTCCATGACAATCTGCGATCAATTCCGTTTTCGTTCTTGTTTTGATCACAATGTTCCCAAACAAAATTGTCAACTGTTTGTGTTGTTTCTTCAGGGTTTTCACGCAATCCACAGACTTCTGCCAGACAGCTAACAGGTTTAACCCAGTCTTCTGGTCCCCAGCCAGGCAACTCCATTTGTCTTCTCCGTTGCTCCGTTGCTAGAGGCTGTTGTCATCACGTTTTAGATGATATTAAGATCACGCAGATTACAGTCTGAATTGAATTCCCTCTGCACATCTTAAGTTGCAAGTAGTATCGAATCAGCGTTGGGACTCGGACACCATGATGGTCTCATCAGTTCCCATACCACCATCAAGCTCTTTCTCAGCAATTCATCTGAGAATCCCAATCCAAACTCTACTCGTTTGTCGGATTCTGGCACGGAAGGTGCAGTCACCTTTTCCTCCAAGACTAGTCCCAGCCTGGTCTGCTGATTAGCAGCGTTTCTTATCATCGCAATTCTAGACGTCCAGAATCTTAGCAACACTGCTTGCTCGTAATCAAAGAAGCAATCACGTATGTCTTCATTTAGGAATGGGTTGTACGGTATCCCTATGATTCCTGACACGTAACTGTAGGACTTCTTCCTGATCGGTTCACAGTATTCACTGGATTTCGGCATTGCTCCCATACATTCCTTAGTAAGCCTCAGCTCCTTGTTTGAGAGTCTCCTGATTTCGTCTATTTTCCTCATGGGTTCTAGCTCCAGAGGTTCTTTCATGTTCACCCGCCTTGGTTTACTTTGATGCACGTCCAGCCTTCATGGTTCCCTCACCCAAACGCCCGTTTGATATGAGACCTGACTTCATACCTCATACTAGAATTGGGTGATGACGGGAGTCTACATGATTTAGCCGTTTTACACCACATGTTGGCTCTGAGAATAAAGACGCAGGATGAACGGTCGCCTACGGAATCGTCCGAAGGGAATTCTCCGGGTGATTGGATAAAGAAGGGCACATGGCTAGGTTCCCTCTGTGGAATGGAAGAATTTTTGTGTGGGACTGACCACTGCTTGAATGCACTGAGTGAAAAATCTTGCCAGTTGGCCAAATCGCGGTTCATTTCCACAAAAGCCGACGGAGGTTCCAGTGTCGAAGTACCTTCGTTTGCTGGTTCAGTCGTTTCCAACACGTCTGTGTTGTTTTCAAAGTCACTGAGGAAATTGAAATCTAGGCTGGATATTCCTCCTGTCGATGCTTTATCGTCCTCCTTCTCTGCTTGATCGGGATCCTCTTGCATAGGTTCTTCTGATCGACGGCTTTCTCCCTGCCCACCATCTCCTTCTGATCTATTTTTCAAATTTGAGGGCCCCTGCTCGTCCGGTCTGGCCCCTTCCGGAAACTTCGGTATGATTAGCCTGCCGGCTGACTGATCTTCCTCCTCTCCATAGACTATTTTGATCTCCTCATAGCCGAAGGGTGCTAGGAAGGTTCTCGTCCGTAGCGTTCTATCTCTTCGCCCTGCTTCTTGTTGCAGTCTTCAAACAACTTCCTCCACATATCCCTATCTTCTTCTATGGTGAGCATGGTCTTGGTCATCTCGTCCAGCTCCTTTCTAGTCGTCTCCAGCTCGTCTTTAATCCCATCTAAATCTTGCATGTTTTCGTTTGTTTGAACCTCCTCTTCTACTCTCGTCCTCTTTGGTGGCACAGCTACTCTCAGTGGTGAATTAGACAAGGCAGCCTCGCTGTTCACTTCTTGATGCATTCTTCTCAGTCCAGGATTAGGCTTGGTGGGCAAGGGCATTTCACCTGGTTGGTAGGTCCTCGAACTGCCCAATCCAGGCTCGTTCGCCAAGTCACTCCCTGAGAGAGCCCCATTTCTCCACCTCATCACTCTCATGTTCGGGCGGTCCAGCACTCCTCTTTCTCCGTATGCTGCCATCAATAGGACTTCCGTGGGGCGGTCCCCACGGTTGTCATGCCCCAAGATGTTTATCAAGGCGATCAGCAAAATGACTACTTTTGGGTCCTCCAGAGCGAAGTCTCAATCCATTAGCCGACGATAGATCGCATCTACTATCGGTCCTACATATGCCTCTGCCAGGTTCTTCAATTCATTTAAGTTGAAATTGTCCATTCTCTTTCGGTTTTGATTTGTTTATTGATTCAACGATTTGAACTCAAGTGAGTGATTAAATGATCAACCAGGATCTAGAAAAGAGGTCACGAATCTCACACTTGTCAACTTCGCACTAGTTTTGTATTAAAATTTATTTGAAACAATCAGATAAAAAAATTTTGATCTTAAAATTTACTAATATCAATCAGTTTCTAAAATTTTGGAATTCGACCTAAGATTGGACAGTCCAAACTTTGGATCTATTCCTAAGATCGTCATTCAGTTGCTCGTGGTCACGAACTCCTTCTTACCCTTATGTCTTAATAACATAACACATAACATAACACATAACACATATCACACACAACACACATTTAGTATAACGCCACCCTGTATGCCACCTAAACTCAGCCTATACTTAAGTTATATTTCTTATGCAAGTATACTTGTATGTTAGTATCAGAGAAGATTACGCGTATCAGCGCGTATAGTTTCCGTGGATGAAGTCGTCCTCTGTTTGGATCGTACACTGGACGAAAGCTCCTTCACTTCCCTTTCCACGAGGAAGTCTCTCAATCTCGTCAAGGACAAGACTAGATTTTCTGGCTCCGTCGCCCTCGTCACCAAGAAGCATAAGTACTTTCCCGGTATCTGTGACGCCGCTGTAGGCAAGGCTGCTACGCCCCCTATTCCTGGTAATTGCTTCCAAAGGAATTCTATGTTTTTTTACTCTCTCTTAAAATATGCTGCTAACGTTGTCCTAAAACTCATGTCTGCTGTGATTGCTATCGCACATGTTCTATTCGTGAGCATGAAATCACTGTCTGTTATTATTATGCTACTTGAATATTCAATTGGTAAGTTAAAATATGACTCAACTAACCTCCCTATGTCCGGTTTCTTAGGGTCCTCGCCTGTTTCTGCTTCTAAATCCCATGTTTCTCTTGCTATTCTCAAGTTTTTAGTAATAAATTTTCAGTGTGGGTAAGCCCTACCCCCATTACCCGGAAAAAAATATCCATCGACGTCCCCGTCGATCGCATACCGGATATCAAGCCGAGATTGGAAGCCGGAATGAGTAGTCGCCCTTCCTGGGCAGCCCAGGAAGGATCCTCCCGTTCGGTTTTCATGTATTTCATGCTTTCACGATCTACATCTTGAATCGTGACACTGGTCTCCTTTGGGTCCGATGTAATTTCGTTCAGCCATTCCAAGACACGCAAATGTGTCAAGTCTTGTTCATATGACTGCTGTTGCTCGTCGTGGTCATCGATTATGTCAATGTCCTGTGACACAGTTATTTCTTCTAGACCCACTACTTCTTCCCCTATCTTCTTCAGGTCTATCCTGTCCACTACAAAATCGTCGCTGTAAGGGTTATATCTAGTCCCTCCTGGTGCACTTCCGTAATCATGAAGGGTCCCCTCCACTTTTTTTGGAGCTTTTTCGTTCCTTTCGGTAGTATAACGTTCTGAACTACCCATACGTAGTCTCCTACGGAGTAAGCTCTTGCACCAGCTGCTTTCTGGTCAAATATTTTCCTCTGCCTTGCCTGTGCCTGTTGAGTATTTCGTCTACATAAGTCGGTTAACTCCTGTTGACGGCTTATTACATCCCTTACATAGACCTGTGGTGACTTCTTCTTACCCTCATACTCTGGGTAGAAGAAAGTCAAGGGCAAAGACTTCTCGTGTTCAGTTAGCATCATGTGTGGACTAACTCCGGTGGTGGAATGTTGCGTGCTAATATAAGCTCCCATCACTTGTGGAAGGTATCTGTCCCAATCGGTCATGTACCTGGAACAATATACTCTCAGCATCGACACTAACGTCCTATTCTGTCTTTCCACTAAGCCATTGTCTGGGGGTGGTATGTCGTGGAGTGAGCCTGAGCAACCTGCGAGCGTATCATAAGCTCTTTCGTAAGCTCTCCTATAAAAACTGTTCCATTATACGATTGAAACGTCATCGGTCAACCATGTCTCGCTATCCACGTATTGATCAGGTGGTCGCATGTCTCTTCCACCGAGGCAGTTATGCAGGGCACGGCCTCTGCATACTTCGTAAAATGATCTATCATGACCAACACCTGATTATAACCACTGTCTGTCATGCATATCTTTTGGTGATCTATCTGCACCACCTCGTTGAATTCAGACGACTCGATCGATTGTAAAGGAAATCGCAACTTCCTTGGATCCTTGACCTGTTGGCATGACAGACATGCTGTTACCCACTTCTCGCATGCCTTTTTCATTCCAGGCCACTCAAAGCGCTTCAGGATCCTCTGATATACTTTGTCGGTCCCCTGATGGCCCATCTGATCATGCGACCTGAATAAAAGTTCTGTCTGATAGAGTTGCGGCAACACTATCGCGTTATACTTGTATAAGACTCTGTCTTCTTCTCTTCTTTTGCAAGCCACAATCCCGTCCTTGTTCAAATATAACCTCCCTTCCTTCTGCATGAAGTACTGTCTCACGATACGATAACTATCTTCCACGAGGTCCCTTTTATCCGGAGAACCATTCTCGATCCACCTTTTCAGGTTGCTTGTCATGCGATCAATTCTCTGCGCCCTTAGAAGATCCGAGAGTCTTTATCTCGCCTTCAAGTACGTCTTCATGACCCTCATCTGACTGTTAAGCTCATTGGGCTCGTGTGTGTCTTCTTCCGTCTTAACGCACCAAATCTTCGCTTGGATTTATAACCTGTTGATTTTATCCCTGCCATGAGAATGGATGGCACCATCGCTACATCAGTCAACATTCTGTCTGTCAACATCAGTCAGCATCGATCATCACCTTGTCCCAAATCCATAGCTTCTTCGACTCGTTTTTTTTCGCTGAGTTGACAGCTTTTATCGAGATTTCAGAATCCACCTTAGTCTTTCCCGCTCTCCTCGGTATCACTTTGCCGCCTAGTTTCATCTTCATTTCATTAATCACCAATTTTGATCGCATCGTTCCTTTCCTAGTTCTCGACAGATATACCACTTCTCCTTTATGTTCTTGAGGCGTCATCTTGATAGGAGAGTTTGCTTCACTTTCGTCAGTGGCTGAGTCGACCAACAACTCACTCAATCTCCCTTCACACTCGTCGAGTTTGTCAAGGACTTCCCGCATTAGTGGTCGGTTGAGACCTACTTTCAAAATGGACTGGGTTCCGTAGCTCTGAACTACTGTCCAGACTTCTTCCATGAAGGCCACTCTGTCCAATCTACAATCCGTCCTACTTTCATGGTCTCGGTGATGCACCTCCCACTCTTCTTCGGGTAACGTTCCCAAGAAAGGTACTCTGGGGCGCCTTCTATCCTTCTTCTCCTTGGTGATTCCATAAGGAGTCTTTGTTCTCTTTAAAATTTCCCGGATAGCTGCTCTCCGGCAAATCCCGGTTCATTTCCACAAAAGCCGACGGAGGTTCCAGTGTCGAAGTACCTTTTTTGCTGGTTCAGTCGCTTCCAACACGTCTGCGTTGTTTTCAAAGTCACTGAGGAAATTGAAATCTAGGCTGGATATTCCTCCTGTCGATGTTTTATCGTCCTCCTTCTCTGCTTGATCGGGATCCTCTTGCACTGGTTCTTCCGATCGACGGCTTCCTCCCTACCCACCATCTCCTTCTGATCTATCTTTCAAGTTTGAGGACCCCTGCTCCTCCGTTCTGGCCACTTCCGGAAACTTCGGTATGATTAGCCTGCCGGCTGACTGATCTTCCTCCTCTCCATAGACTATTTTGATCTCCTCATAGCCGAAGGGTGCTAGGAAGGTTCTCGTCCGTAGCGTTCTATCTCTTCGCCCTGCTTCTTGTTGCAGGCTTCAAACAACTTCCTCCGCATATCCCTATCTTCTTCTATGGTGAGCATGGTCTTGGTCATCTCGTCCAGCTCCTTTCTAGTCGTCTCCAGCCCGTCTTTAATCCCATCTAGATCTTGCATGGTTTCGTTCGTTTGAATCTCTTCTTCTACTCTCGCCCTCTTTGGTGGCACAGCTACTCTCAGTGGTGAATTAGACAGGGCAGCCTCGCTGTTCATTTCTTGATGCATTCTTCTCAGTCCAGGATTAGGCTTGGTGGGCAAGGGCATCTCACCTGGTTGGTAGGTCCTCGAACCTCCTAATCCAGGCTCGTTCGCCAAGTCACTCCCTGAGAGAGCCTCGTTTCTCCACCTCATCACTCTCATGTTCGGGCGGTCCAGCACTCCTCTTTCTCCGTATGCTGCCATCAATAGGACTTCCGTGGGGCGGTCCCCACGGTTGTCATGCCCCAAGATGTTTATCAAGGCGGTCAGCAAAATGACTACCTTTGGGTCCTCCAGAGCGAAGTCTCGATCCATTAGCCGACGATAGATCGCATCTACCATCGGTCCTACATATGCCTCTGCCAGGTTCATCAATTCATCCAAGTAGAAATTGTCCATTCTCTTTCGGTTTTGATTTGATTATCGATTCAACGATTTGAACTCAAGTGAGTGATTAAATGATCAACCAGGATCTAGAAAAGAGGTCATGAATCTCACACTTGTCAATTTCGCACTA
This sequence comes from Symsagittifera roscoffensis, assembly GCF_963678635.1. Lineage (NCBI taxonomy): Eukaryota > Metazoa > Xenacoelomorpha > Acoela > Convolutidae > Symsagittifera > Symsagittifera roscoffensis. The sequence goes on from NC_087065.1 coordinate 43,348,820, forward strand.
GTTTTGTATTAAAATTTATTTGAAACAATCAGATGAAAAGATTTTGATCTTAAAATTTACTAAAATCAATCAGTTTCTAAAATTTTGGAATTCGACCTAAGATTGGACAGTCCAAATTTTGGATCTATTCCTAAGATTGTCATTCAGTTGCTCGTGGTCAGTAACTCCTTCTTACCCTTATGACTTAATAACATAACACATAACAAAACACATAACACATATCACACACAACACACATTTAGTATGACGCCCCCCTGTATGCCACCTAAACTCAGCCTATACTTAAGTAATATTTCTTATGCAAGTATACTTGTATGTTAGTATCAGAGAAGATTACGTGGATCAGCGCGTATAGTTCCCGTGGATGCAGTCGTCCTCTGTTCGGATCGTACACAGGAAGCGAAAGCTTCTTCACTTCCCTTTCCACGAGGAAGTCTCTCAATCTCGTCAAGGACATGACTAGATTTTCTGGGTCCACGTGCCGCTTCTCCGTCGCCCTCGTCACCAAGAAGCATAAGTACTTTCCCGGTATCTGTGACGCCGCTGGAGGCAAGGCTGCTACGCCACCTATTGCTGGTGTTTGCTTCCAAAAGAATTTTATACTCTCTCTTAAAATCTGCTGCTAACGCTGTCTTAAAACTCATGTCTGCTGTGATTGCTATCGCACATGTTCTATTCGTGAGTATGAAATCACTGTCTGTTAGTATTTTGCTACTTGAACATTCATTTGGTAAGTTAAAATATGACTCAACTACCCTCCCTATGTCCGGTTTCTTAGGGTCCTCGCCTGTTTCTGCTTCTAAATCCCATGTTTCTCTTGCTATTCTCAATTTTTTAGTAATAAATTTTCAGTGTGGGTAAGCCCTACCCCCACTCCCCGGAAAAAAATATCCATCGACGTCCCCGTCGATCGCATACCGGATATCAAGTCGAGATTGGAAGCCGGAATGAGTAGTCGCCCTTCCTGGGCAGCCCTGGAAGGATCCTCTCGTTCAGTTTTCATGTATTTCATGCTTTCATGATCTACATCTTGAATCGTGACACTGGTGTCCTCTGGGTCCGACGTCCTTTCGTTCAGCCATTCCAAGACACGCAAATTCGTCAAATCTTGTTCATATGACTGCTGCTGCTCGTCGTCGAATTCTACCTCGGGCTTGGACCGGTCATCGACTCACTCCTCGTCGTGGTCATCGATTATGTCAATGTCCTGTGACACAGTTATTTATTCTAGACCCACTACTTCTTCCCCTATCTTCTTCAGGTCTATCCTGTTCACTACAAAATTGTCGCCGTAAGGGTTATATCTTTTTCTGGGTCTTGTCTTGCCATTCTGTCGAGTCTCTATCGTCAACGGAAGATCCGGTTCCAAGTTCTTGGGAACCTCCCGTTGTTCAGCGTCTTACCAGTCCTCTTCTGCGTAGGGTAAAGTTTCATCGTCTGCTTCAATCACCTCATTTGGATCCAGGTCCAGAGGTGTACTTGTTCCTTCCTCTACGACTTCGTTTCCATCGTTCTTTTCCCTGGTGCCCTTCTCGTTGACCTCACAAGCAGGTTTCATCATGAGATAATCCCCCTCTTCCATGTCTGCAGGTATACACCAGTCTTCTGTCGATGGGTTGTGTGGCTTAATGTTCTCGTAGTGGGTGGCTCAGCCAGTACTCAGTCTATAAAAGCGTCCCTCCTGGTGCACTTCCCTAATCATGAAGGGTCCCCTCCACGTTTTTAGGAGCTTTTTCGTTCCTTTCGGTGGTATAACGTTCTGAAATACCCATACGTAGTCTACTACGGAGTAAGCTCTTGCACCAGCTGCTTTCTTGTCAAATCGTTTCCTCTGCCTTGCCTGTGCCTGTTGAGTATTTCGTCTACATAAGTCGGTTAACTCCTGTTGACGGCTTATTACATCCCTTACATAGACCTGTGGTGACTTCTTCTTACCCTCGTACTCTGCTAGAAGAAAGTCAAATGCAAAGACTTTTCGTGTCCGGCTAGCATCATGTGTGGACTAACTCCGGTGGTGGAATGTTGCGTGCTATTATAAGCTCCAATCACTTGTGGAAGGTATCTGTCCCAATCGGTCATGTACCTGGAACAATATACCCTCAGCATCGACACTAACGTTCGATTCTGCCTTTCCACTAAGCCATTCGTCTGGGGATGGTATGTCGTGGAGTGAGCTTGAGCAACCTGTGAGCGTCTCATTAGCTCTTTCGTGAGTTCCCCCGCAAAAGCTGTTCCATTATCCAATTGAAAAGTCGTGGGACAACCATGTCTCGCTATCCACTTATTGATCAGGTGGTCGCACGTCTCTTCCAATGAGGCAGTTATGCAGGGCACGGCCTCTGCATACTTCGTGAAGTGATCTATTATGACCAAGACTTGATTATAACCACTGTCTGTCATGCATATCTATTGGTGATCTATCTGCACCACCTCGTTGAATTTAGACGACTCGAAAGGTTGTAAAGGAAATCGCAATTTCCTTGGATCCTTGACCTGTTGGCATGACAGACACGCTGTTACCTACTTCTCACATGCCTTCTTCATTCCAGGCCACTCAAAGCGCTTCAGGATCCTCTGACATACTTTGTCGATCCCTTGATAGCCCATCTGATCATGCGACCGGAACAAAAATTCTGTCTGATAGAGTTGCGGCAAGCCATGCGATAGCAAGCCATGATCCCGTCCTTGTTTAGATATAACCTTCCCTTTTTTTGCATAAAATACTGTCGCAGAATGCGGTAACTGTCTTCCTCGAGGTCTCCGTTGTCCGGAGAACCTTTTTCGATCCAACTTTTTAGGTTGCTTGTCATGCGATCTTTTCTCTGCGCTCTTAGTAGGTCCGAGAGTCTGTATCTCGCCTTCAAGTACGTCTTCATGACCCCAATTGACTATTCAGCTTATTCAGCTGATGCGTGTCTTCTTCCTTCTTAAAGCACCAAATCTTTGCCAGTGGTTGTGTTTCCTGTTCGAATGGCTGAAGATCAGTCCTGATTACCTCTTTTTGTGGCAACAGACTTATCGAACGTTTCGATACCGCTATTGTTTCCAGATCATCCGCTGCGTTATCAAAGACTCTTTCACCTGGTATGAGGTAGCGATCACTGTCAGGGTCCTGATATACCTCTCTATCCAGATCCCTTGCTCGAGTTTCCACTAGTTGTGTGTGGATAGCTAGCTCTGACAGTTCCGATCCCGAGCTCGAGTTCCTGTCTGAGTAGGTGTCAATTCCTGAGTTTCGGGAATTGTCATCTGTTGAAGAGTCTGTGACGGAGTCTGCACCATCTCCTGGGTCAGTTCTGTGCCTTCTTCGCGTCCATCTGAACTCCCCGGACAAAAATTTATTCTCCAGGTCCTGTTTCTCCTCAGCAACTTTTTCATCTACATCAGACTCCCCGGACAAACTTCCTTGTCCCGGGTATTGATCTTGAACTCGCCGGCTCTTCTCGCCGTTCGTCTCCCCGGACAAACAATCTTGCACCAGGTTTCGTTCAAACTTTTCACCTTCTTTTTCCTGGTCCACAAAGGTAACGGTTTTCTTCTTCTGCGTATCGTTCCCCTGTTCTTTCCGATCGTATGAAAGGCTGGTTAAAACCTCGCGGGGTATTGAGGATACTAGTTGCTGAACTATTGTCCCACAATCCCTCTGCTGCTGCCCACTCGGGGTCATCTCTGGTCACTTCTCTCTCTAACAATCCACCCAGCATCCGCATCACTTGCGGTGTGACCTGCACCGTATTACCCAATTATGAGAGGCTGTTAATGTTCATGCGAGACAGTTCCTGCTGGACCAGGTTTGAGTGCAGCAACAGATCCAAGGGCACCGGTTCCTTTTTGGATAGAATCTTTATCTCGGCTGCTTTCTCTACAAGTAACTCAAGATGTCCTGGAATTGGATGTTCAGACTTGTCCAACCATCTCGTTAAGGGAAGCGCTCCATAAGTTTCTTTGTCCAAAAACGAGAATCCATCCTTTATTTCTGCCTGATTAGCTTGCTTCTGTTCCAGTCTTTCATAGAACTCGGTTTTCTTGCTGAGGCTGTCAGCATTTTGGTGTTTGTCATGCATCATGTGCTCGATTATCATGTGGTAGCCATCTAACCTTACTATCCACCTACCAATATAACTCTGATCCATCGAGTAGTATGTCTTCAACCAGGATAACGCCCTGTTGTCCACGCGTAACTTAAAGTGAGCGCTCCCCAAGTTTGCGCGGTACTTTTCCACCAATGTGATTACTGCAAACATTTCTACTTTTCGTGCACCATATTTCATCTCAGTGTCATTTATCACCTTACTGCCATATCCAATGGGACGGAGAACGAATCTCCCATTCCATTCTTGCTCCTGATGCAGTATTCCCGAGATGGCTACTACTGATGCGTCTGTGTCAAGAACATACATGCCCTTTTCAGTAGGCATGCCTAGCACTGGCGTTTCGCACAGTTCCCGCTTTTTGTTCTCAAAGGCCGTTTGAGCTTCATCGCTCCATTCAAACTTCTTTCCTTTGTTATGCATCAGCTTCTGCATCGGATACACCTTGTCTGCATATCCTTTTATGAACTCACGGTAATAGTTGGCAATTCCTAGGAAGCTCATGAGCTGTGTGCCTGTTCTGGGAGCCTTCCATGTCAACACAGCTTCTACTGCTTCCGGGTCCGGCCTCACACCATGCCTGTACACCATTTTTCCTAGGTACTTGATCGAGTCCCTAAGGATTTCACATTTCGATGGTTTGCACTTTAATCCTGCTCTTTTCATGCATCCAAAGACCTCATCGAGCCAATCAATGTGGTCTTCCAGGGTCGATGTTGCTATGACTACGTCATCCACGTAACACATCACGAGATTCCAGTACTTCTTTGTCACTCTGGTCAAAGCCTGAGCCATCAGTCTTTGAAAGGTGGTCGTGGCGTTGCACAAGCCGAAGGGCATCCTCCACTGATACAACCCCAATTCACACGCGAATCCGGTCTTTTCTCTATCCTTCTTCCGCAGAGGGACCTGCCAGAAGGCAGAACCCAAGTCCAATGTGGTGAAGAACTTGGCAGCACCAAGTTTGAAGAGGCTCTCGTCTATTCTCCGTATCGGATACGCATCTTTTATCGTTAACGCGTTCAAGTAACATAAGTCGCAACAAAACCTAAGCTGCCCCCTTCTTTTTCGCCATTACTACCCCGCAAGCCCATGGCAATTTCGAGGGTTCTATCATGTCGTATTCGAGCAACATTTCTATTTCCGCTCGGCACGCTTCCAATTTATGTGGCGTCATTCGTCTTGCGCCTTCCCTATGGGGAACGGCGCCTTCCTCAAGCTCGATTTCGTGTTCGACGAAGTTACAACAACCGATATCCGCCTTATGTTTTGAAAATACATCCGCGTTCCCATTTAAAACCTCCCGCAGTAATTCGAAATCTCCCTCGCCTATTTTCCCTTTTAAGTGTTCTATCTCTGGCAAAACTGGTTTCTCAGATTCTAGTTCATATGACGAGGCGCGTCCCGGAAAATTCGAGCAGCTCGATAAGCCGTCGTCCGTTTCGGACTTCATTGAAAACAATTTATGAATAGATTTTAATTCATTAATCCTTTTTAAAATTTTAACTTTATTGGCATGATAAGGACAGTCTTTCACACTATGTTTCTTCTAGTTTTGAGTCTCCTCATAGTCTGTCCTCATAGGCAAAGTGTAACCAAGTTTCTTTCCCCGCTGGATTGAAACCGTGGTGTCCAGTGTGTTCAATAACACACTGACACACAGTCGGTTTCGAGTTACCGAGATTCTCCAGCCTAAAATCACTGAACTTTGACTATTTGGATTCGGTACCAAACAAACCTGTTTACTATCACTTAACGAATTTAAATTTCTCATTCTAAAAATTGCTACTACTGCTTGTCCCGGCTGTAGTTTTACTTTTCTATCTAAAAAAATTGGTACCTTGTTTTTGTCTGTTATTATTCTATTAATTGGTTTCTTAACATACTTTCGAACCGGGTTCCTAATCCTTCTTAGACCGTTGTTCAAGTCAACCATCACGTCAAAATTCCTGACAAAATCTCTGCCCAAGATGAATTGGTCGGCGTCGTCCAAATTCTCTACCACCAGGAAGCTCATCCAAAGATCCCGTCCTCCCATGTGGAGAACCTTTAATGGCGTTCTTCCGGCTACGTAAATTGCTCCTCGATTGGCTGCAGCCAAATGGAGATTGGTTGGAATTAGATCTTCCCTCATGAAGCCCATTCTTTCCCAAGTCTTTATCGGCATCGCGCTTACTACCGCTCCTGTGTCCAAAAGCCCTGTGACTCCGATTTTCTTTCCGTTGGTGTCAAGCAGATGTGCAGTCACATCTGCTTCGTATCCAATGTGTACTGCGTCTTGCACCATCATGGCGTGATGGCCTATCCTGCGGACTTTGAGTTCCTCTTCACTCAAATAGATCTGCCTTATCTAGTCACTGTCTGTTGTTACATATGTCCTAGTGTAGATACTGATTCCATCTACGTTCACCATCACTTGATACGGTCCATAGTCTTCCACGTACCGCCCATGAAGTTTCTTTATGCGAGGGCCACCTGTTGTTAGTAGTGCTCGCACAGCTCTTGACTCAGTGCTTGGCTCCACCTGCCTCAGATAATCTGCGTATGTGTCCAAATGCATCAAAGTGAACTCTGATGGTTCACTCGGACTTCTGATTACCTGATGTCCCGCTACCGAGATTATTGACTGTGTTTTGCTTCCTTGTGGCACCATAACGAACCTCTGCCCGGAGATCACATTAACTTTCATGCTCGAACTACTTGGTGCTTTTGTTTCTTGGAATTCTTTTACCTCGAAGGTATTCAGCTTCTCCTGTAGTTTCTCATTTTCCAATTCGAGCTTCACTTTTTGCTCAATCTCTTTCGTTACCAGTTCCTGCTGCACTCTATTTAGAGCATCCCTCGCGGCTGCCCTATAATCAATCTTGCAGTCATCCGCCGCAGTCACCGGTTCCGGTTCACATGTCTGTTCTGTTACCGCTTGCATCTTCTTCGTTGCCAGCTCTTGCGGTTTTTCTTTTCTACGCGCCTCCGCCTCACTCAATAGGCGATCCTTGCTGGCTTTCACACCCGATAAAGATTCCTCATGCCTTGGATGCTTGATGTCTGCTACAGCATCCCACAATCCGATTTAAAATGACCTTCCAAGTTGCAAAAGAAACACCTCGGGCCGAATTTTGCAATTACTCCCCTCATGAAATCTTCATGGTTGACTTCTGACGCATATTCGTCCTCGAGGCTAAAGCCTATTGCTTTCATGCTTCCCTGTTTTGTAAGTTGGGCATGCTGACACATGATGGTCCGTCGAACTGCAATTTGCACAAGAGCGTCTTTTGTCCATATGTCCCTCGGTTTATACCAGTTGTGACCTTTGTTTGCTGGTCCGTTGTTAAAATTTCCATAATTGTTCTTGTAATATCCAGATCTCGATGGCGGCTTCAGCAAAAGATATTCCTTTGACTTGAGTCTCAACTCCTCTGGTGTTGACGCATTGGTTGAGAGTGGTGTGTAATGGGTTGCTAACATCGTTCGAAGCTCATCATTCTTCACACCATCGATGAATTTTGAGGCTACTGCCAGTTTCATCCTCCTGTTCGACTCGTCCGGTTGGCTGCGCCTTCATAGCATCTCCAAATTGTCTTGAAACTTGCCTATCGTCTCATCTTCTCGTTGCCTCCGTTTCTCGAAGCGCATCATTGCCTGATGCCCCTGCAACCCTGATCCAAAACGATTTAACAAGATTTCAAAAATTTTCTCAGCTGTGTCCCGCTGGTATTGCTTTTTGGCGATCACACAGTTTAGGGCTGTTCCTTCCAAGTTACTGGTGAGCGCGCTGCACTCTTGCCTTTCTGACAGGTCTTCTTCCTCAAAATGCAGTTTCATCACCTCTATCCAGGTATCAGTTCAGCATCAGATTCGTCTTTATAGCATCTCGGTTTCTTAAAGACTCTTCTGGACTTTTCACTACATTCATTGGTTCTAGATAACCTCGTAAGGAATGTCTCCAAAGACCTGTTTAGGGGTTCAAAGGCTGTGGCCATTGCTGTAGCATCTCTTGAGTGCCCCGCCTGAGTATCATCGGCCCCTGGTAAGGGTTCTGTGTTTGGTATTGTTTTTTCCTTGGCTCGTATGACTCATCCCTGGACTTGCATGACTCCTGTTACTGGAATCACCTCTCCCCGTCGCATGTGTGCCTTGCGTCGGTCATTTGTTTGAATCCTGTCTATTGCCACTTGAACTTCCTCTGAAGTTTGGGCCCCATGTTCTATTCTCCCCTGTTGTATAGCCTGCTGGACTGCCCCTACCTCTAGTGGATCCATATGTTCTTCTCCTATTTTGTTGGTCATTGAAGTTCACCCTCGGCTCCCTGCTGGGACCTCCCGAGTTCGGTTCCCCTTCTCTTGGTCCACTCCTGCTGCCTAGTAGCCCAACCAACCTGTCCATGATAGCCTGAGGCCTTAGATCGCCTCTCCATCATCGCATCTATCTTTGTGTCAAGAGTCGCAAGAGACTGCTCTTGCTGAGTTCTCAACTTCTCCATGTCGTCTCTTAATCGTAACTCTCTCTGTTCCGCTTCTCTTGTCATTCGCGACAAGTTCTTTGCTATGTGTTCGTCCGTTCTTTGCTTCAAGCGTTTTTCGCTTCTACTAATTTCTTGTCTATTGTGGTTTATTTCTTCCCGCAGACTTTCTCTTTCAACATGGACTGCTCTCTCTCTGGTTCACTCATTCTTATGGACATCTGTTCATTTTGCTCTCCGATACTGCCCACTATGTTGTTCAAGGCTTCTTCAATTGATGTTCCGTTATCCACTAGTGGCGTCACAAGTGGCGGTGCTACCCTGTCGATCCCAGTTGGCTTGATGCTGGTCGAGATTCGGTCTTTGATTTTCTGCCTCGACGTCTTTTCATTATCCACATCTGGACCTCTGGATCCGCCTGTGCGTTGCTTAGCCCTGTGTTTCTGTTCTCCCCAGTTCGCTTTTCCGAATTCGTCATACTTACAAAGTTTCTTGACTGGTCTGATGTGTTTGTGGTTTTGCTTATTGTCCTCACTGCACCAAATTGGTCCATGGTACCAATCCCTCTGTCGGTGTATGCTTCATTCTCTTGAGTCGAACTATTCATTGTCCTCTTCTTCTTCCAGGGATTCACCTTCATCGCCTGTACCCGCTCCCATGGTGAATGGAAAGATGTTTCCGAAAGTGTTCTTAATTCTTTCTGAAAACGATGAGGACGTTGCCTGTTTCTCCGTCACGCCTGCCATCATGGTGTTGTCTGTGGGAGACCTTCTAGTTGCCACAATTTCAGTAGAGATGTCGGACAGTTTCGACATCTCCTCTCAGTCCAGTGTCCCGGTAGAAGTGGCAAAATCTTGGCCTTGTTCTACCGGAGTAGATTCACTCGCCAGCCTTCTGTTTCCTCTCTCCTCCGGTCCGTGTATTTCCTCGTTCTCATCCAAGGCCTGGTCCAGATGGACCTCCACTTCTAGCATTGTTTTTTGCTCTTCTGAGGACTTTTGACTCCTGGTCTCAACCATTCAGCCTGAAACCGTCTCCCCATTGTCGGTCCGGGTTCGTGTGATCCTTTCCACAAAAGGGTCGGTCATTGCTCTTATCTGTTTCTCAGGCATGAATTTCCTGGAGCTATCACCTAGCTTAGGTATCCTTGACTTGTCTAGACTCATATTCAATTTACCACTTCTTACTACCTATACACTCAATTCAATTGCTAGTGTCATTTTGATTTGACTACTGATAATAATAACACAAGACAATAAATTACAAACGCTTCTATTAAATAGTGACCACGAATCCTTGTATGTTATCACGGTACAGCGTTTATACAATTTATTCACAATAATCGACTACAAGTTGTAAGATGTGAAGCTAGCACAGTATGATGATATCAGTCTATTTAAAGAAAGGGCTTTCCCTGCTTGGTGCTGCACCATACAGACAAAACTTGAAGGCAGTAAATTTCTCAAGTGGGCGACTATTGCACCCACCGAATCCTGTGTTACCTATCTGCCTTCAGACTGCCCGAACTAGACCTACTAAAATCCTCAGGGCATCCACTTTTCTCAAAAACGTTTTTGATTTGAGTCCACACTAATGAGTTACACATTCTTGATCAATTTAGACTTAGTGTCGCGAATGTCCGAGTTTAAACCTGTTTTGTTTTGATTCGGTTTTTTACAAAAGGCAAGTTACCAGTGCAGTCACTGGTTCCCAGCCTATCTCTTAATAACCTAATATCCTGAACTACTTTCTATTCTGTTGTCTTCTTAAGTGTTGACAAAAAAATACCCATCCGGTTTGACAAAAATCGGACCCTTCCGGATTGGCAAAATTGGGACCCATCCGGATTGACAAAAATCAGACCCATCCGGATTGATAAAATTGCGACCCCTCCGGATTGGGACCCTTCCTGTTTTGTAAAAATTCGGACCCCTCCGGATTAGGACCCCTCCGTATTTGTAAAAATTTAGACCCCTCCGGATTGGGACCCCTCCTGGTTTGTGAAGATAGCTTCTCAGAGGTTTTCTAAATTTCCAACCTATACCCTTTCGGATACGTTCTCCGATGCTATTATGCTGTTTGAATTAATTAGGAAGGGTGTGTCGTCCTTCCCAAGACCCTTCCGGATTGAAGTTAAGCCTCTTATTCGATGATTCACCCTAACGGTGAAGGGTCTTATCGCTAGACTAATTTCGGGTCGACTAAGGTTTTCTGGTGCCCTTATCCTTCCCTTTTTGTCTAGAACAGCGTAAAATTGCCTTATTCAATCGTTTCTACCTTTTGGTAGGGTGTAAGGGCCTTCCAGAAAATATTTATATTAAACGTGAAGGGTCTACCTTCCCAATTTGGTGAATTTGCTAAAAATAATCCTAACAAAAAAATTCACTCTTACTTTTTTGAATAATTGATGTTTTTATTAGTAAGCTCAGCTAATTTCTGATCTAATGGTAACAAGATCAACTGGATCTGTCCCGTAGTTTCAAAGTTATTAAGCAAAACGTCTTTTTTCTAAAAGCAAAAAAAAGTTCTCTCTTATAGGTTCCGCTTTATTTTTTTCGCAATTCTGTTCTTTTCGACCTAAAATTTATTGATCCGAGCTCAAAAGGCCTATACTCTTCTAGTTCAATGCAAAAAATTTGATCTAAAACGCTCTAGCTGGAAAAATTTGCGAAAAACTATGTTATTTGGACCCCTCCGGATTGATGAATGCACTGAATCAAACATGTTAAGTTCGATTTCTCTGTAACCCGGAAGGGTATCGGCTAGCGGGTTTAAAACCTGTCAATGCACTAGTGGACGTTGTCTGGACGTTGTTAGGATTTGTCCTAACTGAAAAATTTTTAAAAACTTTCTTATTCTACAGCGTTTCGTTTTTTCAAAAATCACAAAAATTCGGTTTTTGGTACCAAAATAGTTGCAACCACCTCTGAACTAAATTCAACCGGTTCTACCTATTATACTAGTACAGTTACGATGTAATTCATTAATTTAGTACTTTTTTCCGTTTCAAAAAATATCGATATCTCAAAAATCGCGATTTGTGGGGTGATCAAAATTTCGCTATTTTGACCCTAAAAACCGGTCCGCTTACTGTGTTTTTCACTGAAAAACGATATAGGAGTATTAATATAGGCTGTATAAGTAATAATTCTAGTAATACTATACCCCTCCGGGTTTGTTCAATATCCGAATTAGGGTGCTTAACTCGGAAATTCGCAGTTCGGTGAAGGGTCACTACAGTGCAGCACTGTCGAGCCCCCCACAGATTTTTATATGATTTTTTTTGTACCAAAAGGGATACAAAACTTGTTAACGATACCCAACAGTCGACTGTTGTTGTTGTTGAGCCCCCTCTTGTCACTCCTTGTACTGCTTGCCGGATCAGTCTTCTTCACTAATCCCGAGACCCTTCCGGATTGAGCGCAAATCTGCAGACCCTTCCGGATTGAGCGCAAAATAGCGTTAACGTGCTTAAATACTCAAATAACCTTTCAGTACAAGCCTCACAAACGGGCCGCAAAAATGATCGTAACGATCCTGATTGATATAAATGCCTGTGACAACAATATATCTCTCAACAACAATCGGGAGTGTCGGATCTCATCTTGTCTGGGGGATGATTTCTACTGATATTATTACTTTTTTTTTACTGTTTTTGGTTTTTTCGGTTTTTTTTATGTTTTCTGTTTTTCTTGGGTACTATACTACTTTTTGTTTGGTTTTTTATATATCTTTAAGTGTTTTTGGTCACAAACCTCTCAGGGAACGAGGGGACGGCCGATCCCCCCACCCTTCCTGGAACGTGAATTTTCGGTCTTAACTAGGTTAAAAAGCTATTCACGGGAATCCGGAAGGCTTCCGCGTTCCAAACTACTCTTCCGCCCCGGTAGTTAGGGCCTATTAAGGGCGTTATTATGAGCATCCGCTCGGCGCAGAGTGCTCGCTAACGGTTCTGCCGGTCATGATGTTAAGAAAGAATAACACCCAGTGGCGTCATAAAAACATCTATGTAACGTTCGCCCGGAAAATAAAGTTAAGCTATAAAACGACTGGCCAGCGTCTAAACAAAGCTCTACATGCTTTTCATCGTCTCTACCAAAGCCAGTTCTTTTGGTGGTCTTTCTAACATCCGGTCGACAAAAACGTTACGGCTTTCGGCTTCGGTCAAAACACTCAAATTAACTTGTTTACATGCTAAATTAGTGAGCTCATTGCTGTGTCTCAGTATCCCCAGACCACGAGGTCACTCCTAAAAACAGGGCTACTACTATTTGTTATATTACTATTGTTTTTGTTCAGTAAAAAAAAAATCATCATCTCCATCGAAGATGGATCAACCCTTTCCCTTAACCCCTAGCTTCTCATCGTCAGAAAATGAATTCAGATGTTGAAAAACTTCAGTTCAGGACAAAATAGGGAAGCTAAAATTTTGTATAAAAAATGATATAAGTTCCAGTCCCGAGACCCCTCCGGATTCTTGAATCCGGGGAAATAACACCCTTATCTCCTCTCTGGAAGGCTTGTTTCCACCCTCCAATGTTGTTGTGAATGGCCTTGCAACGATTGTAGCGACACAACCGTTGCAACTTGGAGCGGTCTCTGCTAACACTCTATCGTATTTTCGTTTCCCTCTCAATGATCGTAGTTGTTTTCGCAACATATTTCGTTGTTCTGTTTTTATTTCAGATTTCTTCCAAAATTGTCGTTTTTGACGTTTCTCAGAAATATGACGTCATCGTTCGAAAATTTAAAAAATTAAAATTCCAGAATATTCTAGCTTTCACGATTCGTCCAATTGTCTCAATAACACCGTTAATCCTCTAGAACTGCCAATTCGGAAGGTTAGCTGCTAATAATCCGAAATTGCATTTTCATCCATTCTGGTCGAATGTGACATACCCCTCAGACAGCCCGGTCAATGTCCCCATTGAACCTCGTAATGTTCGTAAAAATGGTACAGTGCCATCGAACAGATGTAACATTCGCCCGGAAGATACATATCGACGGAAGACAAAACTAAGTCTTAAGACGACTGGCTAACGTCTAAACAGAGCATTGCATGCTTTTCACCGTCTCTACCAAGCCAGTACTTTTCGGTGGTCTTTCTAACATCGGGTCGACAAAAACGTTACTGCTTTCGGCTTCGGTCAAAACACTCAAATTAACTAGATTACATGCAGAAACAGTGAGCTCATGGCTGGGTCTCAGTATCCCCAGACCACGAGGTCACTCCTAAAAACAGGGCTACTACTTATTATATTACTATTGTTTTTGTTCAGTAGATAAAAATCATCATCTCCATCGAAGATGGATCAACCCTTTCCCCAACTCCTAGCTTCTCATCTTTATCAAAATGAATCTAGATATCAATTAAATTCAAGTCAGGACCTGACAGGAAGCTAAAAGTTTACGTAACAGGATAAAAGTTTCAGTTCCTTTACCCTTCCGGATTGATGAATCCGCTGGATCAAGCTCGTTAATCCTGATTTCCCCTTAATCCGGAAGGCCGTCTTTCACCCTTCACCGTTGTCTGCAACGGCCCTGCAACTATTGTAGCAGTACAATAGTTGCAACTCGGAGTGTTCTCTGTTGCTCTGTAACTCGCTGTCGTTTTTCAATCTCAATTCCGTAGTTGTTGTTAGCGCAGCTAATGTTGTTCTTGTGTTTTTCTTTTACTTCTTTGCCAAAATGGCCGTTTCTGACGTTTTTCAGAAATGTTACGTCATCACTTCGAATTTTTAAAATTTTAAAATACCAGAATATTCTAGCCCTCACCGTTTGGCCAATCGTTCCAATAACGTTCTTAATTCTTAATAATCATCAATCCGGAAGGCTCGCTGCTAAAAATTCTAATTCTGCAGAGATTGCATTTTTCACATTCTGGTCGAATGTCACATACTCCCCGGACAGTCCGGTCAATGTCCTCATTGAATCACGCAATGTTCGTAAAATAGTTACAGTGTCATCGAACAGAATTTACAAAATGCACGAAATTACTTTTATCCACGTCACATCGACTCACTGCAGAATATAAATGGCATCATACTACATCACTATAGCCTTCAAATTCTCTCATTAATCTGCACATTGAGGATATGACTTAAGATAAAACATATTTTCTGACTTCCAATGTCAATGTCCCGATTAAAACTTTCCTCTTAGATTTAAAAAGTGTTGGCTTGCAGGACAGTCCTGCCAACCAACAAGCTAAAATTATCCTACTACGCTTTTCCCTTCGGAAATTTTGCTTGTTATTGTCCTGAATACTAAAACTAAGAAACTCTGTGGTTAGAAAGAACAATGAAACAATCTCCCTCTTCGAGAGATTACTCAAGCCTTCCATGTCACCACAAAGTGATCAGTTCTCCTAGCTGATTAAAAACAGTCATGCAGGCTGGAATATTTAAATATACTCCTTCACTTAAGCCTTTCTAAATAAATAGTAAGTGAGTGTCTCTAAAGCTACTTCAACTAAAATCAAAATGCAAATTTATAAATGCAACAATTTCAAAACTCAACTAACTGTTTCAGTTTTCAATTACAACTTGGTTGCTTGGTTTCTCACTTGAGTTTTTCACACACATAAACAATTCTGAGTTTTAACTTTTCTTCATCACTCCTTTGTTTTCTTCTTTTTTCGTCGTTTAGAAGTTCTAAAACTTCTAAATTCTTCTAATTTCATCTCTTCTTTCGGTCATCCGTCAATGTTCCATCTCTTCCTCCTGTAATACTGACTCTGCACTCTCAGTTTCCGTATCTTATAACACGTTGTTAGCTATCCTGACGCTGCTGGAAGCCGTCCTCCAACACTTCTGCTCTTCCACCCTTTGTTTACAACAAGGTAGGGGATCCACGTTAGATTCTCTGTTCCTGCAGAAGCTGTTGTGGAGACACAACGTCACGTTTCTCTCCAAATCTTCTTTCAGCATCTCTGCCTTCTCCTTTCCACTACGTTCACTCGTCCTGGAAATTCTTTTCACAGCGGTGGTCACTGCATTCCGATGAGTCACGAGAGCTCGCTTGAAAGCTCCTGCTCCAATGTCCAGCTGATATTCACTGTACACCCTGCCGTGCTTCGACATATGCTTTTTCGCATACTCGTACAACCATGCAGTCATGCTAGCTCTGAACCATGGCATCAATCGTTTTCTTGCCCATATCTTCCTCACTTCCATCGGAATGTTTAGAACTTTGCACATTGTCTCAAAAAGATCTAAATCTTTTAGACAATCTATTTTCTGCAACTGTTCTCTCGTCGGCGCCTCCTGTCTGTTATTTTCTCTCAAATGAGCTTCCAGCCATCGTATCGCCATCATAACTCCCACTATCACTATCGTTACGGGCTGTGATGAATCTGGTAAACCCATGGAGAGCAGCTCTCCAGAGTCCCAGATCAACATCAGATTACTACGCTTGGGATACCATCAGGTCTGCAGCAAGCAGTGGCAAGGAAACTCGTCATGCGTCAACATGATGCTCCTCCAATTACGTTTTCCCGAAGCTTCCAGCAATGGTTCCACTTCCATCATCACTCGGTGGACTTCATCATTCTCATCTACTGCATTGTAATCTGTGCCAGTTGATCCTCTCTGTTTCTGTCTCTCAAAGTCACTGAAGTTCTCACTCACATATCCCATGAACTTCTTTCCTAGTATTGACTCCAATTCTTCTTTGGTTCTCTCTGGAACTGCTGAGAACATCTCACATAGTAACTCGTAAGACTTTTCAGACATTCTCGCCAATCTCACACACTTCGGCACTGAGAAGGCTTGATCCACGATCGTTCTTGTACTCTTCACGTCCACAGCCACGAAATGTACAGAATATCTGCTCCTGCACATTGGAGCCAACGTTGAACCCACCAAATATCGTGCTCCTGATGGTCTACAATAAGTCTCGCTGTGTCTGATGTTCATTTCCGTCTCGATTGCTTCCCTCCATCTTCCTATGTATTTCTGCTCAGTCTGCAGAACTCCTGGGAATACTTCTACACTGATGGCTGTGATCACCTCATGTTTCTGTTCCAGATTCAATAGTGACTCTAAAGAACCAAACATGCTGTAGAATCCTAGTGCAGTCACTAGATTCACATCGGTTCCTCCATGGCAATCTGCTATCAGTTCCGTTTCTGTTCTAGCTTTCATCACTACATTTCCAAACAACACCGTCAATTGCTTGTGTTGTTTCTCCAGGGTCTTCACACAGTCCAAACCTCCACAAACGTGACCCTCCAGTCCACAGACTTCCGCCAGACAGCTACCAGGTTTGACCCAGTCTTCTGGTCCCCAGCCAGGCAACTCCACTTTATCTTCTCCGTTGCTCTTAGAGGCTGTTATCATCACTTTATATATGATATTGAGGTCACGCAGGTTACAGTCTGCATTCAGTTCCCTCTGTACGTCTTGTGTCGCCCGTAATATTGAGTCAGCGTTGGGACTAGGACACCATGATGGCCTCATCAATTCCCACACTGTCATCAAGCTCGTTCTCAGTAATTCATCTGAGAATCCCAACCCAAACTCCACTCTTTTGTCGGATTTTGGTACTGAAGGTGCAGTCACCTCTTCTTCCAAGACCAGTCCCAATTTGGCCTGTGGATTGTTAACGCTCTTAATCGTTACAATTCTGGACGTCCAGAATCTTAGCAACACCGCCTGCTCATAATCGAAGAAGCAATCGCGTATGTCTTCACTCAGGAAAGGATTGTACGCAATCCCTATGATCCCGGATACGTAGCCATACGATTTCTTCTTGATCGGTCCACAGTATTCACTGGATTTCGGCAATGCTCCCATAGATTCTTTAGTGAGTCTCAGCTCTTTGTTTGAGAATCTCCTGATTTCGTCTATCTTTTTCATGGGTTCCAACTCCTCAGGTTCTTTCATGTTCACCCTCATCGGTTTACTTTGCTGCATATCCAGCAGTGCTAGCAAGAATAAGGCTTTCGTTCGCTCATCGCCTTCCCTCAACATTTTAACTCAAGTGATTAATGCAGGTACTGAAATCTGCTCTATCAGGAATCGAATGAAACAGAGAGCGTCTCTCCGCTTCGCACACGCTACTGCTGCTCCTTCCTGGACTATCAGATCCCTCAGGTTCGTCATAAGGAAAACCTTTTCCTCTTTTGATCTCTTCCTTTCTTCTGAGTCATATTCTTCGCGAGTCAGTCCCATCATGCACCAGGCGAACCTGAGTTGTAACTCTGTTCTTACGTAAGGTACTGCCACGAGAGCATGTATCCTTGGCATAGTCCTCACTTCCTCTTCGAAATACCTCAACACTACTGCTTTCCATGGAAGGCTCACCAACTGCTCGATCGTTTCCGCCTGTATGTCAGACGACGCCAAAGTCCCGTACGCCTTCTGTTTGAGGGTGGTGCCTTGCAACATCGTTTCTAGATAACCCTCCATGGCTTTTTCGTCTTCCAGGGCCATTACATACCCTCTAGCCGAGTTTCGGTATTCCAACTCCTCCATGTATCCACCGGTGGGTTCATCTATCGACACAGTCTCAGACACTGTCAGTCGGTTGTATTCCACTGGTGTTAGTTGTCCTGCGACACTTCCCTTTCCATGATTCATGGGAGATGGCTTGAAGTCTTTCATTTTGCTCTCTCCACATTGGCTGAGTATTTCCATTTCTAAGGCTGCTCCAGTCAGAGTGCGGTCACTCCTTTTGGATTTATAACCGGTTGACTTTATCCCCGCCATGAGAATGGGTGGCACCATCGCTATATCAGTTAATATTCTATCTGTGCCAGACAATTGATAATCACCTTGCCCCAAATCCATGACCTCCTCAACTCGTTTCCTTTTCGCTGAGTTACCAGTTTTCATCGATATTTCTGAATCCACCTTCGTCTTTCCAACTCTCCTCGGCATCACTCTGCTGCCTAACTTCATTTTGATCGCATTGATTTTATCAATCACCATTTTTGATCGCATCGTCCCTCTCCTGGTTCTTGACAGATACACCACTTCTCCTTCATCGTCCTGCGGTGTCATCTTGATGGGAGAATTCGCTTCACTCTTATCAGTGGCTGAGTCGATCAACAACTCACTCAGTCTCCCCTCACACTCATCAAGCTTGTCAAGCACTTCTCTCATCAAGGGTTGGTTAAGACCCGTTTTTAGAATAGACTGGGTCCCATAGCTCTGAACCACGGTCCAGACTTCTTCCATAAACGCCACTCTGTCCAGCTTGCATCCCGTCCTACTCTCTTGGTCTCGGTGATGTACTTCCCATTCTTCTTCGGGCAGCGTTCCCAAGAAAGGTACTCTGGCTGAGGCCTCTATTCTTCTCCTCCGAGGTGATTCCATAAGGATTCTCTGGTCGTTATTTCTTGAATTGCCAGGAGAGCTGCTCTCCGGCAAATTCCGTTTCATTTCCATAAAGGCTAACGGAGGCTCCAGTGTCGAGATGCCTTCATCCGCTGGCTCAGTCGTTTCCAACGTGTCTGCATTATTCTCGAGATCACTGAAGATATTGAAATCCAGGCTGGATGTTCCTCCAGTCGATGCCCTGTCGTCTTCCCCACCAGCTTGATCTTGTTGCATGGGTTCTTCGGTTTGACGGCTTCCACCCTGTCCGTCATCTCCTTCTGACTTATCCTTGTTCGAGTTCAATGGTCCTTGTTCGTCATTGTCGGCTTCTTCCTGGAATCTCGGTATGAGCAATGTACCGGCCGATTTATCTTCCTCTTCTCCATGGACCACTTTGAATTCTTCACAGCCGAAGGGTGCTAGGAAAGTTCTCGTCTGCAATATTCCTCCCACTTTCATCTCCTTTTTCACACTGGTTATGATTAATGAGGCTTCAGGCAATTCGGTCCTGCCTCTCATCCTCATCGGAGCTAAACCTAATCCCTTCCATTCCTCATCAAATCTTCCAGGCTTGGGAGTTGCGGCGTTGCTTATTCGCCTTCTCGTCGCTTGATCCGTGTATGCGAATCGTGTGTACTGTAACACGGCGGCATTTCTCCCTACAAAGTATGGATCCATCGTTCCCACGAAATTCCCTACTCTCCTTTCATTGGCTTCGAACGCTCCCAATCTAGGAGTCTGTACCACGGAGACTGCTCCGAGCAACATCCTTCTTATCAGAGGGAATTCAGGGATTGCCTCCGGCAGCTTCTTGTAATCGCCCCAGTCCTTCGTCTCTTCTCTCACCTTGTGAAATGCTGCAGTGAGACGAGGCACTCTGGTTATTTCACCATTCGTTTTATCATAGGGCCTCAGATTCCAAAGCCTTGGAAACACCTCGATGTGTCCTCTTTCTACTTCTCCCATGCGGTCACGGAAGTGATCGTCAAAATTGATGACTGTCATCTCTGGCTCCGATATTTTTGCAAATAATAGAACTTCACTCATGAGCTCCCACAATGTGTGCTGCTCACACCAGTTCGGTGTACTACCGTCCACTGCCGATATGAGGTTCAGGTGCAGCACCGACCTCCTTTATGCTTCCACTTTAACGTCAGGGAACGCAAACGTGACTGCTGGTCCATAGATCACTGTCACGAACTCCGTGACTCCTCTGATCAGCGCCAAGGGATCGGTTCTCATAGCCAAGCTCAGATCAGTTAACAGTGGCATGCCTCCAACATGTCGTCTAACATCTTCCTCTCTTTCAATCGTCTCGTCTTCTCCCGTTCCAAAGCGATTTTGTTGTAAGAGATACTGGATGAGAGTGTGTCTCAGGTCTCTTATCTTGTTCCACGAGTCCGTGGATTTCTTCATATCCAAGTTCCTCACTCTCTCTATCATCTGCTCTGGACAACGTGCCAGTTCCATTAGTCCTCCCAAGTTTCCGTGGGTAATTGCGATCAATGTCAGAAGTCCGTCTAGCCGCATTCACTGGTCCCATCGTGTCAGCAAATCTCAAGGCCGTCGTGGAGCTGAAAATTATGCTAGCGGCTATCAACCAGTCTACGCCGGTTATCGAGTACAATCTGCTGACGGATAGCATCGCTCCATTCAGCATCCTCCTTGCATCTTCGATGAAGCTTACTCTCTGAAGATCCAGATTCATTAGTTCGTCTTTGTATACATGCCAGGGAGACGGTATGGGTCTCGACCACATCAATGAGCCTCTGCTTGGTCTCTCCTCTCGACTGGTACTCGTCGTCTCCGATCTAGTGTCCGATCTAGATGTGCCTGCTGTTTCTTCGATTGGGTTAACAGGTCCTATTCTTCTCCTAGGATGAATAGTCCTCCTCATCGGTGCTTCTCCCAATCGATCCTGTACGTCTGTTCTTCGACCTGGTTCGCTGGAGCTTTGTTGCCTGTAGTTCGTGACGGCCGGGACCGTACCCAAGCGTGTTTCCAAGCTAGGAGGCACAAAGGTGGTAATCACCGCGTCACTCACTGTTCCTTCTTCCTTCAGCGCTCCTGTGTCAAAGAGTTCTGCTTCCAGCTCGTCCAACCGCTCTTGGAAGACTCGATTCAACCAAGCTTGTCCTTCAATACTGTCGAAGTGTATGCCATCCGTGGTCAGTCTGGCCTGATCCATGGCTCTCAACTCATGTTCGATGTCCATGAGGATCATTGTTCCGGCATTTCGACTTGCTAGGTTCCTCAAGATGTTGTTCCATCTTACGACTCCCTCGTTGTGCCTTCTTCCTGAGGCTGTCAGGCTTCTCGTATTCATTGGCACAGTGCAAACGGTCAGTACCGCGCAATTGAATTTCTGCCAGAGGGTAGTAAACAAACACACCATCATTGACTCCCATAGTGCTTCCTGCTCGTCAGAACCTCTGGAGATGTCATTCGTCCCAACTAAGATCATCACATTGGGAATCCTCCCTGGATTCATCAGTTCCACCATCCGATATAACTGGGCTATTGTCGCTCCTCCAAAGGCCATCACCGTGGTGACCCACGAGGTCCTCAAATTCGACAGCACTCTGACCAAGCTGTCTCCCAAGATCAGATGAGATGTCCCGAGTGGTGGTTGCTGCAGGTTTACAGCCGGGCTCCAGGTAGCTCGATTGAAGCAGGCCCTCGTATCTGTCTCCGGAACTCCCGTGAAATTGTATTTCAATTGATTATTCTTCTGCACGTCTATTAAGCGAGACACTTTCTTCGCTGGCATCTTTCGTACTTTCCTCTCTGGGATTCTCGAGCTCCCCATGAGTGGTGTCACGTTACTTATCCCTTGTCTGATCACGGTCTGGGAGAGTTGTACTCTGTCCGTATCGTCAATCGTTCCATAGGGTGCAGTCACCCCGGAACCTGGCGCATTCTTGTTAGCGACCAGTCGCCCAGCTGTCTCTATCAGTTTCCTCACTGTCTGTTCTACGACGGGGTCACCCAAGGTGTCACTAGGATCCGGGATCGTTACTCGATTTGTCTCTACTGGGGGTCGTGTCTCCGTTGTTTGACTCATTTCTTGAGGCGTCAAGAGCTCCATCGGGGACTGCCCACGAGGAATATCCCTTGCAGGTATCACTTTCTCCACGGCCGTTGTCAACGCCATCTGCTCCGATCGCTGTTTGTATTCCTGCCTTAGGCGCTCAATCTCTTGACCCTGCTTTTTGTTGCAGTCTTCAAACAACTTTCTCCACATGTCCCGATCTTCCTCCATCTGGAGCATGCTTCTGGTCATCTCGTCCAGCTCCTTCTTTGTACTTTTCAGCTCATCGTTCATCTCATCCAGATCTTGCATGGTTTGGTTCGTCTGAACCTTCTGTGCTACTTTCGCCCTTTTTGGTGGCACAGCTGCTCTCAGTGGTGAACCAGACGAGGTCGCCTCGCTGTTCTTCTCCCGATGCATTCTCGTCAGCCCAGGTTTGGGCTTGGAGGGCATTGGCATCTCACCTGGTTGGTAAGTCCTAGAACTTCCCAATCCAGGCTCATTCGCCAAGTCACTCCCTGAGAGAGCCCCGTTTCTCCACCTCATCACTCTCATGTTCGGGCGGTCTAGTACTCCTCTTTCTCCATATGCTGCCATCAACAGGACTTCCGTGGGGCGGTCCCCACGGTTGTCGTGCCCCAAGATATTGATCAGGGCGGTCAGCAACATGACTACCTCTGGGTCCTCCAGAGCGAAGTCTCGATCGATCAGCCGACGATAGATAGCATCTATCATCGGTCCTACATATGCCTCTGCCAGGTCCATCAATTTATCCAAGTTGAAGTTGTCCATTCTATTCTTTCAGGTTTGATTTGATTCAATTCGATATATGACTCAAGTGAGCTATTAAATGATCAATCAGGATCTAGAAAAGAAGTCACAAATATCACACTTGTCTTTTTCACCCTAACATATATCGTTAAAATTTGCTTAAAAACAGTTCAGATAAAAAGATATTTATCCTAAAATTTATTAAAATCAATTGGTTTCTAAAATTTTGGAATTCGACCTAAGATTGGACAGTCCAAACTTTGGATCTATTCCCAAGATCGTCATTTAGTTGTTCATGGTCACTAACCCCTACTTACCCATGATCTTAATAACCATAACGTAACATAACATAACATAACACACATTTTACGTACAACTTAGTCTTTGGCCTAAAACTCTCTCGCACATCACTCAGCCTATACTTAAGTAATATTTCTTATGTAGATATACTTGTATGTTTGTATCATGGAATATCACGTGTACAAGCGCGTACAATTCCCGAGGATGCAGTCTTCCTCTGTTTGGATCGTACACTGGAAGCGAGAGCTTCTTCACGTCCATTTCGACAAGGAAGTCCCTCAGCCTCGTCAAAGACAAGACTAGGTTCTCTGGGTCCACGTGCTGTTTCTCCGTCGCCCTCGTTACCAAGAAGCACAAGTATTTTCCCGGTATCTGCGACGCCGCCGGAGGTAAGGCTGCTACGCCCCCTATCCCTGGTCTTTGCTTCCAAAGGAATTCCACGTTTTTGTATTCTCTCTTAAAATCTGCCGCTAACGCTGTCCTGAAACTTATGTCGGCTGTGATTGCTATCGCACATGTTCTGTTTGTGAGTATGAAATCACTGTCTGTTAGTATTATGTTACTTGAATATTCATTTGGTAAGTTAAAATATGACTCAACTACCCTGCCTATGTCAGGTTTCTTAGGTTCTTTGCCTGTCTCTGCTTCTAAGTCTCCTGTTTCTCTCGCTATTCTCAATTTTTTTATTATCAAGTTTTCAGTGTGGGTAAGTCCTACCCCCACTCCCCGGACAAAAATATCCATCGACGTCCCCGTCGATCACATACCGGGTATCAAGTCGAGGTTAGAAGCTGGAATGAGTAGTCGTCCTTCCTGGGCAGCCCAGGAAGGATCATCTCTTTCGGTCTTGATGTATTTCATGCTTTCACGATCTAACGTCTTGAATCGTGACCCTGGTCTCCTCTGGATCCGAGGTCGTTTCATTCAGCCACTCTAAGACACGCAGGTTCGTCAAGTCTTGTTCATATGACTGCTGTTGCTCGTCGTCGAATTCTACCTCGGGTTTCGACCAGTCGTCAACCCACTCATTGTCGTGATGATCGACTATGTCAATGTCTTGTGACACAGTTATTTCCTCTAGACCCACTACTTCCTCCACTATCTTCTTTAGATCTATCCTATCCACTACAAAGTCGTCACCGTAAGGATTGTATTTCTTTCTTGGTCTCATCCCGTCCTTCTGACGAGTCTGTATGGTGAACGGAAGATCCGGTTCCAAGTTCTTGGGAACCTCTATCTGTTCGGATCCTGCCAATCTTCCTCTGCGTAGGGTAAGGTTTCATCGTCCGCTTCGATCTGTTCGTTCGGATCCAGGTCCAGCGGTGTATCCGTACCTTCTTCTACGACTTCGTTTCCATCGTTCTTCTCCCTGGTGCCTTTTTCATTGACCTCACAAGCAGGATCCATCATCAGATAATCCCCTCCTCCCATGTCTGCAGGTATACACCAGTCTTCTGTCGATGGATTGTGTGGCTTTATATTCTCGTAGTGTGCGGCTCGGCCAGTACTCAGTCTATAAAAGCGTCCCTCCTGATGCACCTCTGTAATCATGAAGGGTCCCCTCCATTTTTTTAGGAGCTTTTTTGTCCCTTTCGGTGGTATAACGTTCTGGAATACCCATACGTAGTCTCCCACCGAGTAAGCCTTTGCACCAGCTGCTTTTTTGTCGAATCTTTTCCTCAGCCTTGCCTGTGCCTGCTGAGTGTTTCGTCTACACAAATCGTTCAGCTCCTGTTGGCGTCTGATCACATCCCTCACGTAGACCTGTGGGGACGTTTTCTTTCCCTCATATTCTGGGTAGAAGAAGGTTAAGGGTAAAGACTTTTCGTGTCCAGTTAGCATCATGTGTGGACTGACTCCAGTGGTGGAGTGTTGCGTGCTATTATATGCTCCCATCACCTGTGGAAGGTATCTGTCCCAATCAGTCATGTACCTCGAACAATATACTCTCAGCATCGACACTAACGTCCTGTTCTGTCTTTCCACTAAGCCATTCGTCTGAGGGTGGTATGTCGTGGAGTGAGCCTGAGCAACCTGTGAGCGTCTCATAAGCTCTTTCGTAAGCTCTCCTACGAAAGCTGTTCCATTATCCGATTGAAACGTCATCGGACAACCATGTCTTGCTATCCATGTATTGATCAGGTGGTCGCATGTCTCTTCCGCCGAGGCAGTTATACAGGGCACGGCCTCTGCATACTTCGTGAAATGATCTATCATGACCAGCACCTGATTATAACCATTGTCTGTCATGCATATCTTTTGGTGATCTATCTGCACCACCTCGTTGAATTCAGACGACTCGATCGATTGTAAAGGAAATCGCAACTTCCTTGGATCCTTGACCTGTTGGCATGACAGACATGCTGTTACCCATTTCTCGCATTCCTTTTTCATCCCAGGCCACTCAAAGCGCTTCAGGATCCTCTGATATACTTTGTCGATCCCCTGATGGCCCATCTGATCATGTGACCTGAATAATAGTTCTGTCTTATAGAGTTGCGGTAACACTATCGCGTTATACTTGTATAGGACTGTGTCTTCCTCTCTTCTTTTGCAAGCCACGATCCCGTCCTTGTTCAAATATAACCTCCCTTCCTTCTGCATGAAGTATTGTCTCAGGATGCGATAACTATCCTCCTCGAGGTTCCCTTTATCCGGAGAACCATTCTCGATCCACCTTTTCAGGTTGCTTGTCATGCGATCATTTCTCTGCGCTCTTAGAAGGTCCGAGAGTCTGTATCTCGCCTTCAAGTATGTCTTCATGACCCTCATCTGACTATTCAGCTCGTTGGGCTGATGTGTGTCTTCTTCCATCTTAACGCACCAAATCTTCGCCAACGGTTGTGTTTCTTGTTCAAACGGCTGAAGATCAGTCCTGACTACCTCTTTCTGCGGCAACAGGCTTATCGAACGTTTCGATACCGCTATCGTTTCTAAGTCATCCGCTGCGTTGTCAAAGACTCTTTCGCTTGGTATAAGGTAGCGATCGCTGTCAGGATCCTGATACACCTCACTGTCCAGGTCCCTTGCCCGAATTTCCACTAGTAGCGTGTGTATCGCTAGTTCTGACAGTTCTGATCCCGAACTCGAGTTCCTGTCTGAATAGGTGTCCATTCCTGAGTTTCGGGAATCATCATCCGTCGAAGAGGTTGTGCTGGAGACTGCACGCTCCTCCAGATCATGTCTGTGCCTTCTTCGCATCCATCTGAACTCCCCTGACAAAACCTTGTTCTCTAGGTCCTGTTTCTCATCAGGAATTTTCTCGTCTATCTCAGACTCCCCGGACAAATTTTCCCGGGTGTTGATCTTGTGATCGCTGGTTCTTTTCATCATTCGTCTCCCCGGACAAATAGTCTTGCAGCCGATTTTGTTCTAGCTTTTTACCTTCCTTATCCTGGTCCACGAAGGTGACGGTTTTCTTTCGCTTGCTGCTTCCCTGTTCTTTCTGTCCGTAAGAAGTACTGGTTAAAATCTCTTGGGGTATTGAGGATACTAGTTGCTGAACTATTGTCCTACAATCCCTCTCATTCTCTTCGTGCTGTCGTCTGGACGGCATGATCTTCACTTTCTTACTGACTGTTAGCGATGCCACTGCAGCTGTCCACTCGGGGTCATCTCTGGTCACTTCTCTTTCTAACAATCCATCCAGCATCCGCATCACTTGTGGTGTGACTTGCACCGTTTTATCCAATAATGAGAGGCTGTTTATATTCATGCGAGAGAGTTCTTGCTGGACCAGGTTTGAGCGCAGCAGCAGATCCAAGGGGACCGGGTCCTCCTTGGATAGGATCTTTATTTCGGCTGCTTTCTCTACAGGTAACTCAGGATGCCCTGGAATTGGATGTCCAGACTTATCTAACCATCTCGTTAAGGGAAGCGCTTCATAAGTTTCTTTGTCCAGAAACGAGAATCCCTCCTTTAATTCCGCCTGATTGGCCTGCTTCTGCTCCAATCTTTCTTAGAACTCAGTTTTCTTACTGAGGCTGTCAGCATTCTGGTGTTTATCACGCATCCTATGTTCGATTATCATATGATAGCCATCCAATCTTACTATCCATCTACCAATATAACTCTGATCCATCGAGTAGGTCTTCAACCAGGATAACGCTCTGTTGTCCACGCGTAACTTGAAGGGAGCGCTCCCCAAGTATGCACGGTACTTCTCCACGAAGGTGACTACTGCAAACATTCCTGCTTTTGGTGCGCCATATTTCATCTCTGTGTCACTCAAGACTTTGCTGCCGTATGCAATGGGACGGAGAACTGTTCTTCCGTTCCATTCTTGCTCTTGATGCAAGATTCCTGAGATGGCCACCACCGATGCGTCTGTGTCGAGAACATACATGCCCTTTTCTGTAGGCATGCCCAGCACTGGCGCTTCGCACAGTTCCCGCTTTATGTTCTCGAAAGCAACCTGTGCCTCATCGTTCCATTCGAACTTTTTCCCTTTGTTGCGCATCAGCTTCTGCATCGGGTACACCTTGTCCGCATATCCTTTTATGAATTCTCGGTAGTAATTGGCAAACCCTAAGAAGCTCAGGAGCTGTGTGTCCGTTCTGGGGACTTTCCATGTCAACACTGCTTCCACTGCTTCCGGGTCCGGCCTCACACCATGCCTATCCACCATTCTTCCTAGGTACTTAATCGAGTCCCTAAGGATATCACATTTCGATGGTTTGCACTTTAATCCTGCTCTTTTCATGCATCCAAAGACCTCATCGAGCCTATCAATGTGGTCTTCCAGGGTCGGTGTTGCTATGACTACGTCATCCACGTAACACATCACGAGGTTCCCGTACTTCTTGGTCACTCCAGTCAAAGCCTGAGTCATCAGTCTTTGAAAAGTGGCCTTTGCATTGCACAAGCCGAAGGGCATCCTCTTCCACTGGTACAATCCCAACTCGCACGCGAATCGGGTCTTCTCTCTGTCCTTCTTTCGCAGAGGGACCTGCCAGAAGGCAGAACCTAAGTCCAATGTGGTGAAGAACTTGGCATCACCAAGCTTAGATAGGCTCTCGTCTATTCGCGGTATCGGGTACGCATCTTTTATCGTTACCGCGTTCAAGTAACGAAAGTCGCAACAAAATCTAAGCTGCCCCCCTTTCTTTTTCGCCATTACTACTCCGCAAGCCCATGGCGATTTCGAGGGTTCTATCATGTCGTATTCAAGCAACGTTTCTATCTCCGCTCGGCACGCTTCCGATTTGTGTGGCGTCATTCGTCTTGCGCCTTCCCTATGGGGAACGGCGCCTTCTTCTAGTTCGATTTCGTGTTCGACGAAATTACAGCAACCGATATCCGCCTTATGTTTTGAAAATACATCTGCGTTCCGATTTTGGAGGTCCCGTAATTTTTTGAAATCTCCCTCACCTATTTTCCCTTTTAAATGTTCTATCTCTGGCAAAACCGGTTTGTCAGATTCCAGTTCATATGACGAGGGGCGTTCCGGAAAATTCGAGCAGCTTGATAAGCCGTCGTCTGTTTCGGATTTCATTGAAAACAATTTACGAATAGATTTTAATTCATTAATCCTCTTTAAAATTTTATCTTTATTGGCATGATAAGGACAGTCTTTCACGCTATATTTCTTCAAGTCTTGTGTCTCCTCATAGTCGGTCCTCATCGGCAAAGCGTAGCCAAGCTTCTTTCCACGCTGGATTGAAACCGTGGTGTCCAGTGTGTTCAACAACACACTGACACACAGTCCGTTTCGCGTTACCGAGAAGCTCCGGCCTAAAATCACCGAACTCTGACTATTTGGATTCGGTACTAAGCAAACCTGTTTACTATCACTTAACGAATTCAAATTTCTCATTCTAAAAATTGCTACTACAGCCTGTCCTGGTTGTAATTTTACTTTCCTATCCAAAAAAATTGGTACCTTGTTTTCGTCTGTTATCATCCTATTAATTGGTTTCTTAACATACTTCCGGTCCGGGTTTCTAATCCGTATCAGACCGTTGTTCAAGTCAATCATCACGTCAAAATTCCTGACAAAATCTCTGCCCAAGATGAATTGGTCGGCGTCGTCCAGATTCTCTACCACCAGGAAGCTCATCCAAAGATCCCGTCCTCCCATGTGGAGGACCGTTATTGGTGTTCTTCCGGCCACGTAGATAGCTCCTCGATTGGCGGCGGCCAGTCGTAGATTCGTTGGAATTAGATCTTCCCGCGTGAAGCCCATTCTTTCCCAAGTTTTTATCGGCATCACACTCACTACCGCTTCTGTGTCCAGAAGCCCTGTGACTCCGATTTTTGTTCCGTTGGTGTCGAGCAGATGTGCGGTCACATCTGCTTCATACCCAATGTGTACTGCGTCTTGTTCCATCATGGCGTCATGGCCTATCCTGCGGACTTTGAGTTCCTCTTCTCCCAAATAGATCTGCCCCATTTGGTCATCATCTGTTGTTACATAAGTCCTGGTGTAAATACTGATTCCATCCACATTCAGCATTACTTGATACGGCCCATAGACCTCTAGGTAGCGTCCATGAAGTTTCTTCATGCGAGGGCCACCCGTCGTTAGTAGTGCTCGCACAGCTCTCGACTCGGTGCGTGGCTCCACCTGCCTAAGATAATCTGCATATGTGTCCAAATGCATCAAAGTGAACTCGGATGGTTCACTCAGATTTCTGATCACCTGATGTCCAGCCACTGAGATTATCGATTGTATCTTGCTTCCTTGCGGCACCATGCCGAACCTCTGACCGGAGATCACATTAAGCTTCATGCTCAAACTGCTTGGTGCTTTAGTTTCCTCGAACTCCGTTGCTTCGAAGGTATTCAGTTGCTCCTGAAGTTTTTCATTCTCCAGTTCAAGTTTCACTTTTTGTTCGATCTCTTTCGTCACTAGTTCCTGCTGCACTCTATTTAGAGCATCCCTCGCGGCTGCCTTATAATCGACCTTGAAGTCGTGAGCCGCAGTTGCTGGTTCCGGCTCACGTGTCTCCTCTATTACCGCTTGCATTTTCTTTGCCGCCAGCTCTTGAGGTTTATCCTTTCTGCGTGCCTCTGCTTCGCTCAAAAGTCGAGCCTTGCTGGCTTTCACTCCTGACAACGCTTCTTCATGTCTTGGATGCTTAATGTCTGCCACTGCATCCCAGAATTGCGGACAATCTGATTTAAAATGACCTTCCAAGTTGCAAAAGAAACACCTCGGGCCGAATTTCGCAATTACTCCTCTCATGAAATCCTCATGGTCCAACTCTGACGCATCTTCGTCCTCGAGGGTAAAGCCTATTGCTTTCATGCCTTGTTTGTAAGCTGGGCATGCTGACACATGATGGACCGTTGAACTGCAATTAGCACAAGAGCGTCTCTTGTCCATATCATCCCTTGGTTTGTACCAATTGTTCCCTTGGTTTGCTGGTCCGTTGTTAAAATTGCCATAATTGTTCTTGTAATATCCAGATCTCGAAGGAGGTTTCAACAAAAGATACTCTTTTGATTTGAGCCTCAACTCCTCCGGTGTTGGCGCATTGGTTGATAGTGGTGTGTAATGCGTTGCTAGCATCGTACGAAGTTCATCATTCTTCACACCATCGATAAATTTCGAGGCTACGGCGAAGTTCATCCTTCGGTTTGACTCGTCCGGTTGGCTGCGTCTCCTCAGCATTTCCAAATCATCGAGAAACTTGTCTATCGTTTCATCTTCTCGTTGCCTCCGTTTCTCGAAGCGCATCATCGCCTGGTGCCCCTGCACCCCTGATCCAAAACGGTTGAACAAGATTTCCAAGATTTTCTTAGCAGTGTCACGTTGATATTGCTTCTTGGCCATGACACAGTTCAGGGCTGTCCCTTCTAAGTTGCTGGTGAGCGCGCTGCATTCCTGTCTCTCCGACAAGTCCTCTTCCTCGAAATGCAGCTTCATTACCTCTATCCAGGTATCAATACAGCCATCAGATTCGTCTTTGTAGCATCTTGGTTTCTTAAAGACTCTTCTGGACTTCTCACTGCGTTCATTGGTTCTTGATAACCTTGTCAGGAATGTCTCCAAAGACCTGTTTAGGGGTTCAAATGCTGTGGCCATTTCCGTAGCATCCCTTGAGTGTCCTGCTTGAGTGTCCTCACACCTCGTCGAAGGCTCTGTGTGCGGTGCATCCCTGCAAGCCGAATCACCGTGAGTGTTTCCCGCTTGGCCCACATGACTCCTCCTCGAGCTTGCATGCCCCCTGTTGCCGGAATCACTTCTCCCAGTCGCATGTGTGCCTTGCGTTGGTCGTTCGTTAGAGGTATGTCTGTTCCCCGTTGAACTTGCTCTACTGTTCGGGCCCCATGCTCCATTACCCCTTGTGGCATAGCCTGATGAACTGCCCCTGCCTCTAGTGGATCCATACGTCTTCCTCTTTTGATGTTCATTGAAGTTCACCCTCGGTTCCCTGTTGGGATCTCCCGAGTTCGGTTCTCCTTCTTTTGGTCCACTCTTGCTGCTTAGTAGCCCGTCCAACCTATCCATGATAGCCTGAGTTCGCTGCTCCATCATGGCGTCTATCTTTGTGTCAAGAGTCCCAAGAGACTGCTCTTGCTGAATTCTTAACCTCTCCATGTCGTCTCTTAAGCGTAACTCTCGCTGTTCCGCCTCTCTGGTCATTCGCGACAAGTTCTTCGCCATATGCTCGTCCGTTCTTTCTTTCAAGCGTTTTTCGCTCCTGCTAACTTCCTGTCTATTGCGGTTTATTTCTTCCCGCAGACTTTCTCTTTCAATGTGAACTGCTCTTTCTAGTTCACTCATCCTTATTGACATCTGCTCGTTTTGTTCTCCTAAACTGTCCACTATGTTGTTTAAAGCTTCTTCTAGTGCTGCCCCGTTATCCACGAGTGGCGTCACTAGTGGCGGTGTAACCCTGTCGGTCCCAGGTAGCTTCGTGCTGGTCGAGATCCGGGCCTTGACTCTCTGTCTCGACGTCTTCTCATTATCTATTTCAGGATCCGCTAACGCGTTGCCTAGCCCTCTGGTTCTACTCTCTCCAGTCTGTGGCTCTGAACTTGTCATAATCGCGAAGTCTTTTGACTGGCCCGGTGTGTTTGCCTCTTTGCTTATCGTTGTCACTACCCCAAATTTGTCCATGGTTCCAGTCTCTCTTCCGACGTATGCCTCGTTCTCCTGGATCGAACTATTGAGGCTGACTTGAGATCCAAAGTCCCCTTGCCCCTCTTCATCCTCTTCCTCCTGGGATTCACCGTCGTTTCCTGCTCCTCCTCCCATGCTGAATGGAAAGATGTTTCCGAAGGTGTTCTTCATTCTTTCTGAGAATGATGATGACGTTGTTTGTTTCCCAGTTCCGCCTGCCATCATAGTGTTGTCTGTCGGAGATCTTCTAGTTGCCGTTACTTCAGTTGAGATGTCGGACAGTTCCGACATCTCCTCTCGATCCAATGTCCCGGTGGAAGTGGCAAAATCATGGCCTTGTTCTACCGGAGTAGATTCACTCGCCAGCCTTCTGCCTCTCCCTTCCAGTCCATTTACTTCCTGGTTGTCGTTCATGGTATGGTCCGTATTGACCTCCACTTCTAACAGTTCTTTTCGTTCTTCTGAGGATTTCTGACTTCTCGTTTCAACCATTCTGCCTGAAACCGTCTCCCCTTTATTGGACCGGGATCACTTGATCCAATCCACAAAAGGATCAGTCATCATTTTTCTTTGCTTTTCAGGTATGAATTTCCTAGAGCTATTACCTCGTTTTGGTATCCTTTACTTGTCTAGACTCATTTTCTATTTGTCACTTATTAATGCCTATACTTAACCCGATTGCTAGATACCTGATAGTTTTTTTAACAATAATAATGACACAACACAATAATTTTCACAAGATTCTATCAAATAGTGACCACGAATCCCTGTATGTTATCAGAGTACAGTTTGTATAAAATTTATTCACACTAACCAATTATCGGTGGTAAGATTTGAAAACTAGCACAATATGATGTTATCAGTCAATTTAAAAGATAGTGTACTCACTACCCAATCAAGCACAGTTTATGTTGATTTAAAATAAAAAAAAAACAACAAAATATATATTTTTAATGTCAAACTATGAATACCTCTATGAAAAAAAATGTATGTGTGATGTACTCTTAGTCGGTCGCAGTACAATAGTCGAACCTGTCTTTTAAAGAAAAAGCTTTCCCTTCTCAGTGTTGCACCAAACAGACAAAACTTTGAAGGCAGTAATTTTCTCAAGTGGGCGGCTATTGCACCCACCGAGTACTGTGTTACCTATCTGCCTTCGGACTGCCCGAGCTAGACCTACTAAAATCCTCAGGGCAGTCACTTTTCCCAAAAACGTATTATGTTACAATCCACACCAATGAATCGCGCTCTTTTTAATGTAGACTTAGTGTCGCGAATATCCGAGTTCGGATCTGTTTTGTTTTGGTCTGGTTCTTATTGAAAGGCAAGTTACCAGTGCAGTCACTGATAGCTAGCTTGTGTGCTAATAACCTAATACCTCTCACTTTTTAGTCTTTCTTTCGTCTACCTAAGTTCTTTAATAAAATAATACCCCTCCGGATTGACACAAATAGGACCCTTCCGGACTGGCAGAATCTAGACCCCTCCGGATTGGGAAAAGTAGCTTTTCGGAGATTTCCTTCTTTCAACCTATACCCCTCCGGATACGTTCTCCGATGCAATTTTGCTCTTTCAATTAACTAGGAAGGGTATGCACTACTTTCCTAGACCCTTCCGGATTGAAGTTAAGCCTCTTATTTGACAATTCACACTAACGGTGAAGGGTCTTATCGCTCGCCTAACTTCGGCTCTCTTAAGCTTTTGCTGTGCCTCTAGCCTTCCCTTTTCGTCTAGAACAGCCTAAAGTTACTTTATTCAACCGCTATTACCTTTTGTTAGGGGTATAGGGGCTTTTCTAAAAGATTTTTGTAAAACGTGAAGGGTGTACCCTTCCAAATTGAGGAATTTGCTAAAAACAATCTCAAAAAATTTTCACGCTTACTTTTCCGAAAAACTTTTGTCCCTATCAGTAAGCTCAGCTAATTTCTGATCTATTGGCACCAAGATCAACTCAATATGCCCAGTAGTTCCAAAGTTATTAACCAAAACGTCTTTTTCCTAAACTCAAAAATTTTTCTCTCTTATAGGTTCCGCCTAAGTTTTTCCGCAAATCAGGTCCTTTCGACCTAAAAATTATTGATCCGAGCTTAGAAGGCCTATACTCTTCTAGTTCAATGCAAAAGACCCGATCTAAAACGCTTTAGTTGAAAAAATTTGCAAAAAACTATGCTACCTGTACCCCTCCGGATTGATGAATCCACCAAATCAAACACGTTAAGTTCGATTACTCTGCAACCGGGAAGGCTTTCGGGTAGCGGATTTTAAAACTTGTAGATTCACTAGTGGACGTTGTCCGAACAACTATTTTTACTGTTCTAACTCAAAAATTTCAAAAAATTTTCTGAATTTTTAGTGTTTCGGTTTCTCAAAAATCACGAAAATTCGGTTTTTTGGTTCCAAAATAGTTCCAACCACTTCCGAACTAAAATCAACCGGTTCTATCTATTATGGTAGTGCAATTACGATGTAACACACTACTTTAGCGCTTTTTTTCGTTTCGAAAATTATCGATATCTCAAAAATCGCGACTTGTGGGGGGATCAAAATATCGCTATTTTGACCCTAAAAACCGGTCTGTTTTCGTTGTTTTTCACTGAAAACGATATAAGACTATTAATATAGGCTCTATAAGTAATAATAATAGTAATACTATATCCTTCCGGGTTTGTTTAATATCCGAATTAAGGTGCTTAACTCGGATATTCGCAGTTCGGTGAAGGGTCACTACAGTGCAGCACTGTCGAGCCTTCCACAGATTACTATCTTAACTTTTGTACCAAAAGGGAAACAAAACTTGTTAACGATACCCAACAGTCGATTGTTGTTGTCGTTGAGCCTCTTCTTGTTGCTCCTTGTACTGCTTGCCGGATCAGTCTTCTCCCAAGACCCTTCCGAATTGAGCGCAAATCAGCTGACCCTTCCGGATTGAGCGCAATTTATCATTAACGTGCTTAAATGCTCAAATAACCCTACAGTACAAGCCTCACAAACGGGCTACAAAACTGATCGTAACGATCCTGACTGATACAAATGCCTGTAACAACAATATATCTATCAACAACAAACGGGGGGGTCGGATCACATCTTGTCTGGGGGGATGATTTCTACTGATTTTTTACTTTTTTTACTGTTTTTGGTTTTTTCGGTTATTTTTTATGTTTTTTGTATTTCTTGGGTACTATACTACTTTTTGTTTGGTTTTATATATATCTTTAAGTGTTTTTGGTCACGGACCATTCAGGAAATGACGGGACCGCGAATCCCCCCACCCTTCCTGGTTCGTGAATTTTCGGTCTTAACTAGGTTAAAAAACTATTCACGGTAATCCGGAAGGCTTCCGCGTTCCGAACTACCCTTCCGCCCCGGCGGTTTAGGCCTATTAAGGGCGTTAATGTGAGCATCCGCTCGGCGCGGAGTGCTCGTTAACGGTTCTGCCGGTCATGATGTTAAAAAGAATAACACCCAGGAGCGCCATAAAAACATCTATGTAACATTCGCTCGGAAGATACATATCGACGGAAGACAAAACTAAGTCTTAAGACGACTGGCTAACGTCTAAACAGAGCTTTGCATGCTTTTCACCGTCTCTACCAAGCCAGTACTTTTCGGTGGTCTTTCTAACATCGGGTCGACAAAAACGTTACTGCTTTCGGCTTCGGTCAAAACACTCAAATTAACTAGATTACATGCAGAAACAGTGAGCTCATGGCTGGGTCTCAGTATCCCTAGACCACGAGGTCACTCCTAAAAACAGGGCTACTACTTATTATATTACTATTGTTTTTGTTCAGTAGATAAAAATCATCATCTCCATCGAAGATGGATCAACCCTTTCCCCCAACTCCTAGCTTCTCATCTTTATCAAAATGAATCTGGATATCAATTAAATTCAAGTCAGGACCTGACAGGAAGCTAAAAGTTTACGTAACAGGATAAAAGTTTCAGTTCCTTTACCCTTCCGGATTGATGAATCCGCTGGATCAAGCTCGTTAATCCTGATTTCCCCTTAATCCGGAAGGCCGTCTTTCACCCTTCACCGTTGTCTGCAACGGCCCTGCAACTATTGTAGCAGTACAATAGTTGCAACTCGGAGTGTTCTCTGTTACTCTGTAACTCGCTGTCGTTTTTCAATCTCAATTCCGTAGTTGTTGTTAGCGCAGCTAATGTTGTTCTTGTGTTTTTCTTTTACTTCTTTGCCAAAATGGCCGTTTCTGACGTTTCTCAGAAATGTTACGTCATCACTTCGAATTTTTAAAATTTTAAAATACCAGAATATTCTAGCCCTCACCGTTTGGCCAATCGTTCCAATAACGTTCTTAATTCTTAATAATCATCAATCCGGAAGGCTCGCTGCTAAAAATTCGAATTCTGCAGAGATTGCATTTTTCACATTCTGGTCGAATGTCACAAGAATTTACAAATTG
This sequence comes from Symsagittifera roscoffensis, assembly GCF_963678635.1. Classification (NCBI taxonomy): domain Eukaryota; kingdom Metazoa; phylum Xenacoelomorpha; order Acoela; family Convolutidae; genus Symsagittifera; species Symsagittifera roscoffensis. Next base: position 43,385,288 of record NC_087065.1, read on the forward strand.
CACGAAATTACTTTTATCCACGTCATATCGACTCACTGCAGAATATAAATGGCATCATACTACACTACTATAGCCTTCCAAATTCTTTCACTAATCTGCACTTTGAGGCAGGGATTTCAATACAATATCAATATATTGAGCTCAATATCAATATCTTCCATTCAATATCAATATCAATATCAAATAGGATAAAATTTCAATATGAATATCAATATCAATATCTAAAAGCTCAATATCTCAATATTATCACTATTTTAAGATACCAGAGACCAAATTCAATATTGAATTTCGAAATATATAATTAAATTTGTTTAGTTTTTTTTGCAATTTATATGTTTTTTGTTTAATTTGTTTAATTTTAATGCTTGAGTGAATTGAGTTGTTTGTTTGACTGTTTGACTTAGTTCATGTAGGCTCTTTCACATTTCAGAAACTTTTTATCAACATTTGTTTTATGTGTATGTGTTAAAACGTCACGTTTCAAGCAATGATACAAAATCCGTTTTTCTCAATATCTACAAAAAATTCAATATCAATATCAATATCTAGCCTTCAATATCTCAATATTAAAAAATCAATATTGACATCGTCTCGATATTCAATATCTGATCATTCAATATATTGCAATCCCCGCTTTGAGGATATGACCTAAGATAAAACATTTTTTCTAACTTCCAACGTCAATGCCCTGATTTAAAACTTTTTCTCCTAGGTTTTAAAAGGTGTTAGTTTGCAGGACAGTCCTGCCAACCAACAAGCTAAAATTATACTACTATGCTTCTTCCCTTCGGAAATTTTAGTTGTTATTGGTCCTGAATATTGAAATTAAGGAACTCTGTGGTTAGAAAGAACAATGAAACAATCTCCCTCTTCAAGAAATTACCCAAGCTTTTCATGTCACCACAAAGTGATCAGTTGCCCTTGTTGATTAAAAACAATCATGCAGTCCAGAATATGTAAATATACTCTTTACCCAAGCCTTTCTAAATAAATAGTAAGTGTCTCTAGAGCCACTAACTAAAATCAAAATACAAGTTTATAAATGCAACATATTCTTTAATGTTCAAAACTCAACTAAAATGTTTTCTTTCAGTTTCAATTACAACTTGGTTGCTTAGTTTCTCACTTGAGTTTTCACACAAAACAATTCTGAGTTTTAACTTCTTCTCTTTCGTCACTTCTTTGTTTCTTCTTTTTTCGTCGTTTAGAAGTTCTAAATTCTTCTAATTTCGTTTATTTTTGCATCTTGTTCTTCGGCCATTTGTCAATGCTCCATCTCCTCCTCCTGCGACATCAAAGTTGGACGCCAGAAACTATTAAGGCGGAGAGTTTCAAATGCCTTCGTGGCTTTTCGATACAACGCAGCTAGATATATTTCTGAAGTTAAAGAAGTTGACCTCGACCAGGAATTACTCAACTATAGCAGCAATTAGCCGCAGTATTTGTTAACTTTTTGTGTTTATCTTTTTAGGTGATGAATACAAATATTGAATACCAGATTGCATGACCATGTGCTAAATACATCAAGATGCTAGAGTAATGGCCATAGGCGACCATATCGTAGTAATAACCATTTGGCTTTACTGTTGAGCTTGAAGTTGTTATGCATTGTAAATTTTCAGATTCAATGTTGCGAGCGAAGTTCAAAAAATTATTGGAACCGGAAAATGAGGAGAAGTCAAGTCCTTTTCTAGCGAAGTGCAAGTGGCCAACGTAGCATGCATCCACAAAAATCAATCAGGTTATAGCACATTTTAAATCTTTTCCGTTGAAAATTCCGCATAGAAGAGACTAATCATCTGCAAATTTTTGGCGAGAGAATTAAAGTGTATAATTCAGCTAATAAGAACCGTGCGGCAAACGACACGGTGACTTAGCTCAGTTCAGTTTAAAAATTTCGAGTTCATTCATATAAATTGGCAAGTTAATGTGTTAGTATCAGAAAGTTTCAGTGTTTTTACAGCCAATGAGGTCAAAATGAAAATTAATTTCGGATAATGGGCGTGAAAATAAATCAGCCTGACACAGGTATTTTCAGAAACAAATGTCAAAACTTGCAGACTTTCTCTTCTCATTAAAATTTTTTTTTTTTGCGGTATCTAAGCATAGTTTTTTTTGTGGCCTTGTATGTTTTTTTTTGGTAAATTGGATTTTTTGCGAGGCGTTTTGACTTCGAATTTCTTTGATAGTTCAAATCAAATTGGGCTAGTGTTATGAAGTTTTCGTTGAGCTAGTTTGATGAGAAAGTCGGCTAGTTGCCTTTTTTGGATCACGTTCGAATCAAATATTCATTGAAATTTTTCTTTTTATCTGTTGGCAATGTTTCACTCATACGATTAGGAAGCATGTTGGAAACTGGTAGAAGGATTTTTCAAGTCCTAAATTTTGTTACTGCTGAACTCCTCGGCTCACTTTAATAGTATATCCAGCTCCGGCTATTTTTTTTGCGCTTTAAGCATAGATGTAACGTCCATGCTTGGGGCGTCAAAGGTCGTGGTTTCGGTTGTGACCAGACGCCGATTTTGTTTTCAAATCGATAATGATTTACTTCGAGCAAGTATTTGGCGTACTATCGGTTTTCGTTTTTTTTGGTCTGCTAACTTTCGAAAGCTTGAAATTTTTCTGATTCACGCAATTATTTCTGTCAATTGAAAAGTGTTTTGATTAATTTCCCCTTTTTGTCAATTAAGCTGATCTGATTTTGTATACTTTACGGGAATTGTTATATAGTAGATGTTTTGCAGCTGTTTTTTTTTCACGCACGAGGGAATTAATTCACTATCAGAGGGCTGCCGGGCCCGAGTATAGTGATTAAATTTCCCGCGTGCATGAAAAAAAAGCTGCAAAAATGCTTCCGTCAACGGAAAATTTATGTGTTCATGTTTGTTTTTCTCATGCTAAAACAATTGTTCTCTCACTTTAAAACATGTTTTCAACCTCCACAGTGCTTTTGCAAGCGTGCATGAAAAAATTTATTATTATCCTTTTGTGTGTTTCATGAGGTCTTGAAAAATGCTTTTCAAGTTTTTTTACAGCTGAAAATTTTGTGCGTCTGAGTCTACAAAAATATCTACAAGGTCTATAAAAAATTTTTGTCCGAGTTTCAGCTTTGTAAAATTTTTTTGAATCGTTGTTACTTGCTAGGCTTTGTGACAATTTTTATGGTCTTGTGGTTTGTTTTTGTTTTGTAAATTGGATTTTTCGCGGTGCGTTTTGACTTTGGAATTCTTTGATAGATCTTATCAAGTTGAGCTGGTTTTATGAAATTCTAATGTGGCTAGTTTTATGAAAAAGTAGGCTAAATTCTTTTTCCTCTTTCGAATCAAAAGTTCATCGAAATTTTTCTTCATTTTTGTTCGCAATGTGTCACTCAAGCGATTAGGAAGCATGTTGGAAGCGGGCAGAACCATTTTTCTTGTTTTAAATTTTGTCACAGTAGTCTTCTACTGAATTCCTCGGCTTACTTTGATAGTATATCCAGCTGCGGCTTTTTTGCACGTCGAGCGTGGAGGTACCCTCCATGCTTGGGGCGACAAAAGTCGTGGTTTCGACCAGACGCCGATTTTGTTTACAAATTGATAATGAATCTCTTCGAGCAACTATTTGGCGTATTATCGTTTTTTTTGTCTGCCGATTTTCGAAACCTTTTGATTTTTTTTTATTCAAGCTATTATTTCTGTCACTGAAAAGCGCTTTGATTTACTCTTGCTTTTTGTCAATTAAGTGCATCTGATATTGTATATTTTTGCGGGAATTGTTCAGTAGTAGGAGTCTTGCAGCTGTTTTTTTTCCATGCAAGAGGGAATTAATTCACTATCAAAGGGCCGTCAGGCCCCAGTATGGGGAATTAATTTCGAGAGTGCGTGAAAAAGTACTTGCGAAAAGGCTTTAGTCAACAAAAATATGTGTGTTCATGCTTGTTTTTCACATGCTAAAACCGTTGTTTTCTCACTTTGAAATATGTTTACACGACACCTCCACAGTGCATTTGCTAGCATGAATGTAAAGAATTTTTCACGCCAATTCAACGCAAGCGGCAGAATAACTAGTATCGTTCATTCAACAAATCTTTTGTATTTGTTTCCAATGTGTAGATTCGCCATTATGTAGAATTAAAATATCTGTTCAGAAGTACTTGTCTTCTCGGATTAAAATGTGAATTTATTCATGCGATCTAAAGTTAATCTCAAACTCAATGATAATTTTTCGAAGTTGAGAAAGCATCAGAAAAATTAATGGGTCAGGTAACAGAAAAACTGTTTTTTTTTTCTTCAGCAGATTTTATCAGTTTTTTGAAGGTTTTTACGTTTTAGTTGGTTTTCTATAGAGTTCGTAGTTGGTGATGATTTCTCGAACATTTAGTTGAAGAAAGGTATTTTAATCGTTTGAGTGATACAAACGGCTCCACGTCTATCATATATTTAAATGCGACTGTCTATCTCCCCTTGTTTAATATATACCATATGTCTCCTGGTTAAGCTTTCAGAAATGAACAAAATTTTGCACGTTTAAGCTCTCTGGTATATTGCAGTGCTTTCGGAATATTTCAGCGCAAGTCAAGAGAAGGCGAGGAGAAGCAAGGCAGGAGAGGGCGAGGAGCAGAAAGGCAGGGGAAGAGCTGCAAGGCAGGGGAAGAGCTGCAAGGCAGGGCGAGGAGCAGCAAGGCAGGGCATGGGAGGAGCAGCAAGGCAGAGCAGGGCGAGGAGCAGCAAGGCAGGGCGAGGAGCAACAAGGCAGGGCGAAGGGTGTCAAAGCAGCGCAGGGCGAGGAGCAGCAAGGAAGGGCAGGGCGAGGAGCAGCAAAAAAGGGCAGGGCGAGGAGCAGCAAGGCAGGGTAGGGCAGCGCAAAGCTATGGCGCGCAGGGCGAGGAGTGGCACGGCAGGTTAGGGCAGAGTAAGGCTGGAGGAGCAGAAGAAGTTAGGGCAGCGTAAGGCAGGGAAGGGCGAGGAGGGACAAGGCAGGGTGGGGTAGCGCGATGAAGGTCAAGATAAAGCCAGGCAGGGCAGGACGAGGAGGTGCAGGGCAGGATAGTTTTTAGCGGTGACCCTCAATTGCTCCTCGCTTGATTAAGCAGTGTGAAGCGCAACTTTGAATTCTCGCATCTGTTTTTTGCCGCTTTTGGTCCTTTATTTTGCCGCTTTTTGTCTAATTGTTTATTTTCCACATAATTGCATCTTTATATTAGAGGAGATTATTTGTCCTTTTTTTCAGTGTTCCTGTATCCTCAGATCTTTTGGCTGCAAATGCATATCTTCCAAATATCCGAAAACAAAGTTTTCAAAGATAGAAGGGACGTAAAACATGAATCATCTAATTTGGGGAAAATCGCAGGGATTCTTCATCGTTTTAATTATTTTAAAAAATTCTGGTCACAAAAGCTTCATTATTACTAGGGCAAGGTTCGTTACTTAAAGTTTTTGATTTTTGATCTGGAAGGTTGAGGAGCAACTACTTTTTTAAGTTGGGTGATTTCTTCAATTAGTTACTGCAAATATCGTTTACATGCTTCTTGTCAGAAGATACCTTTTCAGAACGTATGTGAGTAAAAATAAACGAAAAAAATTGTTGTCTAAAACGAACTTAATCAATCGTTCTGTTGGTTATTACTTTAACGCTTGATTTAAGCGAATTGGTTGCTGGTAAATTGTTCAATGTTTTAGTTAGGAGGTTTCGCAAAGAAGAAGCAGAACAGTATTTATCTGTGCTTCTTTTGTATTGTTCTTTAACAATTCTTGACTGTTAGCTTCTGAGATTTCAACCTGATCTAGGCGAAACGCTCCGGAGTTTTGCGTAGTTTCGCGGTACTGCTAAAAGATAAACTACCAGCGGCGTTCTATTCTTAAAGACGGGTATTGAAATCAATAATTATTTGGTGCTAGGATTGTCGTCCTTAGCAACTGAAAACTTCAGATTGTGCTTCAGGAACAAGACGCGTACTCTTACCACAGTGCTTGTGATACTTTCTGAGGAGCCTTTTCTCCAAAGCTAGGGTATAAAAATTTATTTTTGAATTAGCTCAAACAGAGCTGGTTCTTACGAGCAATGCGGATCTTTATTTTAGCTGAAGATCCCTTGAAGAAGTTCAGGTCATCTGAAGGAGGATGATTATGTCAGGACAGATGGACACAGTTGCAGATTTGACATGAAACTCAAAAATTATTTGTGTCCTAGGTGTATATATAAAACTAATGCTGATGATTAATTAAAACGTTTGTAAATGTCTGTTTATTTAACGGTATGGCGAAAGTACGCATAGTCTGTCGTGAAAATTGATCCGTGAATTCAGCAAGGGCTTACTCCAAAATTTTTAGAATAAAATAATGACCAAAGAGCGGGACTGACAGTAGGCCGGCCAGTGGGCTCTGGATTCTGAAAATTCGAGGTAACTTCAGCTTAATTGTTTTCAGTCGCCATGGTATCTTGTTGCCGAGTAAATGATATTGTCGTAGTGGTATGGTCCATGGCCGTTGCATGGACTGAAATTATGTTAAGCTACAGTGCTTATTCAAAATTACCAAACAATTTAGCAAAACTGGAAACTTGAAGCAAGTTTTTCTCAACTTGAACCTTATTTTGACACTAAATAAAGAGAACCAAAATTGCAAAGAATTTTATCAGAATTAAGACAAGGCGAATTGTTTGAAAAAACTTGGGCCAAAATTTCTATCTTAAATTGACACAATTTTGACTCAATTTGTTTGATCTACGGTATAGCTTCTAGTAGCTATCACGCCATACGAGGCTTGTCAGACATCGCCGACAAAACGAATGATGAACTGACAAAGCTAGCAATTTGAGAGTCCTATACTGAGATACTGAGAAAAAAAGCCACCGGAATACGCCAGAATATCACGGACACTCTAGACTGTGCGTGCTTACGTTTTCTGAAGTGGGCAACCAACAGCAAGCTTGGCATGAGAGATATGCCCGTCAAAGTACATGAATTTGTAGATTTATTCATAGGGCTCAATTGGTATTCAGTTTTTGATTGTTTCCAATCGCGGTGTATGGATGAATTGGTATAAGTGATGCACATAGGTATGCCCCACGCACCGCTAATTTTATCAAGCCAGTCAAAATCTCTAGTGTTGATTTTTTGATGCATTTCCAGTTTCTGCCGAAAAGTCAAAAAATGTGCCCAAGTTCAGCCCACCAAATGACAACGAAGCAGGAGCGAATGAGAGAACTGGTGCATTCCCACTAATGCTGGATGAATTACCCAGATTTTGTCAAGAGTCGAACATTTTAGGAAAACGATTTCACGTGGTCCCAAATCTAACTCTGGTCAAATCCGGACGTTTCAAAAGGAAAACAAGTAAATTTTTAGAATCGCGCTGTTTCATTTCTAAAAAACAACTACGCATGAACCAGTGTCAATAAATAATTTTTCAAGTTTTGAGAAATCGAGAGCAAATCAGCTACATGCACGCTTTACTGGCTTGCCCCATTGACAAGAATCATCCAGATGTCTCCTTTAAAGGCTTTCGCAAAAGTTCACGGGTCTCCAAGCATCCTCTGGCCTGCTAAAACGCACTTAAAAGAAGAAAAACAGATAGAAGTCCATTTAAATTGATTGAGAGGAACTCATTAGCTTTGTCCGAAATCATTCGAGCACCTACGATCACTCGGAGATGATAGCAAGCAACATGGGACGAGTTTTTAATCCCCTTGGACCTGTCACCCCTGTAACTATAATGCCAAAGATTCTATTCCAAAAAATGGGCGGAGATTTTGAATCGGATGACGATGTTGAAGTACATATGCGAACCAATTGCAACACAACATGGATAGCTTTTCTTCTGTCTTACCTGGATGTACCTCGGTACTCAACCAAGAATAGCTTTCAGCAAGTAGATCTTTATGCGATACGTCGATGATGGCTTTTGGAGTAGCTATCAATGCCGGGACAACTTCAGACGCAGGAGCCCCACGTTAATTGCTAGCCGCCATGTCAAGACGTCCAACAAGGAAGACAGTTTGCAGTCCAAGACTTGAGCTTTGTCCAATGGTTCTGGACCCTTTAACTCTTCAGGTTTGTCGTGAAGTCAATCAAAATTTTGCAATTTGTGGTAGATGTCAAGGCATGGAGTGATTCAACAATAGCACTCACTTGGATCAGATCAACTCCAAAAAGATGTTCTGCTTTCATGGTCAATCGCATTGCCAAAGTTAAACAGATGCTACCAGTCAACAAGTCCAAACGCGTTCCGACTCATCAAAACCCAGCCTACCACACTAGTCAACCAGCAGCATCAGCTGAACTGGAAAACTTTCGACTTTGAGTCAGGATGCTCTTGGTTGCAGTCTTGTTTGGAATCCTGTACAACCGGTCCAAGCAAGTGGATTCCTGTACAAGCAAGTGAAGGGGAAATTGAGCTCCAACGATCATTCCACATAACCATCCTGGTCACTCAGGCAGCTTTATGAGGAAACAATGCTAGCAGCAAAACAGGTGCGACTAAACGTAGGATAGGCAAAAAGAGCGGAAAGTATTGGTGTTCCAACGATGGGGATTTTCTGGTAAAGCTCTGCGCATCAATGCTTTAGTTGCAAAGAAACTGACGATCGCAATCAGTTTTGAAAGATAATACTGAACCTCTTTGTACGAGGAGCTCAAGACAGTATTTTGACGAAGAAATCAATACAATCGAAGACGGTCGATTAAGATATTAGCCTGAAATCAAGCCTCGTTTAGCTGTATTCATTCATAGACATCGATAGAATGCTAAAAATTGGTGGACGGCTGGTAACAGCTGATTGCCTAAACGAGAAAAATTTTAGATTATCTCGACTCAGAACGCTCATTTCTCGAGAAAAGTGATTCGCGATACTCATCTTGTCGAAGTACACAATGAACTGAATGCCACTGTTGCAAATCTGTATCGTACGAGTCAAGACGACGGTCCGAGTAGTGATTGGCAAATGCATCACTTGCTTCAGGTATCATAGTAGGGCAAAGATTTTTCTAATGGGAGATTATCCTTGTCAACCCTTCAAAACCATTCCTCCATGTTGGTTTGATTTAAACTGACCAATGTATAATAAAGAAGGCGATCAACCACTGAAGTGTTAAATAGTTTTTTTATTTGCTTTTGCAAAGCAATCCTTTTGCCTATATCAAAAGCCTTGGGCAGTGAAAAATTATGGAAGGTTGTGCGAGGATGCATTAAGCAGATCTTCTCCGATAATCGAACAAATTCATCGGATCTTTAAACAAGCTAATTCAAGTAAAGAGACTACTACAACTCAAACACTGGATAGGCAGCCTCCCTAAACACGTTCGATACTTACGTATCAGATGGACTGCTATACTTGCAAAGGCTCGAAAGTTCGGAGGTCTATGGTAATCTGCTGCTGAGTCAATGAAATTGCTTTATCAGAAGACAATAGGCAATGTAGGAAACCTCAAGCTAGATGATGTGTACACAGTGGTAGGTCAGATAGAATCAATAGTCAACTCAAGTAATGGCAACGACTTTGGATGATACTAAAGATAATGCGACGCTCACACAATCAAATCAGTTACATAATGTCAAGTATTAGCATTTGCACAATATTGATGATCCGACCTTTGATGAGCTTAATGAAGCTGAAAAATGCCCGAGAAAACAATTTTGAAATTTGCACTGCATGCAGCATTCTGTAAGTTGCTGACATTTGAAAATATAACCGATATCCAAAACAGTAGCGGTCAACAAGCTATCAATTCATTGTGGCCAATGGTAACCTCCGTTCTTACACTAGCTAGGGTAAAACGTGCGGTCATCAACAAGATGCGCGTGCTGGTATGGACTATGATTTTTCGTCATCGACGGCGGTAACCAATAGGAATCCCAGTCTTCACATATTTTCTATGACAGTACGATATCAAGACGAACCTTGCTAGCTTCGGCGTATCAGAACGAACATTGCCAGTTTGATGTTTTAAATAATCTAGGTTACAGTGTTATTTTTGAATCCCGCTTTTCTCTCGTCTTGATCAAAGATCAACGGGAGCGGCTATCGATAATCGATTCAGATCTTTCAAATCTGATTCACTTGAATATTTGTTATTTCTCAGTAATGTATTTGCCCGCTCTATCGAATCAAGGTAAATCACATTAAGATTAATTACCTAAGAATTAGTTGTTTTGAGCTGTTGCGGAATGTTCAGACACTTTAGCTTGTCTGGTTTTCTGTCATAATTGTTTTCCTTTATTTTCAAAAATAAGCTTCAAAATTTGTTCACGCTAAAGTATAGATTTTCGGGGCTCATTTCAAACTAGTTTACCAACAAAAACATGATTGACTCGTGTCTTAAAGAGGAATTGAAGTTAGCGAAGATTTTTTTTAGCGGGAATAAATTTTATACATATTGGTACAGTTGTGTTAATTTTATTCTAAACTGTCAATAAAGAAGATTCTCAAATTCAGAAAGTTTTAAGTCATATATGTTTTCAAATGTAGTCAACAGATAGTATGAAGACTTTTGTGTCTGTTTACTGATTGATGAAAAAGTTCAGGTAAAATTACCATCTTTATCATCGTTATCGTTTTTTGGATTCAGGTTTGAGAACAATCATGCATGAAAGAAAACAGAATCCATAGTTAACATTCGGTGAAATTCCAGCTATTTATCACCAATTTCTAAAAATGTTGATATTTTGTAATCGTTGTGTTCAGCGCTCTTTGTCTTGGTAACTAACGAAAAGAAAGGCAAGTTAAATTTCTATATGCTCGTTGCATAAATTTTTTACGACCAGTTGGTTTTTGTATCGGCCATAAGCAAACTGTACTAGATGTTTATCTTATTTTATGCCAATGAAAACTCGATACTTTTCGGTTTGATTTTCTCTGAAACTTTTTTCCTATTTTGTTTGAATAAAATTGGGTGCAAATAAGTCTGCAATCTTGCGAAAATCTTTTGGGTTACCAAATCTGCAGTAAGGAAAACAGATTGACTTTTAGTATCAAAGAAGGATTCAAGTTAATAGTTTTTAGCGGGATGAAACTCTACCGATTGATCCAGCTTTGGGTTGATTTTATCCAAAAACTATCATAAAGAAGATTTTCAGAATTCAAACAGTGTAAAAGTCATAGATTTTTTCAAACGTATTCATAATTTTTTGAAGTACTCAATAAGCAAGAAGATTTGCATTCAGTAAACTCGAGTTCGATTTGTCTTTGACTGTATGATCGAAAAATTGATGCCAATATACTATGTTAGGTTAAGAATCTATCTTTTACATTCGGTTAATTTTCCAGCAATTGTGTTTCAAAAATTTCTGTAAACGTTGTATTTATCCGATAAAACTTGCTTAGTGTTTCGAATTTTTTTGGTATCATGCGTTAATTCAATCTTGGATGTATGTAAGCACTATTTATGGCTACATGGTTTGAAGAGAAACAACCCGCCACTGAAGAGCCCTCAAAAATGTATAGCATATAATTCGTTGCTCTTCTGGAGGTGGATTTTTCTTTCATCGATGTGTTCAACGCTCTTTGCCTCTTGAACTACCGAAAGGAAAGGCAAATTGAAACTCAATTTGTTAATGTCGGATAGGCAAAAGAGCGGAATGTTATAGACTGCATAAAGTTGATGGACGGCTGGCAGCAGCTGATTGCCTTAACGAGAAAGTAATTTTTCAGATTATCTTGCCTCCGAACACTCATATCTCGATACTGAAGTGTTGCATATTAGGTTTTATTTGCTTTTCTGCTAAAGCTAAATTTTAGGTGATTCGGAAGCCTTGGACACTGAATACTAATTGAGGGTTAAAGGAGGATGCACCAAGCAGACCTCAGATAAATAATCAAATTCATCGGATCATAAAACACGCTTATTCAAGCGTAGACTACTACAAGACAAACTTAATGTAGACAGTCTCCCTGAACATAAACTTTGGTGTCTATCGGACTTTACCTGCAAGGGATCCAATTTTTGGAAGTCTATACGAAGCTTCTGCAAAGTTAATGAAGTTGCTATATCACATAACAAAAGGCAATCTAGGAAAAGTCAAACTAGATGAGGTGTTCACAGTGGTTAGTGAGATAGAAGCTAGAGTATACTAAACAAACTCTGCCGCTCACTTCATCAATGCTGCTAATTGGTTTCAAGTCAATTGCTCATTGCAGCTGATCCTACAATTAATGAGCTAAATGAAGATGAAAAATTCCCGAGAAAATAATTTTGATTAACTGCCATGCAACCACGCCGCAGGAACCCTTGTAGGAAAGCGGAACTTGAAAAAGCAGAATTTTCTTCCACACCCGATGATGATAACATTTTTTATTGCCACTGGGAATTGTGGAATATATATAGATAATGGAAGCGATAGTCTAATAAGGGAAGTGCAAAATAAAACGGAATAGGAAGCATCTTCTTGAACCCATTATCCCTACATTTCCAATAAGGAAACTTCCGCTTCCTCTTCTTTTTATCCACAAGATCAGGGGCTGCATCCACTTACTTCAGCCGCCCCAAGATAATCTTCACTCCCAATTCCCCATCGCCACCTTCATCTGAACCTCCGCCTTCCCCGCCATCAATCCAGGCATTTTCACTACACCCTCTATCTTTCTGCTGAAGCCAAATTTCAGCTCTATCCGATGAAATGTGAAAAGATTGATCAGAGTTTGATTGTTGAGCACTCAGTTAAGTTCATCCAAATCAGATTTAGTTAATTATATATTAATATTCCGCGCATATATTGTTTCGTTCTTTGGAAACCGAGATAAATCCAGTTAACTTAGAACTACTGAGAATAGATTGTTTTGAATTATCGTGAAGTATTGCTTCTAGTCCGCCGAAAACGAATCACTCATAAGTTACACGTGAACCCTCAGCTGAACTGACAAACTGAATTGCAAACAAAGAGATAAAATCTACACACGCTACTAAGGAACAACATACCATCAACGGTTGGGCGGGATTGGACATGACTGTGTACTTCACGCTATCAGTTCGAGATAGCCAATAAGCATCTCAGTCCCCTACACTAGCAAGGGTAGAACGTGTGTTCATCAACAAAATAGGCGTGCCCGTATGTCTGATGAATTTTCGTCATCGACGGCGTCGGCCAATGGGAATCCCAGTCCTCTACAATTTTTTTCTATGAGTAGCTATCAAGACGATCATGGCCAGTTTCGACGTTTTTGATAATCTGGATTACAGTGTGCTTCTTTTGAAACGATATATCTTCTGGTCTTCTTTGAAGATCAACGTAAGCGGCTCTGGACAATCAATTAAGATCGTCCAGTTCAGATTGATCTTTTTTTGTTAATTTTTGGGAAATATTTGCCCCTCAATCGGAACAATATATATCACATAAAGCCTACTAATTTGAGTATCAGTTGTTTTGAGCTATTGCGAAGTAATCAGACACTTGACGTGGTCTGGTTTTCTTTGTTTTTTCGTTTTCTTTGATTCATCGATGAAATATATTAATTTGATGTGCGCTCAAATCAACCTAGTTAGAAATCAATCATAATTGTTTGAATTCTTATTAAATACGAAAAGCGTAATTGCAGTAAACGTAAGCTCTCATACCGCTACCCAAACCCATGTCAAGCCAATTGATCCTTGAAAAACAACCAGATAGATTGTTCACTGTTACCGTGCGTAACCCATTTGTGAAAACCCACCTAAGTTTGTGCATTTAAACTTTATCAATTAAATAAATCAGACTGACAATCAACGAACTGTATATTGGACCCGCTCAAATCTCAGTTAATCCAGAAAGAAGATGACGCAATCGAAGTCCTGATCAAGAGTTTCAAGAAAATCAACAGCAATATTTTAAGCCATTTTCCCAAAATCAGAATTTCAAATTATCACAGCCTAACAGCGTTAAGCAACGCCCAGCCAAACGGCAACAAGCAACAAATGTTAATATCCAAAACCCACCATGCCATAAGTACGAGTCAATCAAGCGACTGCCGTGTTTTACGAAAACTGCGATTACCCTATTTATACTGCTGGTCAAGATCGCTTTCGACAAAAAGCTCAAGTAAAAGGACAATCCTTCCCGTTCCAACAGCAGCCAAAAAATTCATCAAGCCATCGATTCACGAGTCAAATAGGGAAACGGAAATAGTTGAAAAGAACGAACAAAAATTGGACAAAAAAATGCGAAAAGCGAAACAAAAAATTTATCTCAATGGAAAATTAGAACCAGAACAGTTCTTTGACGTATATACAGTCGTCATAAAAGTTGATGAAATTCGAATATTAGTCAAACTCCAGTTTGCACATGAAATTTTCAGGCGCACCATGTTATATCAACAAATTCAGACCAAAACATCGAAATTGAAACGAGTGCAAATAGCCGTCGGAGGACAACTTGTACCATTAGATAAGAAACCAACGGTTTCTTCCAAATCGCAGCAGAAACAGATACTGAAAAAAATTTTACACTCCGAAAAGCAATATCAATGATACTTCAAAATATTTTCTTCAAGAAATGAGGCATAGAATGTTGTCCATGATACGATCTTCTGAAATGTCTGGAATTGACAATCAATTTGAAGGAAATAAATTTACCAACCTGCAAACGACACTGAAAACCAACACTTCGAATCACTTTACTCCTTTCAAAGAAATATGTTATTCAACCAACGAAAACAATACTTATAAAATAGTTTTACTAAATTAGATATCAGAAACACTAGCTAGCAGTTATCCCAATTCTCGAATTTCAAGATAATTACAATATCGCATAATGTCAATCAACAGCGGATAGCAAACTCAGCATCGCAGCCCTTAATTTATAAGATAATGTAATAACCCTTTCAAATAGAAGTAAAATGGCTATTTTTCAATCTTAAATTCAACAGACATTCAAAACATCATTTCGATTGATCCCCAAATACTAGCCCAGGCCGAATTGAATACTCCAGAAATTGTTAACTATGAAATCAATCAGTTGAAGCAAGCGAATCAATCAAATAGCTTGACAATCTTCAAAGCTTAGCCAGAATACGAGAATTTTTAGTTCCCGACTTTGAAATTGTGTGAAATTTCTAATTTCCTTTTACCAATTTAACGAGAATTTTATGAACAGATCATCCCTTTTAAGAATCTTGAATTTTGCGAACTGAAATCAAATTACCATGATAGATTGACATCTGTCATAGCCATGACTTATGTTAACTTTACTTTTATTTTACTTTTAACCTCAAAGATTTCTCGTTTTTTTTTCGTGTTGTGTAGTCAATGTAGAGCTCACCATAATTTGTTGCTCTTCTGGAGGTGGATTTTTCTTTCATCGATGTTTTCAACGCTCTTTGCCTCTTGAACTACCGAAAGGAAAGGCAAATTGAAACTCAATTTGTTAACGTCGGATAGACAAAAGAGCGGAATGTTATAGACTGCATAAAGTTGGCGGACGGCTGGCAGCAGCTGATTGCCTTAACGAGAAAGTAGTTTTTCAGATTATCTTGCCTCCGAACACTCATATCTCGATACTGAAGTGTTGCATATTAGGTTTTAATTGCTTTTCTACTAAAGCTATATTTTAGTTAATTCGAAAGCCTTGGACACTGAATACTAATTGAGGGTTAAAGGAGGATGCACCAAACAGATCTCAGATAAATAATCAAATTCATCGGATCATAAAACACGCTTATTCAAGCATAGAGACTACTACAAGACAAACTTAAAAAAAGACAGTCTCCCTGAACATAAACTTTGGTGTCTATCGGACTTAACGTGCAAGGGATCCAATTTTTGGAAAACTATACGAAGCTTCTGCAAAGTTAATGAAGTTGCTATATCACATAACAAAAGGCAATCTAGGAAAAGTCAAACTAGATGAGGTTTACACAGTGGTTAGTCAGATAGAAGCTAGAGTATACTAAATATACTCTGCCGCTCACTTCATCAATGCTGCTAATTGGTTTAAGTCAATTGTTGATCCTACCATTAATGAGCAAAATGAAGATGAACAATTCCCGAGAAAATAATTTTATTCAACTGCCATGCAACCACGCTGCAGGAATCGTTGTAGGAAAGTGGAACTTGAAAAAACAGATTTTTCATACACACCCGATGATGATAACATTTATTATTGCCAATGGGAATTGTGGAATATATATAGATAATGGAAACGATAGTCTAATAAGGGAAGTGCAAAATAAAACTGAATAGGAAGCATCTTCTTCAACCCCATTATCCCTACATTTCCAATAAGAAACTTCCGCTTCCTCTTCTTTTTATCCACAAGATAAGGGGCTGCATCCACTAACTTCAGCCGCCCTAAGATAATCTTCACTCCCAATTCCCCATCGCCACCTTCATCTGAACCTCCGCCTTCCCCGCCATCAATCCAGGCATTTTCACTACACCCTCTATCTTTTTGCTGAAGCCAAATTTCAGCTCTATCCGATGAAATGTGAAAAGATTGATCAGAGTTTGATTGATGAGCACTCAGTTAAGTTCATCCAAATCAGATTTAGTTAATTATATATTAATATTCCGCGCATATATTGTTTCGTTCTTTCGAAACCGAGATAAATCCAGTTAACTTAGAACTACTGAGAATAGATTGTTTTGAGTTATCGTGAAGTATTGCTTCTAGTCCGCCGAAAACGAATCACTCATAAATTACACGTGAACCCTCAGCTGAACTGACAAACTGAATTGCAAACATAGAGATAAAATCTACACACGCTACTAAGGAACAACATACCATCAACGGTTGGGCGGGATTGGACATGGCTGTGATCAACGTGAGCGGCTCTGGACAATCAATTAAGATCGTCCAGTTCAGATTGATCTTTGTTTGTTAGTTTTTGGGAAATATTTGCCCCTCAATCGGAACAGTATATATCACATAAAGCCTAATAATCTGAGTATCGGTTGTTTTGAGCTATTGCGAAGTATTCAGACACTTGAAGGCGTCTGGTTTTCTTTTTTTTCGTTTTCTTTGATTCATCGATGAAATATTTTAATTTGATGTGCGCTCAAATCACCCTAGTTAGAAATCAATCATAATCGTTTGAATTCTTATTAAATACGAAAAGCGTAATTGCAGTAAACTTAAGCTCTCATACCGCTACTCAAACCCATGTTAAGCCAATTGATCCTTGAAAAATAACCAGATAGAGTCTTTACTGTTACCGTGCGTAACCGATTTATGAAAACCAACCTAAGTTTGTGCATTTAAACTTTATCAATTAAACAAATCAGACTGACAATCAACGAACTCTAATTGGACCCGCTCAAATCTCAGTTAATCCTTACGGCTTGTTAATATCGAGAAAAAAATGACGCAATCGAAGTACTGATCAAGAGTTTCAAGGAAATCATCAGCAATCGTTTCAGTCATTTTCCCAAAATCAGAATTTCAAATTCTCACAGCCTAACAGCGTCAACCAACGTTCAGCCCAACAGCAACAAGCAACAAATGTTAATGTCCAAAATCCACCATGCCATAATTACGAGTCAATCAAGCGACTGCCGTGTTTCACGAAAACTGCGATTACCCTAATCATACCGCTGGTCAAAGTCGCTTTCGACAAAAAGCTCAAGGAAAAGGACAATCCTTCCCGTTCCAAAAGCAGCCAAAAAACTCATCATGCCATGGAGTCAAGAGTCAAATAGGGAAACGGAAAGAGTTGAAAAGAACGAACAAAAATTGGACGAAAAAATGCGAAAAGCGAAACAAAAAGTTTGTCTCAATGGAAAACTAGAACGAGAACAATTGTTGACGTATATACAGTCGTCATAAAAGTTGATGAAAGTCGAATATAAGTCAATCAAACTCCAGTTTGCACATCAAATTTTTTGGCGCACAATGTTATATCATTAAATTCAGACCAAAAAATTGAAATTGAAACGAGTGCAAATGGCCGCCGGTAGACAACTTGTACAATTAGATTAGAAACCAAAGTATTCTTCCAAATCGCAGCAGAAACAGGTACTGAAAAAATTTTACACTCCGGAAAGGCCACGGTTATTGGGCAGGAAAGCGTCTTTTTTCCAAAGCAAGGCAATTTTATAATAACCGTCAACAAGTTTCGTGGTGTTTTCGAAAATAGTCATAGCTCTTTTGTCATTGTTAGACATAGGTTTCTTAGTTGAACCGATTCCATAATTGTCTATTTTATCCAGTCTTGAACGTTTTTGAACAATTTTTTGTCAAGGTGAGGATGTTGATGTGTCTGTGTCAATTTCATATTTGACATATCGTTGGGTATAACGCTATGCTTACCAGCAACAGTTCAACCAAGAGGTCTTTTAACAGCAAATGGTGTGTTTGTAGGTCCCTTGACAACTTCGTTGTTTTGAATAAATTTTATGCCAATTATTAGAGCAACCGAATTGTCTCCAATGTTCGGAAAAGTAATTTGTAGTAAGTGCTCGTGAGATCGGCACAATTTGTTCAGATGTGTTGTTTCCACTGGGGACATGTTGAGTGATGGAACTGCAATGATGTATTCCAAAAAAGATTTGATAGTGAGATTTAACTGACAAGTTTTGAGCACTTGTGATCTCTCTTGTGATCTTGTGATGTAGTATCCACCAACCGACATTATGCAAAATCGTTAAGCTCAAGGCCTAGTGTTTGTGCGGTTGATTCCAATATCACACTTTGACTGCATCCACTATCAAGCTAAGCGTATGTTTAGGCTTTTCGGCCTCCCGAAGACAACTCTACAAGAAGAAGTTGAACGTGTCCCTCCAGTTATTTGAACAATTTTTGAAGAAGTATTTTTGTTTATCACTCTTGTACCATTATCTTCATTAAGGATTGTATGATGTTTTCCACTGCATTCGTTGCAGGATTTATCCCATGGAAAATCTTTAAACATATGTGATCCTAAGCAATTGAAACACAGATGGTGCTTTCTGCCATGCTCTCGTATGAATGGAATTTTCAAATTGCGAAAATGCTTGCAAGAGTTCAAGTATTTGCAGTCTTCGTTTTTGGGACAAAATTTCACAAACTCTGTTAGAACTTCCGTGCGAATTATGACTATCAAACTTTCTGTTTTGATTAGAGGTTGACGTTTCTTTCTGCATATGAAATTTATCAACTGATTCAGAGATGACCGTTATCAGTTGATTCAGATTAGTCATAGTTTTCATCAATGCAAGTGCTGATAAAGTCTATTGTAAACTCAATGTCATCGTCATACATAGTTTTCAAATATTCTATATCTAAAAGCGATTTCTGTATTTTGTGTGAACATGTATCAGAAATTGGAGTTTCAGTTGAGTTTCCGGAGTCCCTTTCAAGAGAAGAGGCTTGTTGAGACATCTTTATTTTAGGTCTACTTATCATAGCTATGATACCGTTGAAAACCAAAACCTACCCCCAACTTATATCAGTCAATCTGACGAATTTCATATTTGTTATCACCACCTCACCATCACTCTTATACCCCGAAAAGCCCTTTAAAATTAAAGTTGCGTAAAGCCTTGGTGAACGCGAAATTGAAATACGATTTAAAACAAACACGTTCTAAAATTTAAATTGGAATGAAGTTGTAGAGCTTAAAGCATTAGCGGACTCTAAAATGAAGATGAGTTTTAAAACTAACGTGTTAAAAAAGGCAATTTTTGAGCTAATCCGGAGTGAGTGTGAAATACAAAAAGCCGTAGCTATCGCGAGAAATTGATAAACATAAATTTGTAATTTAAGGCCAGAACACCGACCATAAAAACTTATGAGAAGCCCACCGACTACGCCAATTTTTAAAACTAGAACTTAGTCTACACCCCCACCAGCTTATACATGAGGGTACCAAGTTTACCAGAGCTCTTTTATCTAGAGAGCTAGAAAGGTTTTGAAAAACCGGCCCGCGCTCACCCACGGGGTGCTACAACGAACGGGGCCAACCCAAAAGCTGGGGTCAGTTTAAATTAAAGAGTTTCTTGAAAAAGCAAGAACAGAGCCCTGAAAACACGTCGTAGGGGGCCTAGGGAAACTAGACAGCCCCTACAAAATTTCAGGGGTCTTAACGTAAAAATGAATAGCGCCCTAACACAAACAACGTGGGTTCTTACCGTAAAAACAACACCGCTCCAACACAAACACCGAGGTTTCTTACCTTAAAAAAAGAGTGCTTCAAAAAGTAAAACTTTTTGAAGGTGAGCTTAAAAGGTACTTGTGTCTCTTTTTCACGAGGTGTAACTGTAAAATCTAATTTTGCAGATAAAGTTTTTTGAAAAATTATTTAAAGAATTTTTTTGGAAACTACCATGAATTTAAAGATGAAAAAGGAAATTAAACTTTGAAAGCAAACAATTTATTCAAAAATATTGTACAAAAAGAACTGTCAGTCGAGATGATTCCTTCCAGGTCGACTCCTTGGGCGCCAAACTAACTTCTTTGTCTATTTGCATGGTTACATTAGTTAATTAATTTATCAACGCGGATTTTATTTCGTCCTAAATCCTTCTTTCATTGTATTTCAATTTACTGTTTTTCAAACTCTCTCTCGCTTTCGTTCTTTCTTCTTTGTGTTGTGTTCTCAATGTAGAGCTCACCTAAAATAAAGAAAAGAAATAGAGTTAGTTCTGAATGTCTAAAACTTGTTTTAAAACATGACTTCTAAGTAATTGCATAATTCTGATGAGGTTAATTTCCAAACGCTAATTTACCTGAAAATTGTAAACGAAAGATATAGTTGACCTCCATGCTCCAGTGCTCACTTTTTCGTTTTGTTTTGATGAAGTCACCTTGTCAAATTTTGGGCAAATTGCGTAAATTTCCATCAATTTAAAAACTCTAATCTAGTTCTCGCACGTAAAAGTCTTTGAAGTTAAAAGTAAAATTAAAGTCAAGGTAACATAATTCATGGCTATGACAACATCTAAATCAATTTATCTGAGATAACTCTGTGTTGCCGAGCGAACCAAGGTCAGAATAAGATTTTTTGCGAGTTAAATATTTCGATGTTTTTGACGAACATCCATTCGATATCGGATATCATTCCGAACCACAAATCAAAGTTACACAGGAACATCAAGAACCTTTGTACACAGAAGTTCAGCCTACAGCTACCACGATACCAATGCACCTACGAGAATAATGAACGGTTGAAATAGCTAAAATGCATTACTTTGGCCTTAAAACAACGCTGTCGCAATGAGATACAGTAGCCCATTTTTTGCTCATCGAAAACCATCAGGAAAACTACGTATGCTTATTGATCTAAGAAGAATTAATCTCTCGCTCAAGATTGATTATTTAAATACCATTTTTCTAAAGTTAAACATGATGGATACCTTAAAGCATTTCGCCGGAAAGAAGCTATTTACAAAGCTTGATTGTCGTAAGCATACCATTTTGTGCAACTGGCAGATGGTATCTCGTTTCAATTTTTGGCTTATAATTTTTCATCACGTACTTTTGACTATAAGTTTCTAGCTGAAGGTCTAAGTAAATCAATAACAGAATTTAGTTCGTTCATTCGTCATTACTCTAATTCATGCTTGGCAGTAGAAATGTAAACTTGGCTTACGACTGCACCAAACAGGAAATTAAATCAAGACACAATGGATTTGTACAAGATTTTTGGAACTGTATAGCGAGCTTCTGATAAAATTGAGGGCAATTTGCGAATTTATCAGAACATCACAAAGATCATGAAATGTTTAAACACGATCTTTTCTAAGCGACAACAAGTTAACACTAATTCTACCAAATTCTGACTTGCATAATGTAATTTTGTGTGATGCAATCTACCACAGTACGGGATTTGTTCTCATGAAGCATTGTGTAAATACTGAAAACAAAAGACGTATGTATCAGTTTTATTCGGATCAAGACTATTATAAGGAATTCCTTGCACTATACTTTGCTTTTGATCTTTTTTCACAATTCATCTAAGTTGCATCGAAACCCGTACTTATGTTGACGGTTAACAGAAGTCTAGCTGAATTCTTTCAACCAAAGTCGAAGCAACCATCAGTCTGGAATGTTCTAGACAGAGTCTAAGTTTTCAACATTTTCATATCGCATCTACCCGGCAAAGCAAACCATGCAATAGATTTTTGTCAGGCATGCAGACAAACGTGAGTGCTTCTCTGCTTTTGCGGTTGACAGACAAGATATCAGTGCAAGAAATACACATCGACGTGACGGTAAAAGTACCAAACGCAACGCTAAATTTTATCGAAGAAATACAGGAAGCATTCTGTGAACAAACTATGAGGACAAATGAACTTCGCCAACAGTTACAATCTGTTGGCATTTTCGAATTTCATATGCAGAAAGAAACCATGATACTTAATTCCGGGGAATTAGAAGCACAGACGCTTGTGCGCTTAACGAAACCAGTACTATCAGCAATCAAATAACCAGATCTAGAAGATGTTATTTCGGATTTTAAGAGAAAAATGAACCACTGCATTGGAAAACGGAACAAAGCAAAGATGCGCACATAAAGACGTGATAAAGTCGATATTTCTTAACAAAATGCAAGATTTTAATTACGTCAATAGCTAACAGAAAAAATATGTGAAGCAGTTCAATCGACTCGAAGTATAAAACCAAGTCTTCTACCGAAAATTTTTCGATGATACGGGTGAATATAATTATCAGCAATACTGTCTACCAAAACATATTTGACAGGATATTTTGTATCGCATTCAAAAATAGTCAAGTTTAGGACACCTTGATATGGAAAGATCAATAAAAGAATTCAAAGAGTTTTTTCTGAAGACTTAAAAGAACTTTCCCTGCATCTGATGAACAATTGTTTGACTTGCTCACATGTAAAGAAAGTCTTCTATAGGTATCAAACCCCTCCGTTGCAACCAGTCTCAATTTTGCAATCTTCTCCAGGCGACATCATGCTAGTTCTAATTGTTGGACCGTTTCGATCAACAGTGTATAAATTGTCCTTACTATAATAGATGCTTTTTTCAAGTATCTGCTTGCAGTACCACTGACAAATGTGTCAGCCAATACAATTGCACGGAAATTGAGGGAAAAATTCTTCACCCATGCCTGTATACCGAAACTGATGTTGTCAGATCTAGGAACGTCAATTACATTGAAACTAATGCACGAAACTCACATCACTTCTTGAAATCATAACTGTTGAGTCAGATTTCGTAATTTCAATGCAAGATGCAATGTTAGAGAAGTTCCAAGAAAATAAACAGAGTATCAATGGTTCATGCCAAGCATATCGCGGATTTTACGATCAGAAAGCATCAGCGCAACCGTAAATCTTCATTCCTTTTGTCAACTTCTTAATCCAAAAATAACAACGCTGTCAAATTTTTGAAATGAGTCCAAGTTTTTGAGGATACATTATTACAGAGCGGAAAAAGTTCGGACTTACTCAAGCTATCTCATTACAAAAGTTGGAACCACTTATACATAAATTGCATCGATATCGACTGAAGCCAATCACGCCTTCGCAAGAACTCGAAGACTTCGAGAATAGCGTTCCAGAATCATTAATGACTCTGATCCTTCGTTGGTATAGTTCCGCGAAGAACCAGAATTGTTTCATGGACGATTGCCTCAGTTAAGTTGTGCTACGTCTGCAACGCTTCGGAGCGCAAACATTGCCTCATATTTAACAACCAGCTACTGCTCATCTGACAGTGCTACTAGCTGTACATGTGGTACAGGCACCACCAGTAGTTTCTGCACCAATTCCAATAATAGTGCCACCGATACCAATCGTGGTCTCACCACATGTTGAATTGCAAGAAGATCCAGCAGAATAAGCTGATGATTAGAACGAAAATAAGGAAGCACAAGATGATATCCAGTTTTCAGACCCCGACGCACAGCGCATTGTTAACGCTCACGATAGATTTATTTCTGATTCACCCCGAAAATTAAAGACCACATCGACAGGTCGCGTTTGAAGCACGCGATAAAATTCATTCCCACCATGTACAGTTCAACAATGTTTTCAATGGCGAAAAATTTTACCGGCACTTTGAATAGTTCGCCGATACGGCATGCGCACGATTGAAATGCATATTTTTTGAAATGAATAATTTACACATAATGTGGCTTTATGCTTTGCGATTTGTTACAAAGTTCGCAAAGTTAGTTGGGATGCCTTCAGATTGTAACATTCGAAATTAATAATTGCAAAATTGAGTCTATTTGTATTTGGTGCTGAATCGCATTGGCAATTTAGCATATGTAGCTGCTTTATTCGTGACAAATTTTTGAAATGAGTCCAAGTTTTTGAGGATACATTATTACAGAGCGGAAAAAGTTCGGACTTACTCAAGCTATCTCATTACAAAAGTTGGAACCACTTATACATAAATTGCATCGATATCGACTGAAGCCAATCACGCCTTCGCAAGAACTCGAAGACTTCGAGAATAGCGTTCCAGAATCATTAATGACTCTGATCCTTCGTTGGTATAGTTCCGCGAAGAACCAGAATTGTTTCATGGACGATTGCCTCAGTTAAGTTGTGCTACGTCTGCAACGCTTCGGAGCGCAAACATTGCCTCATATTTAACAACCAGCTACTGCTCATCTGACAGTGCTACTAGCTGTACATGTGGTACAGGCACCACCAGTAGTTTCTGCACCAATTCCAATAATAGTGCCACCGATACCAATCGTGGTCTCACCACATGTTGAATTGCAAGAAGATCCAGCAGAATAAGCTGATGATTAGAACGAAAATAAGGAAGCACAAGATGATATCCAGTTTTCAGACCCCGACGCACAGCGCATTGTTAACGCTCACGATAGATTTATTTCTGATTCACCCCGAAAATTAAAGACCACATCGACAGGTCGCGTTTGAAGCACGCGATAAAATTCATTCCCACCATGTACAGTTCAACAATGTTTTCAATGGCGAAAAATTTTACCGGCACTTTGAATAGTTCGCCGATACGGCATGCGCACGATTGAAATGCATATTTTTTGAAATGAATAATTTACACATAATGTGGCTTTATGCTTTGCGATTTGTTACAAAGTTCGCAAAGTTAGTTGGGATGCCTTCAGATTGTAACATTCGAAATTAATAATTGCAAAATTGAGTCTATTTGTATTTGGTGCTGAATCGCATTGGCAATTTAGCATATGTAGCTGCTTTATTCGTGACTATTGTTTGTCGTTCGTTTGTTAGGCTGAGGGGATAGTGCGTGAGACTAAAAATCTCTTGGTTGTAGGGTCAAATTCTACATTTAGCCGAGTTTTTGCTAATTCTAGACTTATTTCTTCTTTTTCTTATTTAACTTGATAGAGCCGCGTTTTGGGTCTTGCTCTCGCAAGTGTTTGCGAAGCACAGCTTTGCCTCTGTGTTTATTGTTAGATTGTGATTCTAGTACTCGTGATTCAAATGCCCAAATTATTGAAGTTGGGCTTTCTAATCTAAACTAATTGAAAAGTGGGTAATATCGGGGATAGTTAATTGAAGTAAATAAACTGAAATATTGAATAACTATTTCATCTGTCTTACAACCTGTTTTTCCATTGCTTTTTTTTCTCAAACATGGCAACTTTTTTGCCAAATTGATGGATCATTCTGTGTTGTAACAGCAACCGAAGACCGACTAATAATTTCTGAATATTTAGTGTTTGCTGCTTTTAGACTGCGGCACAATGTCTCGCCAAGTATCATTGGAAGATTATGTTCGAGCAGAGCGGGATCGAGTGGCCGGAACATCCCGTGGATTCAGTGGACAGGGAATCGGTCAGGACTCCCAAGACATGCTGGGGATGTTTATTCGAGGCGAAAGAAGGCGGACTGAGTCTTCTGAGGTGTCTAGTTATGATCGTCGCGATGTCTCTATTGAAAGACATTTGGTTCATCAGCCCGTTCATATTCCTCAACAGGGCCTGGAAATGTTCCAAAGAGAACCACTGCGAAGAGGTGATGAAAAACCAGAGATTGAAGTGAAGTTGTCAGAAATATATCAAAAAGCGAGTAGAGATCAAAGTTTGAACTCGGCGCAGCGAATTGATTCACTTGTACGAGGGGTGAAGTTGGAGCTATCCAGAATCGGAATGCGACCAGAAGAGATCCGAAAGCAACTTACTGACCATGTGGAGCGTTTGATTAAAGAGAAACGCTGGACTCTGACGTACTCGGAGGCATTAGAAGAAGGCACGATGGCAAATGAATCCGAACTCACTCTGAAAGATGACTCTCCGTTTTACTGCAGCTTCTGTGAGCTGAAGTATCATCCTGCTGGTATTAAATGTAAAATTTGTCACTCTGAGTTCCTTCTGAGAATCGACTTGGAGGCGCATGTTTTCGTGGACCACAAAATTACTGTTGACGGTGCTTTTCAATGTCCCTATTGCTATGAATCGTTTCCAGGGGACCCAAAGATGTTCCGAGATCACATCTATACTCGCCATTTTTGTGCTGACGATCATTTAGAATGTCCATATGGCTGCAAAATGCTGGTTCTCAAATCGATTCCGTCTGAAAAGCATTACAAAACGTACCACATGTGTGTTGTGTGTGGAGACAAAATCAGCCGCGATACGAAGTACCATATGGATAGATTTCATGCCGAGAAAGATGAAGTACAAATTTTGGATGTAAAACCGTCATCAAGTTTCCAAGGAGAATCTCGTATGAGATCATCGCAGGACGATTTGATTAAACGTGCCAAAGAAGTTTTAGATGGAACCCAAATTAATTCGGATGATAGTAATCGAAGACTAGTTCCTAACAATTGGAACAGAAATCGTATAGAGGAGCTTATGCCCCCTGCAATTGCTATGCCAGTGTCAACGCAGCATATTAGATGTCCTCAGTCAAATGATTTTTACAGTGAAAATGAAATAAATCGACCGAGAAAGTCTGCAGTGACGGAATTCTATCAAGAGGTATCTAGACCGTTGTCGGCAAAGAATGAATCGGTTGCCCGGACTGAAAAATCCAAGTCAGTTGCTTTTGAAAACTTTGACATGGAAAAAGAAGCGCTGAACTGGAAAATCTGCAAAGATTGTGGCCTGAAAACGCCTAGTGGCGGATACGTTTGCCAATTATGTAACGAAAAAGGATTCCAGTATAAAGTGGAACTAAACGTTCATATCAAAAACGCACATGGCTATCCGACGCCCTCATTTGAACTGAATTGTGAAATATGTCGTGCAATTGCCCCTAGTAACGAGGAGTTAATGAGGCATATATTCGCAACCACGCATCGATGTAAAAGTGATCATCTGGTTTGCCCCGAGGACCCTAAATGTACCTTCTTTCTAAGCGATGAAGCTGATCTTGAGCGTCATTTAAATGAAGTGCACAATAAAAAGAAGCAGCCCGAACCACTCGTTGTAAGGGCAGATCTTATTGAAATATCTCCCGAGAGGGACCCAAACTACTCGTTCGAACTGGCCCCGAGAATAAAAAATGAGAGCATGCAGTCGGTTTTGAATATTTCAAAAACACGAAACAAGCATGCGAAAATATCAGTCGATTTTCCTCCAGAATCTGTGCTTGAACAAATGGAACCTAGGAGAAGACTCGAACTTGTAGACGCTGGGTTCTTGTATTGTGCAAAGTGCCCATTAATGTACCACCCGACGTTGTCCGGATGTGGGCGGTGTACTTTGAAGTTTATTTTCCCTCAAGCGGTGATGGAACACATGGTTAATGTCCATGATGTTCCGGAGATTTACTCGGAAAAGCGATGCCCTTTTTGTAGAGAGTTTTCATCTTCCTATACTGACTTTCTAAACCACATTGTGGGTCATTTTTGTGACGAACATTCGGAGTGCGAGTTTGGATGCACAAAACTCGTTGTTGGGGGTCCAAAGGATGTAGTGAAGCATGCATTGGACTTCCACAGCTCAGATTCTCCGGCTAAACCAGTTCCGGACACTGCTAAAGAGTTGTTCAAATCGCTCAAAGAGCCTACTGCGAAACGGAAACCCAAAATAGTGCCAATGGGTGAAAATGAAGCGGTTAAATCGAAAGCGATACAAATGTGCTTAGACTGCAATTATCAGCCGGGTCTAAACGAAACGCCGCTTACATGTTCGCGTTGTCCGGGTAGAACGTTGTATGCATTCGCTTCGAAAGGAGATTTGATGATACACGAGGAGCTTGTTCATTCAATCAAAGCTTCGGAATCAGATAAAGTGCTATGTAGTTTTTGTTCAGCAGAGTCTGGCAAAAAGGGATCAAATCGGAAATTCAACGGAGATGGTTTGAACCAGCATAGAAAACAGACTCACAGCTGCTGCCCACGCGAGCATTTCAGATGCAAGCAGTGTCAAATTATTGTACCGCATCACAAACAAACGTTGCATATGGTCCAGAAACACGGAAAAAGCGATTCATCGTCGAGTTTGGTGAAAATAGCGAAGCCGCCACCAGGACCTGAAATCGTAGATGATGATAACGGAAATGCCGACGATGATACAAAAGGCGGAAATATGAACAAACGACTGGAATGCACTGAAAGGGGATGGAAGCACTGTAAGTTCTGCCCGTACTCAATTTGTTATTCGATCACATACACGTGTCAGGTGTGTGAACTAACGTACTTCACTGAAGTTGATCTTGACTTTCATCTGGCAACTATGCATAATGATGATTCTATTGAATCGTTCGTCTGTTCTTGTGGTTATACAACCAAGAAATTTTCACTATGGAACGATCATAGGAAAGAGGAACATGGTACATGCGCTGAGCATATTGCGTGTCGCAATAAAAAGTGTACGTGGCTGTTTCCTAATAAAAAGGAGTTGTTGCATCATTATCAAATGAATGCGTGCAAAATTGATAGTCAAAATTTGATCACGGCAACTGCGCGACAATGCAGTGCGTGCAAGGCGGTAGTAGCTAACGAATCTTTCGTGTCTTGTTTGTTGTGTACACCGTTGCAAAAGTACTTCCCAACTGTAACGGATTTTGCGACGCATTTGAACCTGGCTCATAAAAGGTTCATCACGGGTACCTTTAAATGTCCAGTTTGCCCCAAAGTATCTCTTGACGTTGGTGGTTTGAAGAAACATTTGACTTCTGATCATGCCTTCTGCAGTTCTGGCCATGCGCTCTGTGCTAAGCGAAGTGACTGTTCAGTGCTATTACAAGACTCAGCAGTGAATATAATAACACATGCATGTGTTCCGCTTAAGGCAGAGCAGTCCTCGAAAATTTTCAAAGTATTGGGAGCTAAAGGCACCAAGGGGTGCTACAGGTGCGTAAAGTGTCATCTAGGTTTTGACGAAATCACGATCTTGGAATGCCCCGAGTGTCCAATAACTTTCCTATCAAGAATCGAACTAGCGGGCCACTTGAAAATCGATCACGATAAAGCATGTGCCAGTGCTTTTCCGTGTTCGTTCTGCAATTCAAGTTTCCCAGGGCTACCTGATAAATTGCTTCTGCATCGATTGAATGTACATCAGCATTGTCCATTTCACAAGTACGAGTTTGGACGAATATCGATACTAAATGCGACTGTGCAACCGAAAGCTCTCGCTGAGGGCTTGCGAAAAGCCGATGTAAAAATGTATGTGTGTCCGACTTGTAACCGTGACGTGAGGTCTTTCGACAAATTACACCCACCAAGACAGTGTCCGATTTGTCCTTTCAATCCTGGATTTTATGCTGAATCGGAGTTTGTAGTCCACATGCAAAGTGCTCATAAGTTGCTAATGAATCTCAGCGTAGAAAGTGTCAAATGTTACCAAGGAAAATGTGCATTTATCGCCGGATCGGCTCTCGATTTTGTTGATCACCGAGCGAAAGCTCACCAAATGTGTATAACGCATTTAGTCTGCCCCATGTATTACTGCAGACGAGTTTTCCCAAGCTTGCAGTTATTTTTGAACCATATAGTTTCTTGTGATGGAGTTAAACCAAAGGTAATTTTAGACGGACATACTCAACTGAAGGCACTGGAAGGTACTTTTGAAATGATTGTACGACCATTCTTCCATTATAAATGCGACAAATGTCCATTTAATATCGCAACTTCGCTGTTCTTTAAATGCAAGCTATGTGAAAATGACGACCATCACAACACAATCATGCCATTCTTCGTTGGACAAATGTTTCTTTTACATCTTATAAATCGTCACTCATTTGTGGAACCTAAGGAGCAGTTTCAATGTCAATATTGCTCATTGGTAACTTTTTCTGGATCCTTGGTAGAACTGAAAGACCACATGAAGAATTCGCATAACATATGCGTCCGACATTTCCTATGTGGAGGAAACTGTCTCACTTTGTACCCTAGAATGAGAAAGTTTCAAACTGGTCACAAGGACAAAACCAAATGTGGAAAATATCCGATCCAATTGTTCGAGAACGCTCAGTTCAGTTTCGACATAGTCACAACTTGTGACGAGTTAAGTGAGAGTGTATTCAAAACACGGCAGAGATTGAATAAATTTAAAAGCTTCACGGGAATGCCAGCTTTAACTGATGCGCGAGGAAACACGACCTTGAAGTCAATTTTTACGGCAACTGCGAGCATGCTGCCGACAGAGTTGCTAGAAGAGACGAAGCAAAAACTGAAACAAGAGCTAGTGAGAGATAAGAAACGTCAGGAAAAGAAAGCTAATCAGATCGGAAAGCTACCCGAAAGATCTAGAACCCCGTCCAGGAGACGATCCAGAACTCCTAAGCGAAGATCAAGGTCACGATCTAGTTCTAGATTAAGAATAAGAAAGGGAAGGCGTTCTAGGTCAAAATCTCGAAGTTTATCACGACGCCGACGACCTCTTAGTCGAAGTAGATCATCTTCCCGACGTCGTAGACGAAAAGCGTCAAAAAGTAAATCGAGATCCAGAAAGAGATCACGCTCCAGATCTCTTTCTTCTCCTAGGCGTCGCCGGCGACGTCTACCATCTAAATCGCGATCGATCTCAAAACCAAGAGATGAGTGGAACCGCAAAAGGTCCAAATCACGCTCAAGTTCCAAAAGTAGACGAAGATCAAGATCAGATTCAAAGGAACGAAGAAGTATAACCCAAAGAGTTATTAGCAACTCACCCAAACGATCGAGAACGTTTACGTCGAAACCTGGAGATGAGAAACCTAAAGAGACGAAAGTTAAGATCGCATCAGCAGGTGATGGCGTTGAGTCTAAATCACTGTCGACGCTAATGAATGAGTATTCAGAACCACACTCGTTGTCGACACTAGCTGCTAGTTATAGTAAAGATAAATCGCCACCAGGTGGAATTGACGGCTCACAGATTACTCTTGAAGAAGCCGAAAAGGATTTCGAAGAGAATGTTGAAATCCAAGACAACGATCCTGCTAGACCGTCTCAATGGGAAGATGTTATGTCAAACATGCTGAATTACACAGATGAGTTGATGGTTAGAAATTCAGATGTGGTTTCACAAGGGAATGAAGTGTCCGACGAGGAGGGTGCGTTTCAAATCGAAGATCGTGATGTTAACTTCGAATTTGAGGGTGATAATTTTTTGATGGATGTTCGCAACGAAATGGAGTCAGCCGACGAAGAGAACTATGATGAGTCTTATTTCGAAGTCGGAGTAGATGAAGATGAGCTGCTTCTAGATGACACGGAACTAGATGGAGAGTTGTAATTCAGATGCAATTAATAGGAGAAACTTATAATTTTGATGTTTGAAATATTTTCAAATTGTTGACTTTACTTGATTCTTTGAATTTCAAAAATAAGCTATAATAGATATAAAACAGCGCATGGTTGTTAAAATTATTATAGCTCTCGGATGGATTACCTACATGTCGTACCTTCGTGCAGATTAATGCATGTCGCTTTCCCGTGCTATATGATATTAACTCATTATTAATTGTCTAATTATGTTTAGCAATTCAATCTTTCTGTAAGTGAATTTTTGCTTTAGAATGAATAGACTGAGATGAATCAGTTTTGTTGCCATTATTCTTATCTACAGGGTTGAGAAGGAACTTTGGTGGGCTTTGTTTTTCGGCGCAGATACCCATAAATAACATTCGGAGTGATTCAGTCCTTTGCATTTGTAATTCAGATAGTTCAAGAAGTTTAAAAATAAAAAAAATATATCTTTTATGCAACTGCATTATTTGAAGTTCTGAAAGCTGCGTGACAGGAGTTTTAATCCAAAAGAATAAAGTTTGTAAAGAGTCTATTGGTTGCAATCAATAACTTCTTTTTTGTACCATTATTTCGAAATGGGCGTTCTACTTTCTCTCGATTCGATTTTCAAAAAGGAAACACTTTGTTGGCGTGTTCGCAGTTTATCTAAATAAGCTGAGCATAAGCAGGAATCGTAGTGGTATGTTGTGTTCTGAACCCACTTTTTTGAGTGTCAAATTTGCATATCCAAATGATAATGATTTTATTGGCTTGCAGCATGCAGCATAATGCTAGGACGCATTTTCTAAGCTGGATTAATAAAGAAATTAGTGACAAAGTGAATTTTTGCTCATATATGAAGTGCTGGTTTTGATTTTTTTTTCAATAAAAAGTCAATTGTTTTTGCGGTTGTAATTTTGAATCGTTTTTAATGCTAACATATGGTGTGAAGAAGATTTATGTCTCGCTCGAAAGAAGATTTATTTCTCAAGTTATGAATTGATAATACTTAAAGATATTAACAATTCATTATCTTAAAAGGAAAAAGGCAGCCCTTGAATCTATTTAAACGGCTGCCCTGTAATCCGAACCTTTTTAAACGGCTACCCTGTAAACCCAAGATGTTCAAAACATTTTATGAATCCGAAAATTAATGGTATTTTCCACAGCAAATCAATAAGATTCAAAAACACCTATTAGATGTATCAAAATTAATATTCGAAGAAAATCGAATATTCCTGCCGGCATTAACTAGCCGCAATAAACATTGGCTAGGCTTGGTAGCATTTTCAGCTCTGCACAGAGAGCATCGGGAATAGCGTGACAAAAAGTACCTGACTTTAAAATGCAAAAATGAATTTTAATTTGTAGAATTCCGAGCGAAATGTTCATGAAAATTTTAAATCAGTGGTGCAATGGCTACAGCGTTAGCGACAGCATTGACCAAGTTTCTTTTAAATAACCAAGTAGGTAAATAGATGATTGACGAGTGTAGAAAAATACCGCCAAAGGCTAGCTGTTACGCTTGTGATTATGGTCAAGTTAAATGGCTTGACAAAATCATAGAATAATTTATGCCTGATCAATTTTTTGAAAATTCAAAATAAAATACTGGCCAAAATAACTACTAACTACTGCTTAATGCCATATCTGCAGTTCTAAAAATTGTATATATTTTTAGAAACTGATGTAATTTTTGATTCTCATTTCTCGGATTCATGATTTTCGACTTGAGTTCAGTCGGTTTAGTTATAAAATTTTGTATACAACTTTGCATAATACTTATACGGCACTCGTCGATCTTATGTAGGCGGTTGATGCAGTCTTTTGAAATTGATTTTTTGCCGAAATTTTTTGGTTGGTTTTCGCTACGACTTTAAAAAGTTTTATTTGATAAAAATTTTAATGCAAAATCAATAGTCAGATGCGAGAGACTAATTGAAAAGCTGTTTTACATTCAGTTTTTTTTTTCATTACGGAATTTAAACAGCTTTTTTTTCCTTTTTGCTTCTGATTATTGATTTTGCAAAAAAGTTCATAGCAAATGAGTGCTGTTCATCTACACTTAGGTTCTCATTTCAGTGATGCGAAAGGTGTTGAATTTATTGTGAAATTTTTTTTAGTTCTGTATATTTGCCAAATCATGCGAAGCTCAGCTTCACCTCTGTTTACTCATGCAATAAGCAAGTTTGTTGCAACCCTTTACAATTTTTCCCCATAATTAACTTAGTTCACAGAAATAGCACGTAAAAAATTTTACACTTAATTCACTTGCTTCACTAATGAATTAAACTCAAGAAACACTCGCGCATTTGGCGCAGTGGTTACATCTATGCCCAGGGGACGATAACCGCGTGTTTGATTCTAGTCGGGGCCCGTTGTTTTTCGCAAACAGAGAATTTTTGACTTTCTTAGACAAGCGTTTGTCTGCTTATTTCTGTCGGCTAAGTTTTGATAGAAAGTGCTTTTTGAAGTTTCAGCTGCTTTAAGGCTTTCCAAATGCTCATTTGTTTATATTTGTCTGCTGGTGCAACTAGTTTTCTTCCAGGATGTTTTTGGCTTTCTTTGCGCAAGTTTTTCAAATTTTTCTGAAAAAACGTTCTTATGAAGGCTTTTGAATTGTCTTTTCATTTGATTTTTATCCCAGTTATTCATTTGTATCTTAGGTGGCGCGAAGCTCGGAATCACCTCTGTGTAAAAACGTAAATTTGATTTTTTTTTACTTTGACAGCGAGACAGAAATCAGTTGCCGATTATCGAATATCAATGATATTGCACTTTATTTGAGCTCTTATACAATTGAATTTATTTTTCGGATGCTTGTTGTTAGTCCTTCCGACGTCCCCTGGTGTTATTGAAAACGGAGATTACAAACTTTAATTCAAAGTTAATTCGCCTGGTTTTGGTGGCTGAATATAATTTTTGTGTTCTCAATCAGTATTGACAAGATTAGCATCTAACATACCATGAGCTTTACTTTACATCACGCTATTTATAAATATCAACATCACGTCACTAATCAAAGTTCAATGTCTTTACTTACGAAGGTGAATGTTAAAGTTCATGTATGTTACACCGATCTAGAATTAAGTTAGTTCAACAGGTCCAGCACTAGACGTTTTAGTGTTCCGACCATTTTTGTAGTTCCGACCCATGTAGTTTAGTTTTTCTTTTCCACGCTTAATCAGGTATCACAAATAGTCATCGGAATGTGTGGAGTGATTTACCACTTTTAAGCATATTTCAGCCGTGATTCGAATGACCTCAATAAAATTCAAAAAGTTCTCCCAGTGTCCAGAAAAACTGGTCTAAAATTTTTGAGTTTCAGCTTCGAGCGAGTAAAGCGAGCGAGCAGGCTATTTCTAGAAGGATTAGCCGTGAACCTTAAGTTTTTCTCCAGTAAGAAATTTCGAAATTTTGTAAGCCCCATCTTGGGTATGAAAACTTCGAAATTTCAAAAAAAGTATGTTTGTCCAAAATGTTCAAGTTATTGGTTTTCCTTTAGATCCTTTTCTCTTACCATACACAAACAACGACACTAATTTGAAAAAAAAACTTTGAATTAGTGATCGTTAGCGATTGTGCTTAGCAGATATTTTCCGCGATAGCCAGTTGCCAGTATTAGAATCAGTTTAGCGATTTAGCTTTTAGTCAACTTTTTTTATAAGCCATCACACTTCTTCTGTTGACTCTTGTGTTCTCACATTGGGTTACCCTTATTTGAAATGTATCAGTCCTGGATGTTTTTCTAATAAAAGATCTTTAAGTTCTTTTAGTTTCATCTACGAAATAGTAAGTAATGCAAAATTTAGAGAAAAATCAATAAGTTTATGGAGTTTTTCGCTTTCTCCGATTTTCCGATTGTAAAAATTAGTTTTTTTTATTTAACTTGCTTTCTCCGATGTAAAAATTTGCTTTTTTAAAATTTAACTCATCTACCTCATAATTGTCGAAAAGTTCTGTGGAATTTGCTCAGCATTTGGCTATGCTTGTTGTTCCTAATATTGAAAAGGGGAAGGAATTCTGTCTCTGGGTGTGTTTTACAAATTTATAAAACTTTTTCCACAAATGCATCGAGTAATACAACCTGTTAAACCGCTGTTTAAAATGACATTTTAAATTTTGCAACATTTGTTTTCAGTGTCGAATTTTTGTTTTTACTCTAATTTCGAGCGAGTTATGTTTGTTACATGAAAATCGATTGTTCAAACTATGAACACTTTGTTTTACCAAAGGAAATTTAGTGATCATAGATTTATGTGGCGCTTTTCTAGCACTTTAAAATCAAAAGGAATACAAGCGGAAAAAATTGAAGTTCTTGGAAACGTGTTTTTTTTCCGTTTTGTTATCGTTTTTTGAAAGACAACTGTTGGTATTTAAGACCAATGCTATTGATCTAAACGTTCTTTTATATTCTCTCCCCAGACAGCGCGCAGAAAAAAAAACAGCCAAAAAGAAAAAAGTAATTTCATTTTTTTTAAATAACTGGATGAAAAATATTTTGCGCTGCTTGCTCAGCAACCAGCTACTCTTGTTTATCTGACCATTAAAATTGGAGAGTAACTTAGTATTTGCGCGCGTTTTTTTTAAAACTTTTCTTACAAAAAATTAAAATAAACTTCGAAGTGTCGAGAAAAACCTGTTTGAAATTTTTGATTTAATTTCGAGCAAATAAATTAAGGAAACAGGGTTACCAAAGCTTATTTTAGCTTAGATTAGGCCGTGAAAACTTCGTTTTATACGAGTTAACTAGGTTTTTGGAGTTTTTCTAGCGCCATTTTGGGAATCAAAAAATTCTATCTACGAAAACAACGGTTGTCTAATTTGCCTATTTTACTATAACTGTCAAATATACTTTAGTGTAAGTTTGTTGTGCAGATTGTTGCTTCACACCACAATTTTTCACCATTTGATGAAAAGTTTCAATTTTTTTAAGCCTGTGGTCGGAACATTCTGTGCTACTGGCACAGTTACCGGCTATTCTTGTTATATCATGCATTTAGCTAAAAACTTAGCCAAATTCATATATTTTCTTCATTACAGAATAATGAATTGAGGTAGATGCGCGAAAATTGTTTCGATCAGTGTCTCCAGTCCACGTCCTGCCTGTTTCTTTTCCATTCATCTTAACCGGAGGTGGTCAAAATGGATCCGGCAGCAATTGACCATGCCCTCCTGGATCAGCTGGTAGTGGACACTTACATCAACATTTATTATGCTCCCATGAACAAATGGTAAATCTATCATTGCAAAATGTTAATACCCAGATTAATTGAAGTTGGTTACGGATTAAAAGATGGGAGATATATTACAAAAGGTGGTAGGTTCATTTTCAATATTTGGATCGCTGTTTTTTTATACTTTGCACATAATTTATAATTTTTTCAAAAGCCAGTTTTTTGGCAAAAGAAGTCTAAAATTTTAATTTTTGAAAAACATTTCATTTGGCAGAGTAATATATTTACAAAAACTAGTGAAAATGAAATGACAATGATTGAAAATGAAATGACTGTATTATTACCCTTGCGATAGCAAGGGTATTGCAATCGGGTACTAGGTTTTTTTTCCCGTAAACAACTTTGTCCACAGGACTCATCTCTAGTGTACTTCTGGACCCATCTTTAGAGGTGCCTTCTGAATTTTCTCGGCCCGCTTCAAATTCTTGGCGTTCCCGGCCCACTTAGCCTGGAGATAACCAATTCAGAACACACAAAACACTTTATTTGCTCGTCAAATGAACCAATATGAGGCATCTAGGCCGATATAATAAAGGCCGAAACCAATTAAGACAAAAATAGGAAAATAAAAAAGCCGTAAATAAATTCAAAAACTGTGTCTGTGTGTTTTGAGACTGAGGGAGTCTTAATGATTTTTTATTAGACTTAAAATTTTTGAATTTATTTACGGCTCTTTTTTATTTTCCTTTTTTGTCTTAATTGGTTTCGGCATTTAGTATATCGGCTTAGTGGCCTCATATTGGTTCATTTGACGTTGATAAGTTATAAGTCTCGTTGATTTTTTTTTCGGCTTAAAGGGTTTTTCTAAGGTGTTTTCGGCTTTGTTACCGCTTGGTAAATTTTCGTTCTATGCTAAATTCACATTCTATTGCCTTGTATAATTGCTGTCTCGATCGCAAGTGGTGCGTAGCTCAGCTTTTCCCGTGTTCATTATAGTTCTTAAATTTAATACCTGCTCTATACTCAAAATTACCACCTATTGTAACATATCACCATAGATGGGTACCGTGAACATGTGGTTCTGAGCATGACCATGTTTTATGTTTCAAGAATAACATATCTAAGATCAAAGTACAACCCTCCTCTACTAATGAGAACCATGATTAAAAAGTGTAAAGAGAAGCTCTATCAAAATATTTAGATATTCCTGACGCCGTTCACCAATTCAGTGTGTTCTCTAGGTTCCCGGCAAAAGTGCTGCGAATAGATTCTAAATCCGGCCAAGTGTATGTGCACTACAAAGGATGGAAGGCCAGATTCGACGAATGGATCCCGGTGCAATCGGAACTGGTGAGGCAAATATCGACAGGGGGAGGCACCTCTAAATTGCCATCTTCAGATAGCAAGAAAAGGGAGGGGGAGAATGATGATTTCATAGATGTGGCCGTGCTGCAGAAGAAATCCAAACATGAACAGTCTACGGTAAGGCGATACAATTCATCAAGAAAGACAAGTGATCAGATTTTTTTTGCAATGATCTGGAGTTTTGACTGTCTAGTTCATGTGAACAATTTTTGTGTTGTCAACTTGTTTAGATCTGTGACGCACGAAGATATTTTTTGATTTTTCTATAGATGTTTTAGTAAATCGTGATATTTCGCTCCGAAGCTAAAGAAACGCTTTAAGCCGGTATAATTATTTCGGATTTTAGTGTCATAATTTACGGGTGTATATATTCTGCAGCCAATCAAGAAAGCAAATCTTGTTATTGAATATAACATTGGAAAGCGAAAGGTAAGTTGCAATCGCAATATACGAAATAGTTCGTGCTTTCAGTTTCATTCGTTGTTTGTCGGCTCGTCTTCATGAAATAACGTGAATCTTCTTTTCTATGTTCTTAAAAATGGTTTCTGACTTTCTTTTTCAATTAGTAGATTCAGGCGCAGATCTTCTCGAGGGAGGGGTGGACTTAAAAAAATAAATAAGTCGACCAAACTGATTTACTGAGCTCTCACAAAACACTATAAATACCTAATTTTGAGAAAAAAGGCAACCCCTTAAACTTAGTATATATTGGCGCCAAAGGCGCTATTAGAAGAATTTTAGGGTTGATCATCTGAAAATGGTTGTCGTAAAATAGTATCAAAGGGGGACCCTTTGAGTGTTCAGGTGTCGAGTTTCTGAGAAAGCGGCGTCCCCTCTAAATACGTTTCTGAATAGGTTAAAGATCATCTTCGTCTCAAGTTTACATTTAAGTTTAAGTTTCATTTCTGATTTGATTCTCTGTGTTTTATCTTCCAATTGTAGAGTAGTTTTAGTTGAATTGATTATTTAATGCTCACGTACTGTTTGTCAAAACTTCCACCTTCTGGAGAACAATCCAGTTTCTTCAGAATGGTTGCAGTTGGTCCTTTCAATGTTGAGTGTGAAATAAATGCTCTGTTTTAATTGATTTGAAAAAGTTAAGAAGAAATTTTTTTTGGATATCTAATAATATTTGTTTGGTAATACTAAGTGCGAAAAGATGTCAACTTTTTTTGTAGAGTTCAAATGTATCTGGAGGATCGGCGGAGATGCAGAAATATGCGACTGGTCAGATGCTGCTGGGACAGTGGAAAGATGGGCACAAATATGTATGCTTCATCCAGTCACAATCCAACACGGATAAAGGTCATTTATGTATTGTTTTTTTTTTTGGAAAAGAGCCCATTTACTCATTAAGGTTTATGAATATTCAGATTTGCTCACAGTAAATAAGTGCGCAAAATTTGCGCTCGTTTGTAACTGATTTTTTCTGTCGCCATAGACAAGATCAGAGTAGGATTTAGGATTATCTCGAGGAAGGGCGGATTTTCAAATGGAAAACGAAATTTTTGTCGACGTTTTTTTTTAGGTCGATCATATTGATTTTCCGAGATGTTTCCAAAACACTAAAACGACTTTGTTTTGGTCAATTTTTTTACGCTGCAGGAGTTGCTTTTGAGAAAACAGGCTAAAAGAACGCGCGCAATTTTAGGAACTTTTGAAAAAATTTTATCAGCCAGCCAAAAATGGAGGTTTGAAGCAGTACCAAAGAGAGAAAGCCTGTGGGTAGTCAAAAGGTTGAATGCAACCCCCCGTACCCTCCTAAATGCGCCACTGGACAAGATGCTCCGGAGTGTCCTTAGAGTTCTGCTTACTTGTTTCAGGCTTGTACCATGTGAAGTTCTACGATGGCTCCAAGGGGGCAGTACCTGCTCACAAGCTGAGTCCCGTCACTCCAATCGCATTGAAAGAGGTGTGATGTAAATCTTGCTTATACTTAAACATTAATCAGCTATGAAAATATAAGCGCTGACTAGACGCATAAAAGTAAAACTGGTTATTGGTTAAATTTTTTGCAAGATCAGTTTTTGTTCAGCAGTCGTCAATAAATTTTGTTTTATGTTTTCTTAAGTATGAGCAGTGGAAGTGGGAAGAGGAGCAGATGAAGGAGTACAGGAAGAAAACAGGCAAGCGAGTGAAGACTTACTCGGAGTTGATGCAACTCATGAAGACGACAATTGCAGATACTGCACAACCTGCATTGACTCCTTCGAAGCTTGGTAATAATTTGGGATCGATTTACTCAGGCCATAAAAATAATTGAACATAACCACATGAACAATTAAATGCAGGATCTCACCATAACCACATGAACAATTAAATGCAGGGCTAAATGCAGGGTCTCATTCCCATAACTGAAATAGGCAAATTGGAAAACACTCTTTGTAGAAAAATGACTAAGAACGAAAAAAAATTCGTGAAAAAACAAACAAAATTTTTCGAATTTTTGAAGTTTTTGATTCCCAAAATAGCGCTGAAAAAACTCCAAAAACTATAAGTTTTCACAGCTTAAAGTAATCATATATAGGCTGTTGCAAGTCTGCTCGCTCACCTTATTCTCTCGAAATGAGACCAAAAATCAAAAATGTTAAACGGGTTTATCTCGGCACTGAGAACATTTTTTCTAAATTTTAACTGTTCGAATCATGACTGAAAAGGCTTTAATATGATATATCACTAGACCCATTCCGAATCACCCAAACTAAATCACACCCTAGTACAAAGTTCCTCCCCATTTTCAATGGTCGTAAAAACAAAGAATTGTTGGGAAACTGAGTAGATAGTGACTCTTTTTAGATACTGCATCATCGCTTGCCTCAGATTTAACAGACACCTTAAATCTGTCAAGCGGAGACTTGGCTTCCTCGCTATCACTTAGCAAGGACAGTGAAGATGGTTCATTCGTGTGTGAAGAGCCAGATTGTGGCAAGAAGTTTCGAAAAGCCACTCTATTACTGCACCACACCAAACATTACCACAAGCACTCGTCTCTCTTGGTAGACGAAGAAGTTTCCAAGTCTTGCTCTGCGGATGTGTTGGCAGGACGACTGAAGGAGGAGAGGTCGGTGGGAGATTTATCAGTGAGCAGGAAAAAGATACAGTCGAAGCAAGGTAAGAATAAGAGGGAGTTAAACAATCAACTCATAGATGGGTGAGATGTGTCAATGAGCGAAGTGAGTGAAAGAAACTTTTTTTCGTGACAAAATCTCAAAAGTGGTTTACGCTCGAAGATTGATTCTTCCAAGGCTACACTTTTTTTTCCAACCTAACCCGCAAATAAAAGTACTCATTGGTGGCAATTTTACCAAAGTCACGATCTGTAGCATTGGAAGTTTCATAAAATCTGTTATCTGCTTTACTTGTGGCTAGTGTTTGCTGATCTGTAAGCGACTCTCCACCGTGGCGTAGTTGCATGGACGCCAGACTCCTAATCTACTGGGGCATTTTTCTTAGGGGCATTTTTGCTGCATAGCATTGGCAATTTATTAGCGTCTATAGCTTCATCTTTGGTGACTCGTGTTAGAAAATTGTGAAGAGCCCGTGGCGCAGATGCGAGAACGTGAAACTGTAAATCTTGAGGTCGCAGGTTTGAATCCGACACAGGATAAGTTTTGTTAATTGGAGGCTTATTTCTACTTTTTATTTCATTTTATAAGCTGATTTTTGTCGTTTCTATCTAGTGTCTGTGAATTGCAGCTTCGCCTCTGCGTGTAAGAGTCGGTGAACGTAGCTCAGACTCTCATATAGGACGCCATGATTTTTTTTTCAGGAAAAGTCCTAAAATTTGTTTAGGCTCGACTTCAATTTTATTGCGGTTTGACTTCAGATTTTTTTAAAGTTCAGTTCAGTTCCTTTGTTTGAAGGAAGACAAACCCTAGTCTCGAGCAGCTAAAGTGTAAAGGTCACGAAAAAAGTGATTGACTTCTAGTTTCGATTTAATTTTCAGATTTCCCAGCGAAATAGAAATTGTATACTTATTGGTCCAGTTTTCTCAATTTAGTTTTCAGATTGCACAGCGAAATAAAAAATGTACACTTGTTGATCCAGTGATCTCAAATTGAGTGCATCTCATCAAAAAAGTGGCAATTATAAAGTATTCTAGAATTTAAAGAAGAGTTAAAGGGCGTTTATTTTTTTCTTTGAAATGCGAATGTTGACGTTTTTTTTTGAGTCGCCTTCAAATTATTTGTTAAATACAAGGCACAAAAACAAGCATTATGAAAAGGTCTGGGATCGGGGTTTTTTATGACTCGTTTTTACACTTGCGAAGCGAGTGTTTTAGAACGAACCTTCTTTTTTCCAACCAAAGTCCCAAATATTGGTGCCATTTTTGGGGGCATTTTACAACTCTTTCATAGCATGTGCTTTGACATTCGAATATTAATAAGCTAACACAGTTGATGCGAATCTGGCTTTTTTTACTTGCAAAATTGTGTCTGTTTGTTTTTGGTGCCAATTTCGTTGAATTGCATTAGCATTTTATTAGCATATGAAGCTGCTTTATTCGTGACTAGTGTTTGTCGTTTTTTTAAGCTTGAGTGGATAGTGCGTGAGATTCAAAATCTCGTGAATGCAGTTGGTCGCAGATTCGAATCCTACGCGTAGCCGATTTTTTTCTAATTCGAGGTTTATTTCGAATTTTTCTCTTTTCACTTGATAGAGCTGCTTTTTGGTCGTGTTCTCGCAAGTTTTGAAAAAAATAGTAGTTTAGACGCTTTGAAAAAAAATATTCGTTTTTCTCAACTTTTTTAAATGTTTTTCTCAGAAACTTTTCAACCGATTTTCAAAAAGGTGATACGAATGGAATTTCCATCCAGTCCCTCGTGTGCCTGCATAATAACGTAGTCTCTTTTTAATTCAGTCCATTTTCTACAGCCTTCAAAAAAGTCTGTGGGGGAATTTTTTTTACACCTATTTTGATTTTTTTTTCGTTTTCTCAAAAAATACTTTCTTAAATCTGAGATTTTGGATTCGATGGATAAAACCCGTTCCGGGAAGCTCCCCTGCATTAATAAAGAAGCCCGATTTTTTTCAACAAATGTTTTTTTTTTTATACCGTGTTTTGAAATTTTTTGACTTATCTCGAAAAGTACCCTCTCAAACCTGAGACTTTGGTTGCAATCGAAAAAAACTCTTCGAAGCACCCTTGCATAAGCGGCTACGCTCATAATTTTTTGACCAGCTGGTGCGTTTCTTGAAAAAGTCAATGGTTTGATTTTTTGACCGTTTTGTGAAACTTTTTGATTTTTTTTTTCAAAAACTACCGTACCAAATCTAAGATTTTGGTTTCAATAAAAAAAGACTGAGAGAAGCTCCCTTGTATAAGTGACGATGTCCAAATTTTCCAACAAAAAAGTTTTGGCCCTCAGATAAGTCAATGTTTTGATTTCTTTTCCGTTTTTTTTTTGAAACATTTTGACTCTTCTCGATAACTAGTCAGCCGAATATGATATCAACTGTGTAATCGAGGCAACAGCTTTAGGAAAGTGTGCATAAGCGGCTACGCTTTGAAATTTTAACAAAAAATGTTACGTCTCTGGTTAAATTCTGAATTCTCAAAAGTTTTCAATTTTTATTTAGAGAAATAACTAAGGTTTTGGGTGAAGACCTATTTTTCAAATTACCGATGTCGTTCCGCATCAGTTTTCCACAAGTTGAACCAGTTTTCTCTAATTATGATGAACAATTGTTTTATGGTGTGAATCGTATAAGATTCTTGTGGTTTTCATTATTCGTGGTTTTCTTTTTGCTATTGACACTTTAACAACTTTCTGTTGGCTATATTATGAGATATATATATTTTTTATGTGTATTCAATTTACCCTATGAATTTTATTTGATACGATCTCAATTTTTTTGAACGTGTTTCCGTTTTTGTAATAGTGATGAAACAGTAATTTTTGCTGCACCATTGCGTTTTTTTCAGCCTTTTTGAGAGATATGAATGAAACTTGTGAAAGTAAACGTTTGAACAAGTAATGTTTGGAAATTATGAGCTCGTTTTATAATTTCATTTTTTGTACTTCAGAACGAAAAAATAGTACTGCCAGTTCAACCGCTTCGTTGCAGTCTAGCCCACAAAAGAAAATAAAAACAAAGCAACCTTCGAAGCCAGACGTAGTAAGCAGGAAGATGAAAAGCAAACCTATGAAGAACAGTCGCAGTCAGTGTCAGAAAAGGTCATTCAAGTCCTCTTTTGCAGCGGCATTTCAGTTGGCTACTTCTAGTTTGATCAAGAAAGTTGAAGATGGAGATGAAGATGCGGGTGCTGATTTGAGCTCAGCCGACGAGAGTGCTTTGGTAGGAGGGGCAAGGGAAGGAGAAGGCTTAGATGTGAACAAAAGTGAAGAG
Organism: Symsagittifera roscoffensis; assembly: GCF_963678635.1. Lineage (NCBI taxonomy): Eukaryota > Metazoa > Xenacoelomorpha > Acoela > Convolutidae > Symsagittifera > Symsagittifera roscoffensis. Next base: position 43,429,637 of record NC_087065.1, read on the forward strand.
GAAAGTGATGTTTTTGTTGTGGAAGGCCAAGTGGGAGAAAGAGAAATAGCTTCTTTAGCTGTTGATACCAAAGGTAACCTTAACTGAATAAGAATTGATTAGTTTTCTTAAAGTACTTTTTTAAGTAGAATCCTGAACTGGATCTAATGACTAATCAAGAAAAGGTAAAAATTGTATTTGCAAGATAATATCAGACGCATACCTGAGAAAAATGTACGGATTCAATTTCTAATTTTAGATCAAATCAATAGATGTAGAGGGTAATATAATTTTTTGACTTATCTGAAATGAAGGTTAATATCTTTTCAGGCGCGCGACTAGAAATTTCTTCCAAACTACCTTTGGAAAATGATCTGTATAAAAACGAAGTTGCTTCAACAAACAGCAAAGCATTCACGGCTGAGGAAGCGGACGATACAAGTGAAAGCATTATGCGGTTCAAGGCTAAATCTAAACTGCCGAAAACCAACAAAAAGACTGCTAAGCCGAAATTCAAACTAACTGGCAGTTTGGGAGGGGGCAAGTTCTACTGTAAATTATGTGGAGGCGATTTTTCTTCCAAGAAGCTGTATGACAAGCACTTATCGATCCACGGGCTGACCCCAGAAACTGTCTCAGGAAATAGTGCTAACGAAAATGAGAAAACGAAGGCTCACATTCCAATGAAAACAGAGTGTAGCCCGGTTAAGTCGCCTGAAAAAAGTCCTGCTAAACCTTTGACGCCAGTTCGGGGATCTTTTTCAGATAACACAAAGTCATTTATTTGCCCTGTTTGCTCACAGAAGTTTTCAACTGAGGACAGTTTAGTTAATCACCAGAAAGTGAGGTTACACCAAGTGAATGAAATGAGTGAAGAAGACAATGAACAAAAAAGAGTAACGAGTGAACTAATTGCAGAAAGTAAAACAAATGAGTCACCAGCGAAATCGGATTTCGACGTGACGTTTTTGTCCCAGTCTTTACCAAACATGAGCTTCAAGAAGACAAGTTATGCCTCGAGAGAGGGAAAACTAAAGCGAAAGAAAGCTTTGGTTGAAAATTTAAAACGATCGAAATTGCCCAAAGTTGCTAAGATAAGCGAAAGGGGAACAAATGATAACCAAGCTTCAAATGCGGAATCTGATACACAGAATGAACGTTTTGCTGAAGTTTCACAGCCTGATGAAAATTTTGTGCCTGTGTTTCTAGACCCGCCTTCTTCTGCTGATGAAAGTACAAATGATGAGTCAGCAGCAGAAAAAGTGCTAGAGACCAGAGGGAGAAATAAATTGAACCCTATCAAGTGCCCACATATTGGATGTCATGAGTCATTTAGAAAAGAAGCATTTTTGAGTCTACATTTGAAACATATCCATACCGCGAAGAAACGAAAAGCTCACGACGGTAATTCGAGCAAGTCAATAATTTACAACAAAAATGTACCGAAGAGTAAAATTTCAGTTGGAATTAAGAAAGAAAAAGGATCACCGACTAAAAATATTTCTCAGGAAGTTAAGAAAAGCAACGCTGAAAATAAAACTGCGGGAGCTAAATCTTCTAAGTCAAACTCAGCTGATGTTAAACTGAAGACCCCGATTAAAGAGTCTTACAATGATATTTTAAATGAAAGTACATCCTTACCTACACAGCTTTCGCCTCTGTCAAGCGACGCTGAAACAGACAACAACATTAGTTTCAGTAAAATATCTGTTCGAGATTCACCTTTAAAAGATGGTCTCAAAAAGATTCTGACGTTTAGTCGACCAATATTAGGTGAAAGTCAAACTGCCGGTGACTCATATGATTCATCGCCTAGTAAGAGTCACAAGAGGGCTACAATAGATGATTCGGATTCGGTTGCTTCCGAGGAATCGGAGGGATGGTCGGGTGAAGTTATCAGATGTGTATGCGAGGATACAGATATTTTTGGAACTATGGTTCAGTGCAACTTCTGTGATTCCTGGCTCCATGGCGAATGTCTAGGAGTAACTGAGGCTACGTTGCCAGATACTTATGAGTGTCCATACTGTGAAGCCAAAAAGAGAGTTCGCAAGTCAAATAGTGTTTCGAATAACCACTGGTTTATGTTTGCATCCAACAATGACAGCTCTTTGGATCCGAGCAAAGAAGATAGACTCGCGTTTGATAAAGAAACTTTGCCATGGATCAACGCAACAAACCAATTTGCTGAAGACTTTTACCATCTCAAGGAAATGCTACATACATTAGAGGTTAGTTTCGAAATTGCTTCTCCGTTAGGTATAAGAATGCATTATAGAACTGCTTGAAAGTTTTTTGAATTAGTTTTTGTCACGAATGACAAGTTCCTTTTGATAATCAGAAAGAAAAGACCCAAATAACTCTATCGTGCTACTAAAACTCTCTCGATAAATATTTCTGGACGATATAAAATGCACCAACTATATACCATTTTAGCTAGAAAACTCAATATTGATGTTTCCTTTTGAAGACAGTTGGTGTCAAGCAAAGCAGATTCAGGGCGCAAAAAGAACCAAAAAATTGCAAAAAAAAAATCATCGGGATAACTTGAAATTTTCCTGGTTGTGCTCTAGGATAAACAGAAAAGTGGACAATAGTCCCGTTGTCTGCTCCTATTAATCTCATTTCTAAGTAACTATCTGAGTTGAATACTATGTCTAATTGATAAAAAGAGAAGTTGATATGAAAAAATACATTTAATTCTTTCTTTCTAATATAAATATAATATTAAATATATTATATATTCTAATATAAATATAATTTTAAATATTTCTTTCTTAAATATAATAGTGTTCAATAATTTACTTTCGTTGATGAATATTTATTGTGTTTTTAGGTTCTGAACTCTATCATGCAAGATCCCGGACACCCAGAGTATCCACAGCTAGTTCTTAGATTCCAACATGCACTGCATACATTTGACAGTGAGGCCAGTGCGTTGGATCATTGTGACTTGGATCCAACAGTGGTTAAGTTACTGGCAGAACTGGGCGATGACGCGAATGAAGCTGGTTTGACGTCACCAGTGCAATTACCACCACAGAATCTGAAATCCACTGATTCAAAGCCTGCTGTAAGTTGATTTAAAAAGAGCAATTAATTCTTTTTAGCTTAATTAAATTCAGCTGGTGTGGTTCAGTGAGTTCATCTTTAATCGCTCTCCCAAAAAGTACATTTATTTAATAGACTTAATTAAGCTGTATAGATAGACATAATGATAATTCAATGTAGAAAAAGAAACAAACCTGGTAAAGAATAGGAAACAAAAACCTTCCCTTATTTTTCGATTAGCTTTACTGGTGCCGTTAGTCAACATAGGTTGCGCTGTCAGTGGAAACTGCGAAATGGTTTCAGGCTTTGACTGCATCTGGTCTTCAAGCATCTTCAGCTTCTGTTGTTGCACTTAATAATGAGACGCTAACGCTCGTTCCAACTGAAGAAACGCTGCACGAAAGAGCCCATACTGTAGATACTTCTGCGAAAGAGACAGACATTGGGCCTAATATGGCGGAAGATAAAACTGATAGTGCAGTTGCAGTCGATGCAATTGAAGCAGATGATGAGAATCCTTCTGCAAATCAGAATGGAGCTGGTGAAGACGATTTTTCGCTAGATTCTGGAGTAGGGCCAAGTCATGAAGTAGAAGATATTGATTTGAAGTAAGTTCATCTGAGTTGTCTTGGCTTCGTTCGTAGTGAAAACCGTCTTTCTATTGTCTGCTTCTATCTTTCAAAACATTTGTTTTCCTTTTATGGCGAGTCAATATATATTTTGAACCACCATAGATATCCATGAAAAAGTTTTTATGGACGACATAGTTTTTTGTTTTGGACATGCTGCAATAGTTATTTTCACGACATGCTCAGTTATTTTCTTTTGGGTATTCGTGTTTCGCTTTTTCGTGTGGGTATTGCAATCTTTTTGCGTTCTTAGCTCTTCTCTTGAAATCGACGAAGACTCTCGAGACGATAAAATTCCCACCAGGCCCAAAACAACAACCCCACCTGACAGCATAGGAGGAAATGACGTGGAGACTCACCGGTCTCATCCGATTGACACGTGGATATCACCCCAGAAGATGTCTTTAGAAAAATGCAAAAGGAGAATGTCAGCCAGTGGTAAAACAGAACTGTTCGAGGAGGATGACATAAGAAATCAGCAGCTGATCTTGAACGAAGAGATTGATCTGAGCGCTTCTCTTTCGTTGTCATCGTACAAGTCTAATATCGAGGTCAGTCAAACCTCAATTTTTTTGAAGCTATTTTACTTTTAAAGCGATTTTTACTCTAATGTGTATTAGTACGTACCTTCTTTTTTTCTAATCTAACTCGCAAATAAAAATTTTCATTGAAAGTGCTCACTTACTTGCTATAATTGTGGCTTAGTGCGTGAGACTCATTATTTCTAGGTCGCCGATCGAATCCGAGACGTGGCCGAATTTTTTTTTTACTAATTCGAGGCTCATTTCTAATTCTTGTTATTGCACTATAAAGAGCTGCTTTTTGTCGTATTTTTGTTAGTGTTTGCGAAATACAGCTTCGCTTCTGTGTTTAAGATACTTTAAAGCAATGATTAAAAGATCTGCTGCTGATGTTGGATAAAATTCCTTAAGATATCGGAGCAGAATTGTATGATTATTAGCTCTAATTCTTGGTTCGTGTAGTCATAACAAAACTTTATTATCAGCTGTAGAAGTAGGGAAGGGAAAGCTAAACGAAATTAGCTGTTTAGCTGCTATACTCTATGCACAAGTACGAGGCACTTGAACATAATCCGTTGACCTCAACTCAAGTGGAAAACGCTCTAGCTAGTCAGTCGCTCACTTCACAACCAATTTCTGCTGGAATTGAAAACAAAGAAAAGAATGACAAAGATATGGTCAATGATGAAATAGGAGAAGAGACCAGGCGTGAGAGAAAAGATGACGAAGAGGAAGATAGCGACGATGAAGATGTGAATGGAAGCAAGGAGGTTATGTTTGACTTCTCGAAGCCCCCGAAGAACATCTCTGAGATGATTGGGCGACTGACTCTTCAGCTTGAAACTAGAATGGATCATCTGGAACAACTATTCGACCGTTAGCTAATTCGATCTTTTTGTTCCGACCATTTGAAAAATGGGGAGGAACGTAGTATTTGGGTGCGTTTTAGTTTTTTTTTCACGCAAAATCAGGTACTACAAATAATAATCGGAATTGGCCAAGTGACATATCATATTGAAGCCCTTTCAGCCGTGTTTTGAATGACAATATAAAATTTGGTTAAAGTTATCCCAGTATCGATAAAAATCGGTTTAAAATTTTTGATTTTTAGTCTAAATTCGAGCGATTAATGCGAGCGAGCAGGCTTAGTATAGCTTAGCTTATGTTTGTTTAATTTAGGCCTTGAAAACTTAGTTTTACTCAAGTAAAGTTGTTTTTGGTGTTTTTTGCGCCATTTGGAAATTGAAAACTTGAAAATTTTATAAAAAATTATGTTCAAAAAATTGAAATTTTTTTTTGCATTTTTTTTCGATATTTTTTTTTGTTTTTTTTAGACAGTTTTCTACAATTTTTGCCTAATTTACTATGACTCCCGAATATTCCTAAGTTCCTGTTTCTTGCACACATCTTTTTTTCACACCACGCAGCAAAAAAACGGCACTAATTAAAAAAAAACATTCTGTGCTAATTGCGCAGTACCCGGCTGTCCTTGTTTAGTCTTTTTTCTTCATTCTATCTTTTTTTGTTTTCCACTCAATATCATCTACCACAAATACAAATAATCATCGGACTGTGAGTGATATATCATATTAAAGCCCTTTCGGTCGTGAGTTGATCTATGTCAAAAAATTTTCAAATTTTCCAAGTGCCGAGAAAACTCCGTTCGAACTTCTTAACTTTTCGTCTTCTTTAGAGCGAGTAAAGCCATCGAGTAACGTTCGTTATGTATGAAAATTACTAATTTCGGCTCAACATTGACAATTTTACTAAAAGAAAATTAAATTAAGGATACCTTTTATAGTGCTTCTCTGGCTAAAAAAAATCATTCGAAAGTATTTGAACTTTTTAATGCAAAAAATTGAAGAAAAAAATTTTTTGTTCATTTATTTTTTGAAGACAAATAAATGTCTTCGTCTAATTAACTAAATTTCTACGCCTTTGTATAGCTCTATCATCACACGGCTTATGAGAAAAGACACTAACTTCTTTCTTAGACACTAACTTACAAGAAAAAACTCTAAAGTCTGAGAATGTGGTCGGAACATCCTGTGCTACTTGCACAGCAACCAGCTATCCTAGTTTTTTTGTTTGTTTTCTGAAGAAAAATACCTAAGGTTATTATCTTGATCCTTCTGTGCTACTTGCACAGTAACCGGCTAATCCTGTTTTAATAAGTTTTTTTTTGGTTTGCTTTAACGCACTTATTAAAATGGCAACTCTTCTTGAAGTTAATAGATAGCGCTTGAAGGTCATTTTGTTTGAAAAATGCAATGAAAATTAGTCTTTTTTGGTTTTAATGTGCTCATTGACCATCTTTCCGTTTATTTGACTTTTCCGGTGTTTGTTCAGAGCATTGTTCAATTCAGTTTGCGTGTATTGCAGCTGCATTTTTTAAATTGATTGTTTCAGAGTTAGAATCTGGTTATGAAGAAAGTGCAGGCAGAGTACTGAATGAAATACAGAGCAATCACTCATCTCTTTCAAAAACAGATGAACAGTGTCTGTCTTCTTGTTTCGACGTCAGCACTGAAGCGCTCACAGAGAGGAGGATGAAGCAACTGTCTAATCAGTTGCACCTATTACAACAGATGAAGAAAAATCCTCGAAACTGAATGACGAGAACGCTCGCTTAAATCAAACTCATAGATATTCCAATCATTAGAAATGCCGATTGTCTTTTTTGCTACGTGAAGTGCAATTCAAATTTATTATAAACTCAAGAGAAAAATCTAATCAGCATTCTAGCAAACTAAACCCAAAGATATCTGAAATCTAGGTGACTCTGAAATGTCATTTTTTGCGTTGCAACCACTTTTTACGAGAAAAAAGCAATAGAGACAGTTGGAACTGGTTCTGTAAAACACTGTTTATGATAACGATATAACAAGATTTTTTGCTTCTGATTTGGTTCTAAAACGCATTTTTCAGAAACTTGGTAACTAATTGAAAATTCTAATGTTTTTCGACAAAATTTTCACGTAGGCGTGAAATCCGTGAAGGGTTGTCTGGAAATTTTGTGCATCTGGTACTAGAACTCGTTGATCATGTTTTACATGAAAAAAGATAGAATGCAACTAGCTTTAAGTTTAATTGTTCGCCGAAAATGAATAACGTCATTTTCAGACAGACAATGAAACGCTGTAGCGCTTTTAACGAAGGATTCTCATTCGATCCAAATGATGTTTCAATTCCAGTGAAGAGCAAGAAAAAAAAGAAAGCGAAGGAGGTGGAGAAAGAATCTGACGAAGAATTAAAGTCATCGCTCTCTACAATTGATCTCCTGATTCAAAATGTGACAAAAGAGAAGAAAGATTTCTATAGCAGAGTATTGCAACATACAAAGGAACAAGCGTAAGTGTTGATACTGTTAGATTAGTTGCAAGGTCAAATTGTGGATTGAGGTTTCAACAAGGTTGTAACACGTTTAAAATGAATTTTGAAAACCTTCAGTTTGCTTGTTGAATAGATGGGCCATCGAAAGCTAGATATGTTTTGAATGAATTTTAAGTGCTGTGTGAAAATGTTCTCAAGGGTAGCCAGGGTGTGGTAATTTTCAGGAAGAAGGCGGACGTGGTGAAAGCGAAGAACAGTAGTGTGAAGCAGAAGGCGATGAAGAGAGATGGTAACTTGGAGGACTTTACTGCCATTCCGGCTGTGAAGGATGAAGAGGAGGAGGACTTCCTCAGATTCGACGAGATGCATCTCTCCCGTCCACTACTCAAAGGCATCAGTGTGCGTAACCCACTTGCTCTGCTTTCATTGAACACATCCCAGAATTTGAAATGAGTAAATTGTCTTAAAGTATATTGAAATTTTTGGTCGGAGTCTTCTTGCCTCTTTTTGCTTACGTTTACGAAGTGCGGCCTTGACCCTTTCTTAAACAGTTATTGAATCTTCTGTTTGCGCCTTTTGTGCCATTTGCACCGCAACCGGCTACTCTTGTTAATGTAAATCAATTGGTAAATCTGAGTAGAATGTAAGCTATTCCCCATAATTTTATAAATCATGATTTAATTGAACGGTTGAAGTTGCTTGCATGATATTTATCCTGATATTTTTAGGCCATGGGTTATGATGTACCTACTCCCATTCAGCAAGCATGTGTTCCAATCGGCCTACAAGGAAAGGATATTTGTGCCTGCTCATCCACTGGAACGGGAAAGACAGCCGCCTTCATGCTGCCCATTCTGGAGAGACTTCTTTTCAAACCAGCTAACGGGGTTGCAGTTACGAGAGTACTTGTGCTGTTGCCTACGAGAGAACTCGCGGTGCAAGTGTTCCAGGTTGGAATGCAGAGACGTGAAATCGATTTTTGACCGCTAGCAAAGATTTTTGACTGCTTCAAGTAAATTGGTCCTTGTAACTCATTTTGAGTCATAATGAATCTTGAATGTATTAAATTTGCATACATTTTAAGAGTCGATGAACGTAGTTTGTTTAGTTTTTTTTTCAAGAAAAGTCATAAAATTTGTCCAGGCTCTAGTTTACTTTTTCGCGGTTTGAATTTGATTTTGTGAATTCAGTTCATTTCCCTTGTTAAAAGTAAGGCAAACTCCACTATCGAACAGCGAAAGTGTAAAGGTCCCGAAAAAAGTGATCGACTTCTTGTTTCGAAAGTGGAATTTAGTTTTCAGATTTCCCTGCGAAATGAAATTTTTACTTTTTGATTCAGTTTTTTCAAATTTAGGTATTTATATCAAGAAATGCCAGTCATAATTTTTTTCCCAAAACTAAAAGAGTTTTAGTGCTTTCATTTTTTTCTTTGAAAATTGAGGTTTTTCAAAATTTTTTTCTGTTTACTTCCGTTCATTGACTCTTTTGCAACTGTCTGTTGGCTTTGTTTTCTTGCGCTCATTATCATTTTGCATCTGTCAGATAGTTATGCTCAAAAAGTATCAATCATGAATTTTCTGGAAACTTAAAGAGCTTGAAGGCTATATATTTTGTACCTTTTCTGTTTCCTTGCGTTCAGTGTTTTTTTTGCAACTCTAGGCTGTTTTTTTTTGTTCTGACCATTGAATATGGGCAGGAATTTTGTCTTCGATTGTGCTTAGTGTCTTTTTCACGTAAAATTAGGTACAACAAATAGTCATAGGAAATGGTCGAGTTTATTTTACAACAAAAAAAATCAATGGAATGGGTCGAGTGATGCAACACATTAAAACCTTTTCAGTCAAGATTTAAACTCAAAAATAATAATTTTAGCTAGTGAAAGACTTAATTTCACTCCAGAAAAACTAGTTTTGGATGCTTTTTTAGCGCTAACTTGGCAATAAAAAGTTTTTTTTTAATTAAATTTGTTCTGCAAAAATATGGCAACAAACTTGTTTATTCATTTTTTGACAACAACTTGTCGATAATGTCTTGATCACTTACTGTCTACGTGTTCGATTAGTTTCCTCATCGAGACACGCACAAAAAAACTGGGAATTTTTTGAATGATTGGTCGAAACATATGCTGCTTGCACAGAAACCGGCTTTCCTTGTTACCCTTGTGATAAGCAAGGGTATTTCAATTGGGTAATAGGCTTTTTTTCTCGTAAACAACTTTGTTCACAGAATGGTACTTTTAGTAGGAAGGATAATTTGGACCCGAATTGTTGGAATTTATCACTTCAGACATGCTCAAATTTAAATGAAACTACCATTTAAGTAGTAATTGAGTAAAGGCTGTTTCATGTAGTAATTAATTTTTCAAAAAAATTTCTCACATTTTTTTCGTGTTAGTGTTTCTCCTTCTTGTTCCTGTCGGTTCATTTTCCGTTATTTATAAACGCACATTCTAAAAATCTGTTAGAGTTTTTGTGGCTCACTTTGTAAACCATAGGTTTCGTTCCAATTTAAACAGTTTTTACATTAGAACTGAAAGTTCTGTAATTTGTAATTTTACCAAATCTGATTTTGCGTTTTTTTCTTGTTTTTTTTTTAAATTTTAATAGTTTATTATTTTGGCTTAGTCAACTTATCTTGCGTAATTTTGAGGGCAAAATATATTCATGAAGGATTCTGTGCCTCAGTATGGATGTCTCGTAAAAATTTGTAAAACCTTATGAAATTTTTTTTGTCAGCAGTTTTGTTTTCGGCTCAACAGGTTTTGACCCAAATTTTTTTTGCTTTTGTCGCCAGGTGAATGGTTTCCTATTGTTTTTACGGCTGTTTATGAACTTCATCCGATACAACCATGAAGTTTTCGTAGCTGTAGTTTTTTCAACATAATTTACTTAAATTTTTTTTAGATCTGTTGTCTTTTTTGCACTGACTATATTGTATATTGTAGCGCGATGTGTAGCATAATGCGAAGTTTTTCGAGCTTGTTCAATACTGGTCAATTTTTTTCTTCGAGTCGGTTGCTTTGTGAATCGCAAGTGGCGCGAAGCTCAGCTTCGCCTCTGTGCTCAAAGTTAATGTATATATGGAGAAATTGTTCCTTAAAGGCCATTTTGCTTCAGGTTTCAAAAAGCTTGGCAAAATTCTCCAAGATTCAGATAACTCTTGCTACTGGTGGCTTGGATCTGAAGACACAAGAGGACGCTGTTAGACGGTTCCCTGATGTCCTCATTGCCACTCCTGGTAGACTAATTGACATTTTAGTCAACACGCCTAGCTTTCACCTGCAAAATATCGAAATTTTGGGTTAGTATGAGTATAATATAAGCAAGAACTCATTAAGTAACTTAGCTGAAGTGATCGTATTCCATGGAAACCATTATTGTAGTTCAATTTTATGTTGGTTAGACACATTTGAGTTTTGATGAGAATAATCGAGGGATCATTTTGAATATTGCTGATGCCTTTGGATTTTTGCCGTATGCTGCAAAAAATCATAATTTTGATTTGGAAACATTGTTGTTTCAGTTTTGGACGAAGCTGATCGGATTCTTGACGAGTCCTTTGAGGATCAAATCAAAGAAATTGTCAAGGGATGTTCCCGGAGTAGGCAAACCATGTTGTTTTCTGCCACAATGTCAGACCAGGTCAGAGATCTAGCTGTTGTGTCGTTGCGCGACCCGGTCAAGATTTATGTCGACTCAAGTTTGGGAGTGGCTCAGAACTTGAGACAAGAGTTTGTGAGAATTCGACCTCAGATGGAACCGTACAGAGAAGCAATGCTGGTGTCACTTTTAGTTCGAAACTTCACTAATCGTATTATTGTTTTTGTGCCAACGAAACAATTGGCGAGACGTATGCATATTGTTTTGGGGCTTTTTGGACTTTCAGCTGGTGAACTCCATGGAAACATTCCTCAAACTATAAGGCTGGACACGCTAAACAGATTCAAAGATGGTAAGTTTGAAGTGCTGATTGCTACAGACGTGGCGGCTAGAGGCTTGGACATCAAGGGAGTGACAACTGTAATCAACTATTCCATGCCAAAGACCTACAAGCAGTATATACACAGGGTGGGAAGAACAGCCAGAGCTGGGAAAAGTGGAGTTTCACTGACCTTATATGGAGAGCAAGACCGGAAAATTATGAAAGAGGTTCTGAAGTACTCGAGGACAACGTTGAAAAATCGAAGCATACCTTCTGAAGTTATCGAGTATTACAAAGGAGTTTTGGATGCTATTGAAGTAGATATTGAAAGTGTCAATTCGCACGAGGACGCAAATGCCGACATTTACAAATTGGAGGCTAGAATCAAAAAAGCGGAAGCAACTTTGACGCAACATGAGGATCTCTATGGGATGCCAGGAGCCAAAAATAGTGTAAGTTCGGAGTCCGAACGAACTTGGTTCCAGTCTCACAGAGAACGGATGGAGAAAAAACTGAGTAACAAGCTTGCAGAATATGCCGAGAGTTGTGAAACGTCTGAAAAGAAAAAGTCTCTGACAAAACAAGAGAAAAAAATTCAATCCAGAAAAGCAGAGGTGGCTCAGGCTAGAGATAAAGAGGAAAAAAAATTAATAAAAAGTCAGTATCTCGACGCAAAGAGGGCAAAACGAGGAAAGAAAAAGTAGTTGTTTTGTGAGTTTTTTAAAATCCTGAATGATTGATTTATCGAGTTTAAATTGATGTCTTAATAATTTTTTGATTTAATTCAGATGACTGACTTCACTTTAAAATCAAATTTCAATCTAGAAAGAACTGGAGGAAAAACGGCAAAGAATCCAATTTTTGATTAAGATGTACACTCTCAAAGGAATCCAATATTTACACAAGCAATGCTTGTGTTATAGTATGAACTATCTTTTTTTTCCAACCTAAGTCGCAAATATTGTTGCGATAAAATGTGTTCATTTTGAAAGTGTTCATTTTCATCAATAACCAACTATTAAATACAGCCAATGCTAAGTATTTTAACACAGACTACTATTCTCCCGACTTTCGTAACGAAAATAACGGAATATTTGTGCTCATGGTGGTTTTTTTTCTTCAGACAAATTTCGACTGATCACTAGCCATTTTTGACAGTATTTTTTTATATCATTCAAAGGTAACCTAAGCTTTATTTTGGAAAGATATTTCACCTGTGATCATTTATTTGTAAATTTATGGGGGTTTAAAAGTTGTCATTTTGGTCAATTTGGGACAATTAACGCGCGAAATATTTAGCGCTATTAACGAGTAAGCGGAGATTTAATCCGTCATAGAAATCGTTCCAAATTGGTTGAAGGAAGCTTATTTGTCATAATTTATTTGTTGCTAGGAGCGAAAGTACTTGATATGGCGCGTGGGGGGATGATTTTTTCTTAAAAATCTGAAATTATAAAAAACTGAAATTTTTTTAGTACATTTAATTTTCTCATGTTATTACTGCTCCATAGACTGCTCTTTAGATTGAGGCATGTTAGTTGGTAAATTTTTCTTCTGGTAATTTTTTCAAATGGACTGGTACTGCTAATGCGTCATAATTGGCGTGCGTCACTAACGAAATTTTTTAGACTCCAAGTTTTAAATTTTGTAGACTCAAAGTTTTCAGTTTTTCCAGTAGCGTTATCGGTCATATTTTTGCTTGTGTATGCGAATTGCAACTTTGTGTCTGTGTTGATTAAGACGTACACTCCCAAATGAAGCGATATTCGAAGTAATCCGATAGTAATAACGGTCATTACCGTTGCGATAAGCATGGATATTGCAATCAGTTACTAGACTTTCCCACTTAATAACTTTGATCACAGAATGGTCAAAATTTAAAAGTAGTTATTTTAGGGTAAGTTCAGAATGAATTCAATTTTTTTTGCGTCTCCGACAAGCTTGATTGAAAGACAACGAATACGCCTGGGACGGTAATAGTCTTGGGTTCAAATCTGACAGGAACTGCTTTTTTTTCAAACGGGAAAAATTCCGTTTCAAAAAAATTGTCGGCTTATTATTTCCTGGTTATGTTTTGTCGGCTTAGTTGCCACATCATAAAATTGTTTTTTTTTAGTGTACGCGAGTTACACTAAAGTTGCTTTTAGTGTTTTGACTTTTGCTGTTTTCAATTTCGTAGCTTTGACTTAGTATGTTTTCTTCAAAGTCTAGCTTAAAACTTTTTCTGCCCAAATGATTTCGTCTTATATTTTATTGGCTTAGTGACCTTTTTGAGTTGTCTCTACGGAAACATATTGGCTCGCCTCTCGATTGCATAAAATACTAAAAAGGTTAATAGAATTGATAGTTAATTCATATGTGCGTTTGTGTGCTTTGAGGGTGTGGGGGGACTTGTAACTTCTTATTAATCATATTACTTTTTGCATTTTTTCTGCTTTTTAAAATTTTGTTTCGGCCTTATAGAATTCGGCGTATATTATATCGGCTTATGGACCGCATATTGTTTCACTTGAAGAGCTAATAAAGTTTTGGGGGCGAGTAGGACTGAATAACTTTTTATAATTCGTAAGTCGTGTTGATTTTTTTTTTCATTTCGAAAGGTTTCTGCTAAGGTATTTTTGGCTTTGTTACCGATTGGTAAATTTATTGCGATGCTAATTTCACATTCTCTTGTCTTGGCATGTTTTGTTTCGAAACTAGCTTTATTCATTTTGTTAGATATAGTTTTTTTTCGACATTTTCGATCTTTTTTTGAAGCTAAAACTAGGGTGAAGCTAAAACTTTTTACTCAAAAAGAAACAAAAAACTCTTTCCGAAGGCTGGAATATCTTTCAGATATTGCCATGGCAGTTGAAACTGTCGAGAAGCGGAGCGACACTGTCAATGTCAAAAGGGTTGCGTCTGACCCTGTGGTGCCCTCAGTTTGGAAAGCCAAAGACTTCTCAATCGCAGCTGAGCAGAGAAACTTCCCAGGGTCGGAAGCATGCGAGTTCGATCCTTTGTTAAATATCAAGAAGGTGGACGCCCAAAAGTCACAGGTGATCACAATTTATTCCAACATTTTACTTGTTATCTTTTTTTAGCCGATGTCATAGTTTCTCCCCAGCCGTTCTTTAACAGATTTTTGACTTCAAGTTCTTAGGGCTCGTGAAATTTTTTTTGAAAAATTCAAATATTAAGCAATTGATTAGTATCAAAAATAGACGACCAAGAGTTTTAAAAAACAAATTAGTTTTAGGGGCCCTTTTCATGACAAATTGAGATAGTTTTTAAATGCTTCTTCTTAGGTGGTGAGATCGGCAACTACAGCTGCTATGGTACCAAAGATTGTGTCCTCGGAGAAAGACTTCGACGACCCCCTATCCAAAATGGCCATGGCCCAGGAAGAGAGTGCGTCAAATCTATCGGGCATGTTGAATGATCCTCTTGGTGCTGCTGCTGCTGCTGCTTCTAGCTCGAAGTCATTCGGAGGTGTTGCTGTGAGTATGTCTGCGGGCAACTCGTTCAGACAACAACTGAGAAGCGGAAGTGCTGTGTCAACTGCGTCGGTTAGTAATTTACTTTTTTCTGTTTTCTAGGCTGTCTTTTGTTTTCTTGTTAAGCATAAATGAACGATGTAATTTTCACTTCTAAAGGTTGTGACGATTTTTTCGTTTTTTTTTTCGGGAAAGTTTTTTCAAGCTCAAATTTGATTTTTCATGGCCGGAGTTTTGATTTTTTTTTTTAGCTCAGTTCATTTTCTTAGTAAAAAGAAAGGCAAACTCCTCTATCGAACAGCAAAAAAAAAATAAAGGTAGCGAACAACGTAAAACGACATCTAATTTCAAAAGTGGACTTAATTTTCTGAATTCCCAGCGGAAAAAAGTTCTTGAAATTCAAAGAGCTTCAACGTGATATTTTTTTATCGAAATTGTTAAATTTTCAATTATTTGTTTTCCGTTTCCGGAGTTCTTTCAGACTTTTTTATTCTTTTCCAACCATCTGTTGACTGTTCTATTTCAAGATGCTGATTTCTATCACTAAACTCGCTAGATGCAGCTATTATATTCTATTGATGGAGCGATTTTTTGCAAAAATTAGGTGTTTCTGGACATGAAAAATCGCTAGTTGTCGGAAAAATTGGAAATAAAGCTATATTTAATGAGTAATACTTTCCAAAAATGATATGATTTATCTTTGATGTGCGACGCCTGCTTCTAAAGTAATATAAAGGAGTGCCTAGTATGCCAAAACTGTTTGTTTAGAGTGTGGAATCTGCGGCAGAAATTTTTGGTCCTTACGGCGACTCTTTCGTGCCCTGGTCAATCAAAAGAATCGAGATCCTAGAGCAGTTCACGACCACGGAGAAACTGACCATCTCACTGGACGGAATCCCAAAGACGTCCGTAAAAGGTGGCAGCGCAGTGGAAGAGAAGATAGCTAGGAGGCTGGACCAGTTGGATGAAATGGGTTAGACAATAACGCCACTCAAATTTTTGTTCAAATTTAATAGAGAAATAAATGGCTTAGTTGGCAAGCTGGCGAGAATTCTCACACTCCACGAATAGGATTAATTGTGTTTTACTGATCCCAAAAGTTTTTTCAGATCCTGCATTTTTTGTATTCTAATTGCAATCGTGTATTTTCTGTGAAAATAGAGATTACTTTTTGAGTAGGATATCGGAAAAAACTTTTCATGCACAAATGGCATTTTCAGTATTGTTTTTCAAACATGGTTTTTTTGTTTTTATAGCCGAAACAGGGATAACTGGTGGAAAGAACTTGAGTCAGAGAGAGTATATAGCTAAGATAGACGAAATGAACAGTGGCTTCATGGGTGCCTGGAACAATGAAGAGAAAGTGAAGGCGTTCAAAATTGTCATCCAGTGTGTGAAACTCCTAGTAGATACATCAGTGGTAGAATTCTACCCGAGCAAGTTTGTGCTGATAACCGACATTGTGGAGACGTTTGGGAAAGCAGTCTATAAGCGACTGAAAGAGTTAGTATAACTGAGCTAATTGTAAGCGAAAAAATAATGTTAAGTGGAATTAGCGATATGCAAGTTATGCAAGAGGAACTTATGAAAGTTGATGTATCCGTTTTAGCAAAGCAGCTTTTCTGTCCGAGGGATTCACTCCTGAAATGGTCCCAGACAGCGTGAAGGAATTAGCTCGGAACTGGTTCTACAAAATCTACTCGGTCCGCGAAATGCTTCCACGTCTTTACGCCGAGACTGCAGTCTTAAGGTGCTACAGGTTCTTAACCATGGGCGAATACAAAAGTGCACTGACGCGGATCACTAAAATGATTCGGGGAATCGGAGACCCGCTAGTGGCTGTATACACGAGAGCTTATTTGTGCAGAGCCTGTTTGCAACTCGCCCCTGAGTATAGAGATTGTCTGATGGAGAATTTCAACGATTTTTTGCTGTGTCTTGATCAAATAAAGACTCCAATTGTGAACAAAATTGCAAAGAACTGCAGTATAGAAGTGCCGCCATACTACCAGCTGTTTCTGCCAGGTAATATTTTGTTTAATTTAAAGCCCATCACTACACTAGCGGGCTTGCGAGCTAAGTGTATAAGTACGAACCTTCTTTTTTCTAACCTAACTCGTATGCCTTAAAAGTAATCACTTATTTGGTAGCATTTTGCTATAAACACAATCTGTAGCATTGGAAATTTCATAACATCTGTTCTCTGCTTTATTTGTAGCTAGTGTTTGTGATTTATTTAGCGTTCGCGGCTGAGTGGTTAATGCGTGAGACTCACAATCTCTAGGTCGCAGATCGAATCCTAGACGTAGCCGATTTTTTTTCTTACTAATTCGAGGCCTATTTCTACTTTTTAGAGCTGATTTTTGCCGTGTTCTCGCTAGTTTTTGCGAAATGAAGCTTCGCCTGTGGGTAAAATAGATTCAAAATATCATTCCAAAATCAGTTGTACTTAAAAACATCATCTTTGTGCATAAACGCCTTCCTACGTTTCAAACAAGTAGATCAAAAAGTTCTCGATTCAAAGATCTCATTTTTGTTCCGACCCCCAAAAAATGGAGGAATTTTGTCTTCGGCTGTTTTAGTTGTTTTGGTCTAGTATCGAGCAAATAGAACGAGTAGTCTTATAATTACACAAGCAATTTTTGTGTTATAGCACGAACTATCTTTCTTTTTTTCCAACCTAAGTCGCAAATATTGTTGCGATGCAAATATTGTTGCGATAAAATGTGTTCCTTTTGATCGATAATCAGCTATTATTTACAGCCAATGCTAAGGATTTTAACACAGGCTATTTTTCTTCCGACTTTCGTAACGAAATAACGGAATATTTGGGCTCGGGGTTGTTTGTTTTTCTTCAGACGAATTACAAAGTTTTAACTATCCATTTTTGACGGGGTTTCTATTTCATTCAAAAAGTATTGTTGTCCTAAGCTTAAATTTGGAAAGATGTTTCACGCGCGATCATTTTTATAGAGTTATGGGGGGTATACAAATTGCCATTTTGGCCAATTTGGGACAAATAACGCGCGATATATTTCGCGCTATTAACGAGTAAGCGGAGATTTAATTCGTCATAGAAATCGTTCCAAATTGGTTGAAGGAAGCTTATTTTCCATAATTCATTTTTTTGCTAGAAGCGAAATTTATTTTTTCGTTTTACTATGGCGTGTGGGGGAATGATTTTCACAAAAATCTCAAATTGAAAAAATGTTCATTTCATTTTAATTACATTTATTTTTTTCATGTTATTACTGCTCCATAGACTGTTCTATAAATTTAGGCATGTTAGCTGGTAAATTTCTTTTTTCCAAATTGACTGGTACTGCAAATGCGTCTTAATTGGCGTGCGTCATCTCAGAAATTGTGTAGACTCATAGTTTTACTCATTCATTTTTCCCAGTAGCGTTATTGGTCATATTTTTGCTTGTGTATGCGAAGTGCAACTTCGCCTCTGTGTAGGAAGCTTATACTTCAAGTTAAGCCGCGAAAACTTAGTTTTACGCCAGTAAAGTCAGTGTACGAAGGTTCTTTCAGCACCTTCTTGGGAACAAAAAAATCGAATTTTTTTTATTGAATTTTTTCTACTTTATGAGGAAAACTGTGGTCAAATGAACCTAATTTACCACCACTATCGAAGTTCGGGGCTTTCGTTCAATTCTTCTCATACCATGAACAAAAAAACGACGCCGCTTGAAAAAAATCGTTCTTCTTCATTTTTTCATTTTGGTCGGAATTTTCAGTGCAACTTGCGCTGCAACCGGTTATACTTGTTACCATTTGAAACTAATTATGCTACAAATTTGAAAAAGAAATTTTTCTTTTTTTAGTTTTTTCCTTGACTTGATGTTTGTTTTAGCTGCCGAGTGGCTTCTGCAGTGTGTAATCTGCAACTCCTCAGACACAATGTTAGATTCAATCAGAGACAGGTGTGAAACGCACATAGTACTCAGACACGCAGTCTTCTCCACATTCCCTCCAGACTACATCTGTGCACAGCTGGACTACTTCACGGACTTCATCAGCCAGGACAAGAGGGCACTGAAGGGTACAAGGGAAGTGGTTGATGAGAATCAGACCAAATTAATTGTGAGGAAGTCGGAGTTGTACAGGATTCTGGGGGAGAAATGTCTACATGGCAGGGTAAAATCAGCTTTTGCCATTTGAATGACCTTTATCTATCTATCTATCGATCTATCTATACCTTATTTAATTGGCGTTTCACATAAGACATGTTTAAGAATTCCCTATGTCGGCATATTTAAGAAGTCCCTATGTTGACACATTTAAGCTTTTTGAACGTAATATTTTTTGCATGTTTAACGAAAGATTTTTGCACGTTTAAGCTATTTCGTATATTGTAATGCTTAAGAAATTTCATTTGGCACACTTTTAAGAAGTCACTATGTTGGTATAGAAAAAATGTGGAGTTGAAGCATTCGCCCTACAACTGATTTTAAAAGGTCAACTTGAGTAAACATTTCAATTCTTTCAAAAATAGGCTTACAAAATAGGCATCTGTTGTAGGGCGAATGCTTCAACTCCACATTTTTTCTATATTCGCAAAGTAAAATTACCAAATTTTTGTATCACCATTTATTGAACTAAAAATTAGTTTCTAAGCCTCATAGCGGGTGCTGTCGGGGTACACTCAGGGGTTTCATATCTGGAGTCCAAGTATGACGGCTCAAATCTTTTTGGTTTTCGAGATATGGCGTTTCTTATGATTTTTTCAATTTTTTTTCGAAAAAAACGTAGATGTAAATTAAAGTAACCGAAGTTGCTCAGCCCCATAGTGGGTGGCTGTCAAGGCACACTCAGGGATTGCTTATTTAGTGTCCAAGTATGATGGTTCAAATCCTGTTGGTTTTCGAGATAAGTCGTTTTTTATGATTTTTTTCGATTCTTTTTTCAAAAAAAACCTAGATATAAAGTAACCGAACATGCTCAACCCTATAGTGGGGCGCTGTCAGGGTACACTTAGGAGTTGAAAATCTGGCGTCGAAATATAACTGCTCAAATCTTTTTGGTTTTCGAAATATGTCGTTTTTTATGATTTTTTCAATTTTTTTTTTCAAAAAAAAACTTGGATTTAAAATCAAGTAATCGAACTTGAATTTCTCAACCCTTCAATGGCGTGCTGTCAGGGTACGCTCAGGGATCGCAAATATGGCTTTAAATTATGACTGCTCAAATCCTTTTGGTTTTCGAGATGTGGCGTTTTCTTATGATTTTTAAATTTAAAAAAAATTAATTAAAAAAACTTAGATTTTAAGTAAAATAACCGAACTTAAAGCTCTCAACCCTATAGTGGGCTGCTGTCAGGGTACTTTTATGAGTTGCAAAGCTGGCGTCCAAGCAGGACTGCTCAATTCTTTTTAGTTTTCTAGATGTGGCGTTTCCTATTATTTTTTCAATATTTTTTAAAGAAAAACTTAGATATAAACTTAAGTAACCGAACTTGCTCAACCCTATAGTGGGGTGCTGTCAAGTTACCTTCAGGGGTTGCATATCTGGTGTCTAAGTATGACTGCTCAAATCTTTTTGGTTTTCGAGATATGGCGTTTTGTAGGAATTTTTCAATGTTTTTTTTTAAAATGTTGATTCAAATTGAAGTAGCCGAAATTGAAATTGTTAACTCTAAAGTGGGGTGCTGTCAGGGTTTACTCTGGATTTGACAAACTGGTGTCAAATTGTGACTGCTCAAAACTTTTTGGTTTTCGAGAAATGGCGTTTTTTATGATTTAGCAATTTTTTTTTCAAAAAAAACTTAGATACAAACTAAAGTAACCGAACTTGAAATTTTCAACCCTATGTTGATCTGCTGTCGCTGTCGGGGTGCACTCCCAGTTTGGCGTCTGGCGTCCAAATATGACTGTTCAAACCTTTTGGTTTTCGAGCTATGGCGTATTTTATGATTTTTAAATTTAAAAAAACTAAGGTAAAAAAAACTTAGATTTAAATAAAATTAACCGAACTTAAATTTTTCAACTCTATAGTGGTGTGCTGTCAGGATACACTCTGGAGTAGCAAAGCTGCTGTCCACTTATAACTACTCAAATCTTTTTGGTTTTCGAGAAATGGCGTTTTTTTAGGATTTTTTTCATTTTTTTTTTTCAAAAAAAAACTTAGATTTAACTTAAAGTAACCGAACTTGCTCAGATCTTTAGTGGGGTGCTGTCAAGTTGCCTTCAGGGGTTGTATATCTGGTGTCTAAGTATGGCTGCTCAAATCTTTTTAGTTTTCGAGATATGGCGTTTTTGTAGGAATTTTTCAATGTTTTTTTTTAATGTTGATTCAAAATGAAGCAGCCGAAATTGAAATTGTTAACACCAAAGTAGGGTGCTGTCAGGATACACTTTGGATTTGCAAAACTGGCGTCAAATTTTGACTGCTCAAATCATTTTGGTTTTCGAGAAATGGCGTTTTTTTAAGGTTTAGTTCAATTTTTTTTAAAGTAACCGAACTTGCTCAACCCTATAGTGGGGTGCTGTCAAGTTACCTTCAGGGGTTGCATATCCGGTGTCTAAGTATGACTGCTCAAATCTTTTTGGTTTTCGAGATATGGCGTTTTTATAGGAATTTTTCAATGTTTTTTTTTTAAATGTTGATTCAAAATGAAGTAGCCGAAATTGAAATTGTTAACTCTAAAGTGGGGTGCTGTCAGGGTTTACAGTGGCGTCAAAATTATGACTGCTCAAATCTTTTTAGTCTTCGAGAAATGGCGTTTTTATGATTTAGTTCAATTTTTTTTTCAAGAAAAAAACTTAGATACAAACTAAAGTAACCGAACTTGAAATTTTCAACCCTATGTTGATGTGCTGTCGCTGTCGGGGTGCACTCACAGAGGCTGCTTTTAAAACTTGCAATAATTCGGCGTCTGGCGTCCAAATATGACTGTTCAAACCTTTTGGTTTTCGAGCTATGGCGTTTTTTATGTTTTTAAATTTAGGTAAAAAAAAAACTTAGATTTAAATAAATTAACCGAAATTGAATTTCTCAACCCTATAGTGGGCTGCCGTCAGGGTACACTCACGAGTGGCAAAGCTGGCGTCCAAGCATGACTGCTCAATTCCTTTAAGTTTTCTAGATATGGCGTCTTTTTAGGACTTTTTTCAATGTTTTTCTTTTTAATTTCGATTCAAAATAAAGTAACCGAAATTGATATTCTCAACTCTAGTGGTGTGCTGTCAGGATGCACTCTGGAGTAGCAAAGCTGCTGTCCAATTATGACTGCTCAAACCTTTTTGGTTTTCGAGAAATGGCGTTTTTTTAGAATTTTTTCAATTTTTTTTCAGAAAAAAAAACTTAGATATAAACTTAAGTAACCGAACTTGCTCAGCCCTGTAGTGGGGTGCTGTCAAGTTACCTTCAGGGGTTGCATATCTGGTGTCTAAGTATGACTGCTCAAATCTTTTTGGTTATCGAGATATGGCGTTTTTGTAGGAATTTTTCAGTATTTTTTTAAAAATGTTGATTCAAAATGAAGCAGCCGAAATTGAAATTGTTAACACTAAAGTAGGGTGCTGTCAGGATACACTCTGCATTTGCAAAACTGGCGTCAAATTTTGACTGCTCAAATCATTTTGGTTTTCGAGAAATGGCGTTTTTTTATGGTTTAGTTCAGTTTTTTTTCAAAGTAACCGAACTTGCTCAACCCTATAGTGGGGAGCTGTCAAGTTACCTTCAGGGGTTGCATATCTGATGTCTAAGTATGACTGCTCAAATCTTTTTGGTTTTCGAGGTATGGCGTTTTTGTAGGAGTTTTTCAATGTTTTTTTTAAATGTTGATTCAAAATGAAGTAGCCGAAATTGAAATTGTTAACTCTAAAGTGGTGTGCTGTCAGGATACACTCTGGATTTTCAAAACTGGCGTCAAATTTTGACTGCTCAAATCATTTTGGTTTTCGAGAAATGGCGTTTTTTTATGGTTTAGTTCAGTTTTTTTTCAAAGTAACCGAACTTGCTCAACCCTATAGTGGGGAGCTGTCAAGTTACCTTCAGGGGTTGCATATCTGATGTCTAAGTATGACTGCTCAAATCTTTTTGGTTTTCGAGGTATGGCGTTTTTGTAGGAGTTTTTCAATGTTTTTTTTAAATGTTGATTCAAAATGAAGTAGCCGAAATTGAAATTGTTAACTCTAAAGTGGTGTGCTGTCAGGATACACTCTGGATTTTCAAAACTGGCGTCAAATTTTGACTGCTCAAATCATTTTGGTTTTCGAGAAATGGCGTTTTTTATGTTTAGTTCAATTTTTTTTTAAAGTAACCGAACTTGCTCACCCCTATAGTGGGGTGCTGTCAGGGTTAACTTTGTAGTTGTAAGTCTGGCGTCTATTTGTGACTCCCAAAACCCTTTGGTTTTCGAGAAATTGCGTTTTTTTTTTTTCAATTTCTTTTTTTCAAACAATCTTAGATATAAATTGAAGTAACCGAACTTGAAATTTTCAACCCTATGTTGCTGTGCTGTCGGGGTGAACTCGGAGGGATTGCATTTAAAATTTGCAATAAGTCGGCGTCTGGAGTCCAAGTATGACTGTTCAAATCTTTTTGATTTTCGAGATAAGGCGTTTTTTATTATTTTTTCATTTTTTTCCAAAAGTTAGATTTAAATTAAAGTAACCGAACTTGCTCACCCCTATAGTGGGGTGCTGTCAGGGTTAACTTTGTAGTTGTAAATCTGGCGTCTATTTGTGACTCCCAAAATCCTTTGGTTTTCGAGAAATTGCGTTTTTTTTTTTTTCAATTTCTTTTTTTCAAACAATCTTAGATATAAATTGAAGTAACCGAACTTGAAATTTTCAACCCTATGTTGCTGTGCTGTCGGGGTGAACTCAGAAGGATTGCATTTAAAATTTGCAATAAGTCGGCGTCTGGAGTCCAAGTATGACTGTTCAAATCTTTTTGATTTTCGGGATAAGGCGTTTTTTATTATTTTTTCATTTTTTTTTCCAAAAGTTAGATTTAAATTAAAGTAACAGATTTTGCTCAGCTCTATAGTGGGGTGTTTTCAAGGTACTTTCAGGGGTTGCATATCTGGTGTTCAAGTATGACGGCTCAAATCGTTTCGGTTTTCGAGATATGGCGTTTTTTAATGATTTTTTCATTTTTTTTCTAAATAAGATATAAAATGAAGTAACAAAACTTGAAATTCTCAACCCTATAGTGGGGGTACTGTCGAATTATACTCAGGATTTGCAATTCTGGCGTCCCAGTATGATTGCTCGAATGTTTTTGGTTTTCGTGATATGGAGTTTTTTATGATTTGTTTTTTATTTGAAAAAACTTTGATATAAAACAAAATTAATGAAACTTGAAATTCTCAACCCTATGTTGGTGTGCTGTCGGGGTACACTCACAGGGATTGCAATAAAAATTGAATTAAAAAAACTAACCGATCTTGAACTTCTTAACCCTAATGGTGGGGTTCTGTCAGGGTACGTTCAGGGGGTACGGTCAGGGTGCCAATCAGGGGGTACTGTCAGGGAATTCTTCGTCTACCATCAGTATACAAATCAGGGGGGGGGGGGGGGGGTACTGTCAGGGCCTCTAACCTTACCTGCTCACTTTTTTTGTTTCCGAGAATATGGCCTTTCTCATGATTTTTTATTTTAATACTGTTTTCAAAAAAAAACTTAGATTTAAATATAGTAGTATAACTTGAAATTCTAAATCTACGATGGAATGCTGCCAGGGAACAATTTAGGGTAGCAAATCTGCCCTCGAATTTAATTTGTCAAATCTTCTTGTTTTTCGAGATATGGTGTTTTTTAAAAGAAAAGAAACCTGATAGATGAGCCCAGTTATCTTCACGGTTGCATTAAATTAGGGTCACTAAAATATCGCTGTTTTAGTACATGTTTTAAGAAGCTATTTTTTACGTTCAACGATCTATTTGAAGCACCGTAGGTGCGAGTCAAGTGCTAGTCTTTCTGAAGCATGATTTTCTCTTCATCTTTTATTTAATTATTAAAATTGTGTTTATGTGTTTATTTGTTCATAACTTCAAATGACGATCTGTCGTTTAAATAATTATTTTTTTTTGTCTGAAAAAAGCCAAGGAAATAAAAAAAAACTATACAAATTGGCAATCTTCACAAAACATATTGAATAATCTCTTGGGGAAGTGAATTGGTATTAATGTTGCATCTTTAGATCGCCTCGATGGCAGAAAAGTGGGAGCTTCTTAATGAGGTTTGGAAAGCGGTTCTGAAATTGGACAACATCCAGGAGTTTATGCGAGTTGCCAATGTTTGGCTTGAATTTGCAGCCAAATGCCTGACACCGGACCACGTGGAACTAATACTGAAAGGCCTGATCAAACACGTGGTCCCAGAACGGAAGTATGAAAAAGTTCTGAACGAACTGACTGATTCTGTGCGATGTATGTTCAGACAATCATCGAGATCTACTTGTGCGCAGCTTCTAAGTCTGGAAAGTTTTCTCGCACTTTTGGATTTGTTTCAAAGCGACCAATCAAAACGCTATGAAGTCAATCACTTGATTTTGGAAATGTTTATCAATAACACCTCAAATGATGAGCCGATAGTGGATCCTATAGTTATCAATGCGTTGTTGAGGATCGGCAAGAATCTGCATGACAACCTGTCCTCGTTTTCGATGAAAAGTGTGACTAATTTGGCACGAGAATTGACTGAAAATGGGCAAGGATTTGGAGGTCAGAGTCACACCTCTCTTTTGGTGGCTGAGTTGATTTTGAAGATGCTCGATCGAATTACTTTCGGAGATGATTTCGAAGCACAGTTGAATTTCTATGTCGAAGCGAGAGGTGAATATAATTTTATACCTTTTTTTTTAAAAAACTAGTAATTTATGTTTAAAATATTCTTTCGTTTCTTCGTATACTCGATACTATAACGAAATCGAAGTACATCTAACTATTTTTGTTTTTTAAAGTAAATTGTAAGTTTTTTAAATAGCTGACAATTAATTTTAGGTTTTACGGAGTTTTCGAGAACGGATAAAGGTGTTTTCGTGTACGTTTTCAGCAATAGATTTAAAACAGAATATCTCAACAAATATTATACGAAAGCAATAATGTTTCAGCCTGTTTCTTCCTGATTGAATCAGTGATCACTGAACTAGTTCACAGAGTGAACACTCTGACCATGGAGACACTTCGCAGGATGCCGTCGGGAAGACACAGCAAACGCACTTCGTCCTTCATCAGAGCATGCATAGCATTCAGTATCATCACCGTACCTTCCATCGAAAACATAATCACACGTCTCTCCCTCTATCTCAATACAGCTCAGGTTAGACCGAGACTTCGAAAAGAAATATAGAGGATATCAATTCGAACCGTAGATTTGTTCAAGCGACTAAAATTCCTCAATTCTTCCAGGAAATTATTTTTGAATTGGTTGAGTTCAAATAAGCAAGATTTGTTACTTTTTACAAACTTTTTTAAACAGTATCAGTATGGCACGTTCATTTTTGCGCTAAAGTATATAATTTTTTCCATAGAAAGTCAACTAAAATTGCTGGCATTTAGGTTGCATTATGGAACTGTTCGACTGCACAGGCAGATTCCCTTTTCTCCTCTCTCATTGGGACGATTAAATTCATCCCGCTATCTGTACCTGATACTTCAGCTAATGTTTCAACAGGCCATAGAAGCGCAACTAATCGCACCAAATCCACAGAGCCTTGGATAGTGGCTTTCTCAGCTAATTTATTCTCAACTCTCCTTATGATGCCTGATTACCCAAGCCAAGGCATCCTATTCCATTTCAAATCAGCCATTCATGAATTCACCCAATTCCCACTACCCGATGAAACTGCAGCTAAGTTCAACATTTACCTCAACGCTCTCAAGACACTAGCTGCGTTTGCTCAGTCAAAATGGACTCTGAAGGTCCCATACGTTGACAATAACGGGGACCTATATGGGTACGGAGCTGATAAGAAATACCAGTCAGAGATGAACAAAATCAGTCGACATCTGATTACAGAGCTGAACAAAGAAATCAACACAAATCCAACACTTACCGTTCCGTTAGTGACTGATTACATAAGAAGCTTGCTCTACTGCTGTCCGTGTAGCGCATCGCATGTTGTGATTACCTGTGAGAGATATATCCCAAAATTGGTGCTAAGAAGTTCTTTCAAGGAAAAGCAAATGCTGCGCAGTTTGCTAACTTATGCGCGTAAGGAGTTAAAAAGCGAAGCTGCTGCAGCAAATATTGTGACACCTGAATTAGAATCGGCTATGAGCGCATATCGCAAACTGACTTCGGCTATTCCCGATGCCAAGTAATTTATATACAAGATTTGCTATAAATCCGATATTTATTTTTATACATTATATTTTCTATTCACGTTTTCTTATTTAATTTATCGTCAAGTTACATTTGCGCTGATTATTCAAATTTTACTCATGGGTTTAAAACATGAATTTAAATTCATCGCATACTGTGTTTCAACTCAATAGAAAAATTATAGATCAAAGTCGTGTTATCATTGCCACAAGGATCCCCCGTGACTGCATAGAACAGGATGTGGCAAATCAGATCGTAAGATTTGATTAATGAAAGATTTCAACTGAATATGAGATAGCAGCCTGTGTTATCAAATCCGTATGTAAACGTTTTTCCGGGGTAGAAGCGAATCGATTTAACTCATACTGGTAGTTTATCAGTCAGTTTGAGTTTTCGGTGCGTTTGGCAGATGCTTCTTAATGTAATAAACCAGGAGTTTTCCCTGCTGGGTTCTTTGAAAATTAAGACACGGATTGATTTCGTTTAAATGTGAATAATCAAAATGAATTTCTGGAATTTCCGTGTAAGAACACCAAAATATTAAATGAAAGTGAACGGATTTTCTGACGTTAGGAACGATTTTCTGAAGTGAATGGATTTTTCACTTATTAAGGCAAATTTGAGTGAATTACGCTCCACAATAAGAAAAGAACCAATCGCGCCAAAAACTTAAACTACTTTTTGTTTCAAAAGTGACATTAGGTTTTCAGAATTCCCAGTGGAATAAAAAAATATTCTCATTTGATTGGTTGCATAGCCTTTGAGGAAAAAGTTTGTTCACAAATTTCATCAATTTTTTTTAATTAACAAGTCAAGTTTCTGCTACTAATATGCCCGTTCATCAGAGAACGCAGCATGCTTGGAGCACAAAGATCCGTTGTTCGAATGTGGCAAGAAGCCTTATTTCTAGAAATTCAAATAATTTTGTCGTGCTATCGGTTGTTTGATGATTTTTTTGTCAGTTACGTTTTAAAAGCATGGGTACTTATTTGATTTAAGCAAGCCATACTAGTTTTTTGATCTGTTCCTGCAATGGCATGGGTAATTGAATTCCAAAAAAGTAAGCCCAAATTTTTTTATCAAAATTTTTGTTCGTGTAGTTCTTAGTCACAAAAGCGCAATCAATCAAGCTTTATTTCCGTAACAATCTGAATTATGTTTTTGTCTGCTTGTAAAATTTGTCCTTTTTTGCAAATGGTTCTATCGCCAGTGTTTTATTTGAGAAAAGAGTTCTAATGATTGTAAAGTGAATAAAAATATTGATTGATTGTGGTTAGTATTGAAAAAGATTAAGAAATTTGTTGAAAAAACGAAGGTATTGCGGTTGTTCAAATACTCATTTTTAAGAGTCGATGAGCTTAGTTCATTCTCTTATATAAGTCGTGATGATTTTTTGTCCTTAATTGTTCAGGAAAAGTCTTAACGTTTGTTCAGGTACATTTTTTTTCGCGGTTTGAATTTTCAGTTCATTTCCTCTGTCAAAAGGAGCGCAAACTCCTCTATCAAACAGCAATATTGTAAAGGTCACGAAATACGTGTTCGGATTCTAGTTTCGAACGTGGAATGAATTTAATCTTCAGATTTCCTTGCGAAATGTAATATTAAAATTTACTTATTGATCCAATTTTCTCAAAATGGGTTTGTTATATTTAACAAGTGTCAATGATGAGTTATTGTAGAAATGTTTGATTCGAAGTTCGGAAATTGATTTTTTAAGAGTAATGAACGAAGGTATATATGTCATGGTGATTTTTTTAAAAAATTTCAGGAAAAACTTTTAAAATATTAATGCACTTAGGTATAATGCACTTTTTGAGTTCAATTGAAGTTCATCTGCTGAAAGTGACGTAAATAGAACTCTCCAAATACGAACGTGGAAATGGTGCGAAAAGTTGGGAAATCCTAAAAATTGGGAAATCCTAAAAGTTGGGAAATACGAAAATCCGAAAAGTTGGGAAATCTTAAAAATAAATTTCACTTTCGAAACGATTTCTAGTTTCGAAAGTGGAATTTATTTTTAGGATTTCCCAGCGAAATAAAAACTTTACCTATTGATTTTTTTCTCAAGTTGGGTTCGTGTTATCAAAAAAACGCCAATCATAAATTGTTTTAAAAATTCAAAGAGCTTAGAAAGGCATCTATTTTTTTCGTTGAAGTTCGAAAGTTGATACTTTTCAAGAAAGTCAGTGTTTTTTTTAATTTTCACTTGCATTCATTACTGTTTTTTTGTTAGAAAATCGAAAGTTAAAAAAACAAGTCAATCTTGTTTCTGTTTCTTTGCGTTTGTTTCTTTTTCCCTGCATTCGTTGACTCTTACTTTTTTTAAATATTGTTTCACATGGGTTTTTTTGTATCGCGAGTGGTGAGAAGCTTCTTTTTTGCGTAACAATTTTTAATCGTAAAAGATTCAAGAAACTCAAAGAACTTTGGTTATTATTTTTTTCCGGAATCCGAAAGTTCTTTTGTTTTGATTTCTTTGACACTTTTCCAATTTTCTATTGGCTGTTTGCATTTTTTTAAATGTGTATTGAAGCTGAAAACGAGCCCTGATGATCCATATAGAAGTTAAGTTCCGATGTGTTTTTGGTACATAACACGAGTCATTGATGTCATAATTTTATTGGTTTGTACGTTTTTGTACCAGTTGAAACGCAAATGATGTAACCGTAGTTTCTACGTTTTTATATTTTAGTTTCTACGTTTTTTTTAGTTTGTAATTCTCGTTTTGAAAATCTCAAATACTTCTCGTTTTTAAATATGAGATTTCAATAATTGAAATATAATTTACCTCGATAAGCTCTCAACTCTATGGTAGAGGATGTCGGTAATATAATTAAGAGGTTATAGTTTTGGCTTCTAAATATTACTTCTCGAACTTTTTTAATTGCCGAAATTTGACTTTTTTTAAATTATTTTTCAAAAAAATTCAAAACTGCACAAAAATTGCAGCTTTCAATTCAGTGAAAATTGCAGTGAGTTTTTACCAGGATATTTCCAGGATTGGAAACTGGCTGCTCATTATTGGTTCCGAGATATGGCAATTTTCATAATTTTTGATTTTTTAACAATTCTCAAAATATGGAATTTAAGAATTTGAAAGTCTGTAGTTTTGCAGAAACGACTTTTTGAATTCATATTTTCCAGTTTTTATGGCTATAACGAACTATTTGCGGTGATTAGATTCGCAGAGGATCTATCAAAGGCTTTCAAAGCCTGTCTAAGGATATCCGTTCTCTTATTTCTCCACTTTCTTTGTCTTCTTTAGAGTTTATCTTGCTGAGCTCTTTTTTTCTACATCAATTCCGTTTTTTTTTTGCGTCCAGAATTTTTACGTGGTGCTTTTTTGCAGCCAAAATTAGCCAGGTTAAGGTAGGCTTGAAGCTATAGTTCAGATGAGAGCGCATCCTCACACGCTATCATTGCCATGACAGGGGGTTCGAACTCTCAATCTGACGTTTTCAAAGCCTCATTTCATTTTATCTATACTTATGTTCAACTTGTACCGACTGTTTGTCACAATTTTTCAAGTTTGACTGTTTTTTTTCCTGTCATTGCAGTTCAAAATGATTCGTGTTTTTTGCCCTAATTTTAATTGTCCAATTTGCCCATTTTTGATTGTTTTGGCTCTATTTTACTCATCTCATGCGTTCTCAACTGGTAGATGGCTGAACTTTTGATTTCTTTCAAATAGTTTAAAGTCTGATTTATTTGGATAGTTTTTACGCTTGCGATTAACAAGCATTATCAAACCTGGATATTAACTTTTTTTTCGGATTAACAACTTGTTTAACAGAATCACTTAAATCACTTGTATCTTGGTTCATAATAAATTCAAAATTCTATGCGTTCCCGGCCAAAGTAGCCTAGAGGTAGCGAATATGCCTGGGATGGTAAAAGTTCGAATCTGGCAAGGACCTGTTTTTTTTTCAAGCGGGAAATATTCTATTTCAAATTAAATTGTCGGCGAATTATTTGTGTAGTAATCTGTTTAAGGCTTAGTTGTCACATCTCGAAATCGTTTCTTTTTGCTGCGAGCATTTTTCTTTCATGTTGTTTTTAGTGTTTGTTTTACTCCTACAGTTGTTTTACTTACCTTGACTTCGTATTTCTCTTTTTTGTTTCTAAAAAAAGCTCCGCGGCCCGAAATTGTTTCGGTCTCTCTTTTATTGGCTTAATCACTCAATTTTGGGTCGTTTCAAGGGAAACACAATTTTAACGCTCCCACATCGCTTTTTTCAAGTCGATTGTATGTGTACCAATGGGTTTGAAAAATTTTTAGTTTTTGAAAGACCGCCTACTCCCATACACTTACCCTCTCAAATATGGGTTTGTGGTTTCAATGAATAGAACGGTTTTAAGCTCCCTGCATAAACGGGCACGCAAAATTTTTTTACATAAAGTTATGGCCCTCGGAATGGGCAGGTTTTTGATTTTTGACCGTTTTAAATTTTTTTTGAATATCTTAGATTTTGGGTTCAATTCAAGGAACGGGTTGCGCTCGGCTCGTATGTTTATGCGACTACTCCCAAATTTTTCTGATACCAAAAGTTATGGCCCTCGGATTGTTTAGGTTCAATCAAAATTACAGGTTGCGCGAATCTCACCTGCATAAGTGGCTATGCCCTATTTCTTCACACAAAAAGCTATGATTCTCAGAAATGTCAAATTTTTTATTTATAGACCGTTTCTTGTACGTTTCTCGCTAACAATCTGGCCAAATCTGATATCAAGGGTTTATTTAAATTACGAAACAATTATTTTCGTGCTAATTCTCAGGTTGTGTTTTATGGAGAAATCCGGTTTTCATAATTTTCTCTGTTTAGGTGACCACAACTTTCATTTTGCAGAAAAAAGTTATGAATTTTGGAAAGACTGGCCGTTTTTTAGAATTTTTGACCGTTTTTTGGAAATTTTGAATTTTCTTCAAATTTTCACAATCAAATCTGAGATGAAAACTGCAATTGTGAGAAACGGTTGTGATAATTGTTTCTGCGGAAACGGCGACTGTTAAATTTTTCTGTAAGAGAAAGGTTATTTTCTTGGGTAAATTGATTATCTCAAAATTTTTTACTCTTGCTCATTTCAGTAGAGAAACAACTAAGGCTTTGGCCAAAGTACAGTTTTTGAAATCACATTTTTTGTGCGGCATCAGTATAGGAATTTCATTCAATATCATAAACGTACCTTCAGCTTTAGCTGGGGCCCCGATTGTTTTTTATTGAGAGACATACGAAAAATTTGGTTCACGTATTTTTTTTCATGTTTGTGTTGTATCGAAAGTGGTGCGAAGCTCCGGGTCGCCTCTGTGTATGGTTTTTTCTTTAAAAATGCTACCATTGTTTTTCAAAGAAACGATGGAATATTGCGAAGATTAGCTATTACATTTTCTAAGATGGTGTAAAAGGTAGGAAGTTGAAGTGAAAGTAGTGGTTCCTATGCAAGTATCACAGAATGTTCAGACCACAAAAAGCTTTGTAAAACAAAAGAAAATCATCATGTTGAGAAATATTATTATGTTACCCTTGAGCAACATCAACTGAGCAACATAAACCCTTGAGCAACATCAACTGGGTCTGAGTTGAGCTTGTGCAAGATTGGTCTGAATAGGAAAACTGTTATACCCGTTTTTCTCGACGCTTAGGGGACTTAAAGGAAAACTGTTATACCGGTTTTGTTCCACGCTGAGGGAACTTATTGAAGCTATCCTTTGGGAGTCTATATTTTGACTGAAAGTGACATTCTAGTCATTTGCGCTACAATTTTATGGATTTTTATTACTTTCTTTCTTTCTTTTTTCATTTTAAGAAAGGGTATTGCAATCTAATAGTAGACTTTTCACCCGTAAACAACCTTGTTCACAGGACGACTAAAATTTGGTCATCTGCTTTTTTTCCTACCCAAGTTGCGCGTCTAACAGGTGTAGTTCAACAACTGGTTTAGAGCTGCTGAAGTGATTCTTGTTTTACAGCTGAAAAACTTCGCCCCAAGTATTGTCGGCTTTCTTGCCGGGTGTTATGTTTCTGTCTTTTTCGAAAATTTTTATGAATGTTTTTGTTTCATCAATTTCATGAGGGAAAATGTACTTCATACTTTTCGTATTTTTATACGTGCTAAACTTTTCTGTTAGAAAAAAAGTTTTTTTTTTCAAATTTTCTGTTAGACATTTTTTTGTGTTAAATTTTAAGTTTTTTTTTGTTCCTAAAGTGTAAAGAACGGGTTCAAGTTTTAAGTTATTCAGTGTATTTTAGATTCGATCAATTTCATTTAGCATCGTTTCAAGTTGATGGTTTAGCCTTTTGTTTTAATTTATTTTTTTTAACTTTCGATTTTTTTTGCTAATTTGACTCAACTGTTTTGTATACAACGGAATCGGGTGGCAATTGTTGCACGGGACCCAGGAGTGTGGAGTATGGCTCACAAAATAAAAGACTCGTGTTTTAATTTCCCTTACCGGCGTCTTTTTTAATGTAGTTTTTTTTGAGATCCAGCTAGCTCTCTTACCGTTGTAGTTGGTTGATTTTTTAGGCTTGCATTGTTTTTGAGATTTTTCGCAAGTTATTTTTTTTGGGGCAATTGTTTGTAATTCTTACATTCATTTTTCTGATTTTGTTTTTTAATTTTTTTTTTGATCTTATACGATAGCAAATAGCGTATAGGTGTTTTTTTATCCCCGATTGTTCCAGTTGGATATTCAGGTTGTTTGGTTGCAAAATTTAATGAACAGTTTTTGGGTACATATAGAAATTTTTGCATTTTAATTTTTTTGACCAAAATTTATTTTTTCGTTTCCATCTATTGGTGATGAGAAAGAAATGGATAGAGATAAGCCCGAATCCTTCTTTTGTTTCAGCTAATTGATTTCTATAATAATTGAAGTTAGATTTTTCTTGATTTCTTGAAGTGGTGCGAAGCTCAGCTTTGCCTGTGTTCATTTTTTTTAATTGAAGGCTTTTTGCTAAGGTGTTTTTGGCTTCGTTAGCGGTTGGTAATTATAACTTCAAATCCAATCAACCCTCCGGCGGATCTAGCGTAGAGGTAACACAACTGCTTGAGATGGCTAATGCCTCTGGTTGCAATCTGGCCGGCACCTTTTTTACGCAAATTAGAGTTTTAGTGCTTTTTCAGACTATCGTCCATCTGTTTATTTTTGTCGGTTTAGTTCACATAGCCCGACTTTTTAGTTCACATTCAGCTTTCTTACAAGTTGCTTTAACGCCGATACTCGAGACTACAAAGCCCGGGAGTTTGATTGCAGTCGAGACTTGATTTTTTTGCACTGAACAATTTTGGCTAATCTAAATTATTGTCTCTCTGCATATTTTTGTCGGCTTAGTTCCGCAGAAAGGACTGGTTTGAAATTTGGCTGCTTTCTAGCATTGGAATAGTTGCTTGTAAAGTTTATAATACTGCATGTAAAATTCCGTATATTTTGGGCTTATGTTGTATTTCTTGTTAAAAAAACTATTTTTTGAAGTTTTTTTTTCTTCAATTTTTTCCGTTTCATTTTACATGCATTTTACATGCTTCGCATCTGTGTCATTGTTAGCTCACGGCACTGAGCTATCAATGTGTCGTGCATTTGAAATTAAACAATTTAATTATTGCAAAACTTAGTAAAGTTTTGAACAATTGTTGACTTATTGAAACAAATTTTATTCGGATTTTGAAACAAATACAGCATATTGTCGTTTCATAAGAGTCAATTAACGTTTTCCAGGTTCTTATAAAGGTCGTGTTGATGTTTTTTTTTTTCAGGAAAGTTCTCTTTTGTTCAGGCTCAAATTTACTTTTTCGCTGTTTGACTTTGATTTTTTCAGTTCAGTTCATTTCCTTTGTTAAAAGGAAGGCGGAATATCCAACATCAGCAAAATTGTAAGTCACCAACAATTTGATTGAATTCTAGTTTTGAACGTGGACTTTAATTTTCAGATTCCCCAGCGAAATAAAAAAAATACTTATTGACCTAGTTTTCTAATATTGGGTTAACTTTATCAGATAAGTGTCAAAAATAAGTGAAATTCGAAAGTTGTAATTTTTCTTTTGGTAATTCTAAAGTTAGTCTAATTCAGTTTTTTTAGCGTTCATTGACTCTTTCCAAATGTCTGTTGGTTATTTTTTTCTTGGAACACTAACAATTTTGTCTAGCATGGGTGCAAAGCTCTTTTTTCTTTCTCGTAGAATTCCCAGTGGAACAGATAATGCTCGTTGTCAAATTGGGTTATGTGTTTCTGAGAGCTTTTTTTTAGTTCTGAAAGGGATTTAGAGCTTTGTTCAAATTAAGTCTGCTACAGTAGCTCACGGCTTAAAAAAGGAAGCCTGTTTTTTTTCCGGTTACATTATCTACCGGGCTGAGCTGTGCGTGCCTTCGTGAAATTTTTAAATATATTTCTCATACTGTAAGTCCTTAATTCCACATTTTACAAATCAATACACTCATGAGAATTGTTTCTTGAGTTCGATAATATTCTATTTCCATTTCTAGTAATGGACAATGACCATCATCTAGGATGTCAAGCATATCACACGAGAACCTACGATACGAATGAATGTTCATCGGCTGGACTCCCGCTGACTCCGTGCTCTATACGAATTCATGGACGGTTCCAAAGACTCATCAAATTGCGTCATCCTCGATTATGTAACTACATTGATTGTTCACGGTCGGGTAACGAAGACGTACTTTTTGTTTTGGAACATGGAAAGAACTGGCTTAAGCCAGATAAATTTGATTCCAGTGATGTTTTGAAACACTCTTATCAGATCTTGCAAGGCCTGGATTACCTGCATAGTCAAAAAATTCCTCATCACTGTCTTGACTGGAACTGTCTCAATATTTCAAGTAGTGGTGATGTTAAATTAGCAAATTATGCGATACATTATGCCTCGCTTGGTGGAGTGATGGTTTCTGCTCCAATAGACGTACCAAGATTCCTTCCTCCGGAAACCGTCATGAGCCATAGTATGGCCCATGAAGCACCAATTCCTGAATCAGACCTAGAGTGGAGCGGATCTGACCACTCGTATGATGTTTGGACATTTGGCCTTCTGTTACTCGAAATGACTTTTAAGGTGCGTCTTTGGGAGTTTTTAAGCTTGAAGCAAATATTTTCGAAATTGATACTCCTTTTCGACGCGGACTCAGACGACGAAGCGTTACTTGATGACATCTTGAGGAGCAACAAGATCGACGAAGCCTTTGCAAAATTTGATCCAGTCGTACAAAATGTTGTGCGAAATTGTCTAAAGCGTAATCCAGCAAATCGTTCAACATGCAAAGAATTGATGACGCTCTATCCGGAGTCTCTGAGAATCAAGCTATTATTAACTGGATATAATGTGCATGATAACAAAGTTGCTCTGTTTGAAGAATTTCGCCAACCAGTTGTTGAGATTTCAAAACTGCCTTTAAAACCACTAACGACCGAAAGTTTCATTTATACTCGTCATTCAGATGAAATATTCCATTTATGGAAACTAGCAGGTGGGAATCTGGCAAAGGAGATGCAGAAACAAGGTCTACTGAAACAGATCTTCCAGATATGCAGGTTCCCAAACTGTATATCAAATGACGGTGTCTATCTTGGCAACGAGTTCTCGAGAATTTTAAAGGCGAATGACCGAATCATAGAGTTGAGTATCGAATCTTTACAAAGTAAATTATCATCGGTGTCTATGGATACATTTTTCCCTTTGCTGTGCTTCTCGAGCCAATCAGTTATAGCAGCGGGCGGTGATTTCGGGATGCGATGCTTAGGATCGAACATCAAAGAAGTCGACGTTGAGTATCAACTAAAAAGACTTGTAATGTTCCACAGGTTGATTAGAGCGTTTCCTGTAACGAAAAAACTTCTGTACAAGGAGGCTTTTACGGATATTCCTGCCTATTACAGAAACTTTATATGGGCTGCGCTTTTGCATGTTAACTGTAGTGCTACATATATGATGAAAGTTAACTCGATGTTAGACAGTATCGACTTCTCCGTGGAGTTGCCAAGTGACAAGCAGATCGACGTTGACATACCAAGATGTCATCAATATCACCCCCTATTATCCTCGCCCACAGCCCACGGGGCTCTGAGAACTGTGATCCGGGCTTGGGTTATTTCGAACCCAGACCTGGTCTACTGGCAAGGCCTGGACTCATTAGCGGCCCCTTTCGTATGTCTACATTTCAACAATCCTGCTCTTGCATTTTCTTGTCTATCTCAATTTATTAAAAAGTACTTGTATAAGTTCTTCTTGGCGGATAACTCGGCGATTATTCAAGAATTTCTTGCTTGTTTCTCGCAAGTTATAGCATTCCACGATCCAGAACTATTTTACCATTTACACGAACAGAATTTCTCGCCAAATCTGTACGCTATGTCATGGTTCTTAACAGTTTTTGCTCACACCTTTCCCATGGGCAAAATCTATCATTTGTGGGATACTTTAATACTGCAAGGACCCTCTTTTCCTCTATTCATGGGTGCAGCCATTTTGGAATTGTTACGATCTCAACTGCTTGCTGTAGATTTTGATGGTGCAATTCTATTGTTTTCCGATATACCTGAAATTGAAGTAGAGTCTATTAAGACTCTTTCATTACAGCTTTCGGTGTCAACGCCCCCAAGTTGTTTATTTCGGAACTGGGTGAACCCCGATCTATATCATACACAGTTCTTGCCGAGTGACAACTTAACCCGTATACAATCTAAATGTAGCATTGATTACCCGTTATCTGAACGACAATTAGACTGGTGCCCGAGAATTCACGCACACGATGTGATCGTACTTATCAAGTTGAGAGACGAAAGCTCATCAGGAGATAATCTGATTCAAAACTCAGAAATGAAATTGTCCAAGTTTGTTATAATTGACGTGCGGTCAAAATCTGAGTTTGACAGAGGTCACTTGCCAGAAAGCGTGAACATAAATTACGGAGAAATGATGCATGAAGATGAAGTCAAGGTCATTGCGCTAATAACCGATCAAGTGAAGGTCGAGGATAACAGCTTGGTCGTAGTAATGGGTCCTTCTAATAACGTGATATTATGCAGAAACTTCACTAGTTTATTGATTAAGTCATCGTACTCTAGAGTTTGTTTTGTGCACGGAGGAGCAGACGAGTTCGCTCACACAAATTTGATGATTGTAAATTAACTGTAGTTAATAATAATTGCTGTTGTAGTGTAGTTAACTAAATTTTACAGAAAAATCTGAAAAATAATCTATCGATTCTTTACGCTTGCAATAAGCCAGCTATATCATTAGAAATTTAAAATTAATTTACTTTCAATCAAGGCTGATCTTCATTTTATCTTTAAATCGTTACAGTGGTAAATTAGCCTTTTTACGCGTTTTCAATTAACTTTCGATTTTATTTGATGTTTCAGGTTTTTTGATGGCCGGCAACGCAGCTGCTTCTGGTGACGATGGTCCAAAACTATGGGGAGGACGTTTCAAGAAACCTCTCGATAGCGAGATGGAGAAATTCAACGCTTCAATCGACTACGACAAAATCATGTGGTCAGCTGACATTGACGGAAGCATAGCATATGCCAAAGCACTCGCAAAGACATCCATCATAAGTGCAGAAGAAAGAGACAAGTTATGCCAAGGCCTGGAGCTAGTAAGAAATGAATGGAAAGGCGGAAAATTTCAGATAGTTGCTTCGGACGAAGATATTCACACTGCGAATGAGAGAAGACTAACCGAACTGGTCGGAGACGTCGGCAGAAAATTACACACGGGTCGAAGTCGAAACGACCAAGTAGCTACCGATACGAGGTTATGGTTGCGAGATCGAATACTAGCCATTTCAGCTGTCCTCAAAGAAGCTATATCTGCCTTTGTAGAGCAAGCTAAAGTGAATCAAACTGTAATGTTACCAGGGTATACGCACTTGCAAAGAGCTCAGCCAATCAGATGGTCGCATTGGTTACTATGTTATGCTTCTATGTTGAAAAGGGATTTCGAAAGGCTTCAAGAGGTGTATAAAAGAACGAATGTTTTGCCACTGGGTTCTGGAGCGTTAGC
Organism: Symsagittifera roscoffensis; assembly: GCF_963678635.1. Taxonomy (NCBI): domain Eukaryota; kingdom Metazoa; phylum Xenacoelomorpha; order Acoela; family Convolutidae; genus Symsagittifera; species Symsagittifera roscoffensis. Next base: position 43,468,843 of record NC_087065.1, read on the forward strand.
AGGACACCCCTTTGATATCGACCGAGATTTCCTGGCCATGGAATTGAACTTTGATGGTATAACTCTGAACAGTTTGGACGGAACCAGTGATCGAGATTTTGTGTCTGAGTTTCTATTCTGGAGCTCATTGACGTCGACTCATCTGAGCAGAATGGCAGAGGATTTGATAATTTACTCGACTAAGGAGTTCTCATTTGTCACTTTGGCTGATGAGTACAGCACAGGGTCTAGTTTGATGCCACAGAAGAAGAATGCGGACAGTTGTGGTAAGTCTCGAAAAATTCCTTTTCCTCCCATTTATGATGATGACTTGATATATAGTAAACAATTTGTTTTTAGCCAACTTTGAAAGTTTGGTTTTTGAACCATTCCTTCTTTTATTTGATTGTAATATTAAAGCGTGCGCTATGAAGGGTCCTCTGATTGTATTCTAAAATAAGCTAAGTGTTTCCTGCAATTTTTATACAAGAGCGCCAATTTTCTTTTATGAAAAATAATATTAAATGCATTAATAAAAATGTTTTCCAGAATTGATTCGAGGCAGAGCTGGGCGACTAACTGGACACCTCACGGGCTGGTTATGTACCCTGAAAGGACTCCCTCTTACATACAACAAAGATCTGCAAGAAGACAAGGAACCTCTGTTCGATGCCGTAGAAACCATCACAAGTCTGATCAAGATATCCTGTGGCGTGATCAAAACATTAACTGTGAACCCCGATAAGATGAAGGCGGCTCTTAGTCCAGAAATGTTAGCCACAGATATTGCTTACTATTTGGTGCGCAAAGGAGTCCCGTTCCGAGATGCGCACCATGTTTCAGGAGAGTGCGTTCAATTGGCAGAATCGAAAAATGTCGATTTGGACAAGCTGACGGTAGATGACTTTCTAGCTGTTTCAACCAAGTTTGAATCCGATATTCTGCAGATTTTTGACTACGAGAAGTCAATGGAACAATATAACGCCAAAGGAGGCACGGGTTCGAAATCGATCAAATGGCAAATCGAAGTTTTCACTGATTGGCTGAAGCAAAACTGAAACTCAAGTTCATTTTGTCGCTATTTATCATGCTATTTGTATCAATTTGACAATGCCAAAATTTGCTGTGCAATAGAATTATTGATGCGTTGCTTAAATCTATCCGTATCTCGATTTGCAACCACCACTTTTAAGGGCTCTGGAAGGTTATTTTGATTAAAATCGTAATTTCATGAGCCAGGAAGCAATTTAATTTATTCAATAGTTTATCGATTGAAGTTTCTGAAAAAAGTGTCTATCATTGTTTTGTGGGTGGCTCTGTTAGTATTTCCCATTAATTTGATGTCTTAGTCTTTAAGCACAAATTTTGATTAAACTGTATTTTACCATAGCGATAGCTTATATAGCCATTGTATACCTTGCTTTGTTTTTGAACTCTTTGTAAACTGAAGAGTATTCTGCATGTCTTGAACTTGAAATTGTATCAAAACATTGAATTTTAATATTGCGTCATTTTTTTCAAATTCTCCCTGCAACTTCAAATTAGTGTTAGTTTTCAGGGAAAAAAAGGATATTTATACCAGAAAATACTTTCCTTAACTTATTCGACAAATCAAAACATGATCGCAAAGAAATATATACTGTAAATAGAATGATTGAAGTGGTTCCTGCGAATCAGCCGTAACAGTACTGACAAGGATAGTACATTTGTATTATCTACCCACATTCCAGACTTTGAGCGAAGCTCTTTTTTGTGCGAATCAAGACCGTTTTTTGCGTCTAGAACTTTTACGTGGTACCACTATTGCAGCCGAAATTGGTCAGGCTGTGGTAGACCTGAAGCTAGAGGTCAGGTGAGAGCTCGTTTTCGCACACTATCATTGCCATGGCGTGGGATCGAATACACGATCTGACGATTTCAAAGTGAAAGCCTTACCCATATGCTAAGTGCCTCTAAGGCTGTATAATTTAACTTACAAGAGCAAGTGTCCTGTAATCAAAAACTAGTTTCTTTTGCGTAAAAATATTCTTTCAAATCTTACTTGCTTTTCTTGCTTTATTAGTGAACTCTAATAAGATATGGTCTGGGGTTCGAGTCCCAGCCGGACCTGGATTTTCAGTCTGCATCAAATTGAACGGGAAAAACAGAATTGTCGGACTTATGTATGTCTGCTTATATTTTGTCGGCTAAAGTGCTGCATCGGAGATTTTTTTTGCTGCCAGCATTTTTCATCATAGATGCAAGTGCTGTTGATTTACAGTTTTTAAATTTGAATAGCCTTGTAGTTGTATTTTTTCCTGCTTGTTTCTTTTCGCTGAAAAGCTTTATTTGTCTTATGTTTCATCGTCGTCTTAGGTTTCGGCTTATGTTTTATTCGTCTTAGGTTTCGGCTTATGTTTTATTCGTCTTAGTTTCAGCTTATGTTTCATCATCTTAGTTATTTTATTTTGTGTCGCTTCAAAAGAAAAATTTGATTAATTTTTGTATTAAAAATTTAGGTAGTTTGTATTGCAAGATTTCGAATTTTTTTTTGACAATTACTCCTCTTAGAGAACTTTTTTGTTTTTGGGGTCATTGAGCGTCTGCTTATTTGTTGCGGCCGCTGGATAAAAATTAAAATCTTTTTTAATGCTGATGGTTGTGTTATTCGACTATTTTTCTGAAATTTCATTTTTTCCCAATAATAAAACTCAGATCCTGTTATTTTCATCTCAATTTCTGTCCATCCACAATCTTGCAATACTTCGTTTCCGTTGTATAGCCAGTGATGCGAATCTCCGTTTTACCTGTGCGTACATAAATGGTTTAAGTAGTGTGGGAGTAGAAAATTTGGTATCATGTTTAATTTGCAGTCGCAATTTGTATTCCAAAGTAAAACTTCAGTTTATAAAGCTAGTTTAATGAGCCTAAAATGGGCAACAGTTTTGAAAAAATTATGATTTTTTTAAATGGGTAATTTTTATACAAAAAATGTGTAAATTAAAATATGAAGTATGAGAAAGGAATATCGGTTACGAAAAAAGCTGATGTTGACTAGTTGATCTCAAATGAGGAAACAGTAGCAGTCAATTAACGCCTCACAAATGGGATGAGGCAAAAGAGAGCACCTGATTGCTGTTGGGCAAGTAACACAAAATGCAATGACCACGGTATCTGACCCTGATTTTCTCCGGACTCCCTCTTCAAAAACACAAATCGATGAATATTAGCCGTTATCTGTTACAGAGATTGAGCAATTTGATGTATTTTTTTTTCGGTTTTTTTCCGAATTGTTTATGCGTTTTGGTCCTGATATAGGTTGAAATGGGGCTGCGGTTATTGGAGAAAAGCGAAACTAAAAAAATCTACAAAAAATTGATTATGAATTTGTCTCTCTTGCGGTAAATTGAATTTTGAGTTTGAGTGGACAAAACATAATCTACATCTCGACTCGACCAAAAGGTTTTTCTAATGGTAGCATATTCACTTTTTATGAGTAATTTTTCATGTATCAACAATCTCGTTGAAAAATCATGCTTCGGGGTTTTGAAAATACGCAATAAATAGTTCCCAATCATCAAGAGGTGGTCTTATCAATTATTTCAGGTATTTCAAAAGACAAAATTAATAAATATTGAGAGCAATATTGCAATATGTGGCAACTTTGAGTATTGCATTTTGCATGCAGAGGTGGATCTAGGATTTTCTCGAGGGCGTGGATTTTCAAAAAATTTCGAAATTTTTGTCGACCTTGTTTTTTAGGTCGACCAAATTGATTTTCCGAGCTTTCCCAAAGCACTAAAAAGACCCTATTTTGGTCAAATTTTCAGCGCCGCTGGCAAAATTTTGAAAAACAGGCCAAAAAGGCGTTTTTAGGCACTTTTTAGAAAGTTTAGACAAAAAATCGCGTTTTTTTGGCGCGCGCCCCTCGAAGTTAGTATATATGGCCGCCCAAGGCGCCTTAAGAAAATTTTTAGGGTTCATCACCAAATATGGATATCTCAAAATTGTACAAAAGAGAACCCTTTGGGTCGGCAGGCGGTCGAATCCCTGAGAAGAAGGAATCGTCTCCCCCCCCCCCCCCCCAAATCCGCCCCTGATTGCATGTATTAAGCTTGCGAAGTACATTGCATGAAATGTTCATATCATTACTTTCAGTCACTAAACTTGTACATGAGATTTTTACATGCTACTAAGATAGCTTTATAAATGCATTGGATCTACTAAATAATCTCTCCCCCTCATTTTTTTAAGAAAGGGGGTGGGAGATTGTTAAGTAGATAAAAACAGTCGAGTTTTTGACCTATCAGAATGCAGTTAAGTTGGAATTCGCAATAGAAAGCTCTGTGCTAATTTCCTGTATTTATTGATAGGGGGAAGCTGTTAAGTAGATACCATAGAAGAAGATTGTGAAGTATATCCAATGCATTTTTGTGCTAGCTGACATGTTTCACAAGAATTCAAAATTTGCGGTTCTTTTGAACAATTAGTTTGGCTTCTAAATAAATTAACACCCAATACTGTTCTAAGAACATCGAGGAGCGACCCAGCTATTTAATTTGAATCTGCCACCTTTTGTATTATATCACGAAATATTGAAATGGCTTAAAAAAAGAAAACAATGTTTGTCTTCGATGCTTGAGTTTACAATAATATCGATCTTGTAGCTAGCTTCACTTAGTCCCGTCACAAGCAGTAGCGGATTTAGGGAAATCGAAGGACGCCCCACCCCCGTCACAGGGATTCAATCCCTTGATTAAAGACATCCATTTTTGGCTGACCGACCCTGAAATTTTTCTAAAGTCGCCTTAGGTGCGAAAATATATTAGCTTTGAGAGGGGAGCGCGCGCGGAAAACGCCCAAAAACATTTGAAAGTTCAAAGAACTGTGGTCAGAAAATGTATGCTACCTGCGCAGCGACCGGCCATTTTTTTTACTTGGCAACGATGATAGCTGCAGTTAGAGCTTCTGCACCCCATGCAAAGTACCCTGTTCATTATTCCTTGTTTTTATCAAATTTAGTTCAAAATTGTGAATTTAAACTTCAAGTCAGAGGTCGCGAATTTCTGTTACTCAAAACCAGAGGAATGATATCTTCAACGCCATTTGGTGCAATTAAAAGTCTCAAGCCATTATGGATTTACCGGGATGTTTCTTGAAATTTCCTCACTGTGAGTTTAACTGGTGCAAGTTGGCAAATATTACCTGAATGACTTAGAGACGAAATCACTTGAAGACGAAAAACTGCTGGTTTTATTCTTCAAATAAATAATCAGTGATATTTGATACGAGAATCATCGAATAGTCTTGCGAAGAGGTGTGCGGATAATTTCTGATCATCTGTGTTCAGAAAGTATCCGCAAGCCCCTTTGGCTTCAGTTTTCCTTAAGGCTACAGCATCCAAATGCTTAAATCATTTGTTCGGTTTTGATAATTTCGACTTTTTGAAAGCTAGTTGATAATCGCTTTTGAATCAAGTGGATATATCGAACCGATCCAAGCTTGGAAAATACAAAATAGCAGGCAGCAAAGACTCTTTTTCGACAAATTGGAGCCTTTCAAAATGAATATTTCTTCAACTAGTACCTTTTTATAGGCTCATCACTTTCTTGGACCCGTTCTTAAAGGATTTTACTTTCAATATGACGCCATATATGCTTGCAACAAATGAAAAATTTACCATCGAAAGGAAACGTAGACTCACCATTTCACTTTTTGTGGAAACTCACTTTGAATTCAGTTGATCTCTCGGTAGATAGAGAATCTTTTCTTGTCTTGGAACAGAAATGAAACCAGCACCCACTCTTGGAGTCATTCGACTGGACTACGACTACCCTCCAGCATGTGGAGACATCGACTGTCCGGATACCTACGGGTACGATGTCTATTACAAAGTAGTCCCCGGACTCACTTTCGAAATGGCCCAGTCTGGTAAACTGACTCCCGAAGTCAAACAAAGATTCATCGAATCTGTCACTTGGCTTATCGAGGAGAAAAAAGTGAGTGTCATAACCGGAGATTGTGGATTCATGGTGTACTTCCAAGAACTGGCACTGAGCATTGACAAGGAGAAGCCAGTCTGCATGGTAATGAGCTCACTGCTCCAGCTTAAATCCATCCAAGCTACCCTTTCACCTGACGACGAGATCATTGTCATGACTGCAAATGGAGTTGCTCTTGGTGGGATGACTCAAGCTTTCGAGAAGGCCTGCGGGTTCACTTTTGTCGACCCGCGAGTCAAGATCCTCGGATGCGAGAACATCCCAGGATTCGAAGCAGTCGCTTTGGGTCAGAAGGTCGATGTCGCCAAGGTGCAACCAGGAATGGTCGCACTTGTGAACGAAACTCTGAAGAAAAACCCGAAGGTCAAGGCCATTCTTCTGGAGTGTACCGAGTTGCCGCCATACGCTAACGCAATCCGAGAGTGCTCCAATCTCCCAGTTTGGGATGTGATCTCGGCGTGTAACTATGTCATCAGTGCGTACCTGAATGAACCAAGATACGGAAAGCAGGGTTGGCAGGCTGATTGGGATCAAGTCCAGGACGAATATGTCTTCGGACAAAATGTCAAGGCTTCCAACAAAGTGTACCTCGTAAACAAACCAGCAAAGCAGTAATCTTGATAAGAAACAGAATTGACCTATGAACTCATCGCTTTGACAGATTTTTAACCGAAACTGTTATAAAGTTTTGTTCTCATATGAACTGTAAAACGTTTATTTAACTTGGTGTGGGAAAAGACTGAGGCTTGTGCACTTCTTTATCAGACATAATAATCTTTTCTGAAAAACATTCTTTACTTTACTTGGAACAACATAGCAAGAATATCCAGATTCGCTTCAATCAACAGAATGCTCCAACCACAGTTATCATTGCTAAATAATTGGAATACTTGGAATATAATTGGAAAATGATTTGGAAAAAAATTTTCGGAAAGAAATGAGAAATCTACAAAATATATATTTTCGTTAAAACAAATCAATTAACCGTTCAAATGTTACTAAGTGAAAAATTGTTCCTCGTTGAAATCAAAAGTCAGCTCCTTTCACTAATCTTGAAAGGACAAATGTTTAGACAGAACTTCATTCGGAATTTTTTATAAAAAATTACCATTGTTTTTCAAAAAGAGATCATAAATCCGCTCGTAATAATGTCCGATTCAAACATCCATGAACCTTTCAAATGGTTTTAATTGAAAAATTGTTCACACACGAAATCAGGAGTCCAATCTTTCCGCTAAAAATGAGTACGAATAGCAAAAACTGCAATACTAAGAGAACCCGTTTTGATGGTTTTTGAAACCCGATTACTGACTAATAGGAACTCAATATCATACCACTCTTGAACCCTACGAATTTTTCTTGAGGTACCTAAAATCGGGGGAAAAAAACTTACGCCTGAAATCTTTCCAGCAAATTTCAGTTACGTGGTCGCAACAATAGCAAACAGTTTCAGTTCGTTTATCAATGTTATATAGCTAAACTAATCGGTCGGTCAAATCAAGGAACTATAAAATCAAGGCGGCAGTTTGAAAATTGGACATAGATGACTTTTATAGACGAAACAATTTCTGATGAAATAAGCAAACTGAATTTCCAATCATAATAACAAATCAGTTTTTTATTCAGTTTTGTCGGTGAAACTGGAGCTCTTTGTCTTTCGGTTTAGTGTTCCTTTCTTGTCTTTGATTTAGTTCCGCTCTGAAATGATTTCCAAATCTAGATGCTAGTAATAGGTCCGCTGTCGGTCCACATATATTTTCCCTGCGGTGGGTTATAAATCTCTCAATTGTCATGACGAAGCTGCCGGTGTCCATCAGTTTCGATGTGCACTGACTGCGCGTGTTGTAAGGCACGAGCAGTAGCGTGCCGAGAGGAAGGGCGCTGGGTGCGACCGCTCCCCCCACCCCCCTCAACTCTGGTTGCTAAATTTTTCCGAAGGGTCCCCCTTTGGTATAATTTTACGAGATCCATTTTGGTTGAATATCATCGAACATTTTCTAAAGATGCCTTCGGCTCCAATAGAACTAATTTTGAGGGGGGAAAACGCGCGCCAAAAAACGCAATTTTTTGGTCAAATTTTTAATAAAAGTGCTCAAACATCATTTTTAGCCTGTTTTTTTTTCAAACATTTTGACAAAACGGTCTGTATAGTATTTTTGGAGAGATTGGAAAATCAAGTTGATCAACCTAAAAAAAAAGATCCACAAAATTTCAATTTTTTTTTCCGAAATCCTAAACTTTTAGCGGGCAGTTCTGACATCATCGGATGGTTTCTGTCTGCTTCTTGTTTTGTGCAAACTTGATAAGTTTTTCATTTGATCAAAGTGCTGAGGTCCCAGGACCTACGAATTTTTTCAGTTCTTCCCGAGTCAACATAGATTTCTTGAATCAAGTTCTTGACTTTTTTTCAAAAGTTGCATTTATAGAACTACCCAAAATTTTGGTACGCTTAACTGAAAATTCCTTGAAAAATTAATCTTTGTGATATTTTCTATAAAAACACTGATTAGTTGTTTGTCGTTCTTTCTCATATTTCCAATCTCAAAATTGTTCTTTTTATTTTCTGAGTAGTTTGTTTTTGATTTTTTTAAACTTTTTTGTTTTCTCAAGTAGTTTGTTTCGAACCCATAGGTCAGTTTTTTTGGATAGAGGTACAGGTCAGAGGGGCTAAACCATATGTTCAGCTGTCTGGTTATTTTTAACGCTTTCAATAAAAACTAGTTGCGTGCGTTGTTCCGAGCCTTTGTAAAGAAACAGGGGTCAAAGAGCTGGCCAAGGAACTGCTATAAATTTAAGCAAAAGTTTCCGAAAAAAATGTCAAGAAATGTTTTGTATGAAAAACACTGAATGGTTGTTTGGTTTAGTTTCTCATGCTTCCAATCTTTGAATTGTTCTCTTCAGTCTCTGAGTTGTTTTAATTCTGCCTTATACTATCTCTCTTTAGTTTTTCGGACACTTTTTTAGAACTCATGTGGCAGTTTTAATGGCTATGTAATCAGGTCAGAGGGCTAAGCCATAGGATCAGCCGTCTGGTCTTTTTTGTGTTTCTTTTAATTTTTTAAAACATGCCTATATTCTGCGGTATTTTGGGCCCATTCAGAGAAATACAGAGCTAAGAGCTGGCCAAGGAACACTTTAAATTTTTCGGAAAATTTTGAGGAAAAAAAACAATCTTTGTGGTATTTTCTATGAAAAACACTGTATGGTTGTTTGGTTTAGTTTCTCATGTTCCCTTTCCTCATTTTGTTTTCTTCAGTTTCTGAATTGTTTTGATTTTGCTTTTTACTATCTCATTTTAGTTTTCTTGAGTAATTTTTAGAACACACGTGGCAGTTTTTATGGCTATAAGAACAAGTCAGCGGGCTGAGCCATACGATCAGCTGTCTGGTCCTTTTTTTTGTTTACAAACACGCCAATGTGTCTGGAATTTTGCGCTTTTTTTATACAACACAGAGCTGAGAGCTGGCCTATGAACACTTGTAATTCTTAGAAAATTTTAGTTGATCAGCAATTACCTGTTCTGCTGCTGAAACTAATAGTTTTTTGAAATTATTGAATTTAAAAAAAACTGTAAAAATGTATCGGTTTTTCGTGCATCTAGGTAATCACAAGTTTTTTTTGAAGTTCAGAGCTTAGATCTAATCAAAAGACGCTTGTAGATTCATAACCTTTCTCTTTTTAAACTTTTTTTTTCGAGAAAACTCAAAAATAAATAAATTCAGGCGTTTTTTTTTCTTAATAATGAAAACTTTTGTGAGAGCAGCTACGCATTTTTGATTTTAGTGGGAAAGTTGAAAAAGTTGAACTTGATTTTTTTAGACAATCTTTAAATAATTTTGAAACGTAAGCATTGATTCTGTCGAAATTCGTTTTTTAAAATCAGGAAACCGGAAAAAGTTGTTCTACTTAGAAAAGCAATTAAAGACTTGTTGTTTTTTTGAAGACTCAAAATGATGTTTTTCGGATGGTATGTTTTTTTCTTAAAATTGTGAGCAAAACATAAAAAAAAACGTTTTCCCAGCATATTTCAGGCTTGATACTAACATTTTTTGGCCAAATGACCAGATAAAAAAACTTAAGAAAAAAACAAAAATTTTAATTTTTTTTTCAGATTCCAAACAGTTAACAAGCGCAGGCAAGAAGACAGACTTTCGAAAAAAAGCAACACAATTTTGATTTGTGAGTTCAGCGATATGTTTCTACTTGGTAAAGGTGTGGTCAAAAAACGACCTTTCGGACGTTTTTCAAAAAAAAATTAATTGATAAGAAACCGTTAACAGTCTCCTTTAATTTTTTGTTTACTGTAGCTGAGTATTTATTTTGGCGAGTGAACCAAAAAACAAGGTCGAAAATTAATTTGCACCTTTTTGACTTGGATTCATTTGAACTAAAAGTTTTCCTTTTCGATGTTTGGAGCACTTTTCTAATTTTCAGTTCGATTTTTCAGCAGATTATGAAATTGAGGATCATCGCTAGAGAAGAAAAAAATTGCAAAAAGGGTTAGTTAGGAGGTATAATTTTTTTGTTCTGGGCCAAAAGACCTAGTGCCCATTTCTGACCTGATCAGTTTTTTTTGAGCAAAATTTCTCTTTTTCTACAGAATCATACTCTAAAAGTTTTATATCTTTGGATGCAAAGTTTCAGAAGGTTATTTTTTTTAAAACACAACATTTTTCTTAGACGCCAAAAAGTCCCTGGCACTTTTTTAGTTTTCAAATGTTGACTTTTGAGCAAAAACTTTCTGGGCAAAAAGAGCATTATCTTAGCAAACTGTAGCTGAGTATTTATTTTGGCGAGTGAACCAAAAAACAAGGTCGAAAGTTAATTTGCACCTTTTTGACTTGGATTCATTTGAACTAAAAGTTTTCCTGTTCGATGTTTGGAGCACTTTTGTAATTTTCAGCTCAATTTTTCAGCAGAGTATGAAATTGAGGATCATCGCTAGAGAAGAAAAAAATTGCAAAAAGGGTTAGTTAGGAGATATATATTTTTTTGTTCTGGGCCAAAAGACCTAGTGCACATTTCTGACCTGATCAGTTTTTTTGAGCAAAATTTCTCTTTTTCTACAGAATCATACTCTAAAAAATTTATATCTTTGGATGCAAAGTTTCAGAAGGTTATTTTTTTTAAAACACAACATTTTTCTTAGACGCCAAAAAGTCCCTGGCACTTTTTTGGTTTTCAAATGTTGACTTCTGAGCAAAAACTCTCTGTGCAAAAAGAGCATTATCTTAGCAAACTAAACGCATATACAATTTCCATTATTCAGTTTCAGGTTAAAAAAAGTAAAGGTTTTTTTCTAGTATGTTAAGTTTTTTTAATTAAATGACCAGCAACGTACCTCTAGCCGCCCTATACTTGACAGAGTCTCAAAATTTTAATTTCAGTCAAACAAGTTTAGTATCCCTGGAATATTGAAACAAATTTTTTGTCAAAAAGCTAAACAGAACCTTGAAGCTGAAAAATGGATTTTTCGAGCTTTTTGAAATTAAAAAAAAAACCTTTTTTTCAAAAAATCATTCTTTTTTGTTATTTTTCCATGCCAAATTGTTCCATTACTAGCACAATCAAAGAACAAAAGACTTGACGAGCTTTAATTGGCTGCAAACATGGCACAATTTGCTCTATTGCGTTTTCTAAAAACTGCAACAAAGTCGAGTAAGATAATGTTTGAGGTTTGCTTTGTTTCTAACATCAATTTTTCGAGAGAAAATATTGTACAACAGTTCTGATCGCGTTCCAAAATTTTCGTCATAATCGCACAGCTTGTATTGCGGTATTGAGTACTACCTTTTTTGTCACTTGATTTTGATTCCACGTCCACGTAGCAGCTTGATTCAATCTTTTTCACGATTCACGAAGCGTTTTTTTCACGATTCACGGATAACCTTCAAGGAGAGCAAAACAACGTGAAGTTCCATATGTACATATATATATATAGAGAGAGCGAGAGAGTAGTAGCAGGTTAGACTTGCATTTTCGAGTTTTACGTTCCACTACATTTTGACAGTGCTTAAACAGATTTTTAAAATTAAAATTCAAGTATAGGGTTAACTGAGAGGGTTTGTAAAAGGCCCGAGCCGTATACTTTGTGACAATTACCCCATTTCATTTAACGGCTCTTTTTCTTGGTTCATATCCACTTCACCTTACATTTGATTTTCAGTTTTGAAAAACGTATTTTATTTTGTCATTTTGTAATGAAATGTTGCTTGATGAAAAGCTTATGTGAACAGATTTGCTCTTCATACCTTACATCGTTAAATCACGCATTCAGCCATTCACGTAAGACAACTGAGAAAATAGAAAATTAGAAATGTTGGGGGAGTGAATAAGAGTCTTTTTCTTTAATGAATGAAATGTTGCATGGCGAACAAACCAACTATTTTGAACACATTTCACACTTGAACACATAGTAACATCACGCATTTAGCCGTTATAGCACGTAAAACAATTATGATGAAAACAGAAAAACTCAAATGTGGGGAAAACAGTCATTTTTGGCGTAACGAGAGATTTTATAAAGTAAAGTATGAATACCGGATGTTTGTTTACTTTTGCCACAGCCTGGACAGTCCGCATGTCATTTTTTGTATCGATGGGCAATGTGAACAGAAAAATCACTTATAAAAGAAACAGCAAAAACGGACCGTTTTTGAAAATTGATGGGCTCTTTTTCCGTTCCCTCCCGCGGCTGTTTTCCAGTCCCCCCCTTTCAAAATACCGAGTTTTATGTTTGTTTTACGTGTTATTATGGCTAAATGCTTGATTTTAGGCTCTTTTCCAGTTTCCCCCCTTTCAAAATACCGAGTTTTTTGTTTGTTTTACGTGTTATTACGGCTAAATGCGTATGTTACGCTGTAAAGTATCAAGAACAAATCTGTTCACCACGCCAACTTTCATTGCATTATGACAACGTTAAATAGACTTTTCAAAATTGAATTTGAAAGGGGGGGAACTGGAAAAGAGCCCCTCCCGCACCTGCAAAATTTTACAAGTAAACATTCTGTTCACATTGTTCGATTGTTATGAAAATTGACATACAGACTAATAAGGCCACGACAAACATATTTGGTCTTCATAATCAACCTCGTAAAACCACTCGCTACACTAAAAAAATTGAAGCTCGTTTGAGGTGGGGGAGAAAAGGAAAAAGAGCCAATTGAAGTTCAAATGTTGATGATGTGTGAAAAAGAGCGGACGGTGGGTCGTCATTTTTTTAACCTGTTTTGTAGTCCATATCTGCACGTGCAAAACCATTTCTTTAATTTTTTAAATAAACTATGGCGACAGAAACCAGCAAGCACTCGTTTTACAGGGACAGGGAAGATGAAGACATGTATGGGATAACAGAAGAGACTTCTCGCAGAAATGAGGAGCAGACTATGGATAATTCAGAGCAGGGTCGCAGCTACTCGTTGCACTCCAGACAACCTCGGTCTATTCTCAAACTGGATTCTTCTGACGATGGTTTGTGGTTGTTGTTTGTCAGCGACATCCGATGGTCAAAAAAAACTTAAGATGGATGTCTTTTGATTGAATTTGAATTTGAATTCAGATACAGTTTAGAGAACATTAATGAACTAACAAACTGCATCAGGGTTACTGTACGGGCAGTACAGCCCAACTGGCAGTAACCCGAGGGAAACCTAGGTAAATAAGTGAAGGCAAAAACAGAGTTATTAGAGTTGCTTGCACCCTTGGATACCACATATAATCATCCTATTAGCATGTCAACAAGCAATCGATTGTCATCCAGGTATATAATTTTAAGTTTGACGAAAAAATCTCTCTTTTGCTTGTCAGAATATTCGTTAAGGTTGAGGGGTAACAAATCGTTTGACAACAAATAGTTGAAACATTTCAGAGTTTTGTAAAGACACCGAATTTTGAGCTAATTTTGTTTTTCTTAAAGGTAGTGACAAACATCTTAAACTACCCCTGCGAGTGAGTCTACCCATCTTTCTTGATTGAAGATTTAAAAAGTTTAAGGGGGACACTTCTCAGAACTGAAACATTGCCTCAGAACATAATTGGCTGATGAACATTTCATACACATTTTGCAGCTGATATTTTGAAAAATACTCGGACACATGATCATATTGACGAAGGAAAAAAATGCTTTTTATAAATTTTTTCTGTATCATGAAAAATTTGTCAGATTTGTTTTCGAAGTACATCCGTACGCTATCAAGCCATAGGAAATTATCGGAATCACGAACGCCATGTAAAACTTAACTAATGACTGTTTAGAGAAGCATGATTTTCCTCGTTACAAATGAAATGTTGCATGGCGAACAAACCAACTAACTTGAACACATTTCACACTTGAACACATAATAACATCACGTATTTAGTCGTTATAGCCTGTAAAACAATCAAGATGAAAACAGAAAATTTCAAATGTGGGGAAACAGTCATTTTTGGCGTAGCGAGAGATTTTATAAGGTTAAGTATGAATACCGGCTATTTGTCTTACTTTTGCCACAGCCTGGACAGTCCGCATGTCATTTTTTGCTTTCAGAATATTCGTTAAGATTGGGGGTACCAAATCGTTTGACAACAAAAAGTTGAAACATTTCAGAGTTTTGTAAGACACCGATTTTTGAGCTAATTTTGTTTTCATTAAAGGTAGTGACAAACATCCTAAACTACCCCTGCGCGTGAGCCTACCCATCTTTCTTGATTGAAGACTTAAAAGGTTTAAGGAGAACACTTCTAAGAACTGAAAGATTGCCTCAGAACATAATTGGCTGATGAACATTTCATACACATTTTGCAGCTGATATTTTGAAAAATACTCGGACTCATGATCATACTTAGGAAAGAAAAAATTGGTTCTTATAATTTGCTGCTGTATCACAAAAATTTTGTCAAGATTTATTTTCGAAGTACATCCGTACGCTATCAAGCCATAGGAAATTATCGGAATCACGAACGCCATGTAAAACTTAACTAATGACTGTTTAGAGAAGCATGATTTTCCTCGGTACAAAACACCCTTGAATTTTGACACCTTTTTGCAAGTTATTTTAGTTTGATTGTTGAAACTCAGTTTTTTTTCAACTTCGAGAACCAAATATTTAAAACTATCAATATTTTCCATAGTTTGGCCAGCAATTGAAATTTTGGAATCCGACAGGTCTTTTCTAAAAGCCATTAGTTTATTCTTGTCTGTTTTCATCGATAGCTTGTTAACATTGCACCAGTCATTTATGCTCTGGACATCTTTGCTGAATTCTTTCATAAACGTTGGTGTTTTTCCAGAACCTACAATGGCAGTGTCATCAGCAAAAAAACTTTCTGTTACTTCATTAATAATTGAATTATCATTGATATATATCAAAAACAATAAAGAACCCAAAACTGAGCCCTGGGGCACACGACAAGTTGTTTATTCTAAAGACAAAATTATGGTACCGTCAGTCGCATATTGTACCTGTTAGTTAAATATTTCTCTAACAAATATAAAAATTTTCCACGGAAGCCATTTTTTTCTATTTTAAAGATTAAAATATCATGGTCAACAGTGTCAAATGCTTTTTTAAAATCCAGAAAGAGGGCCATTCCATAATCTTTCTGCTCCAAAACTGTGCGTATATATTCAGTTATCCGTGTAATTGCATGTACACATGAGTGTTTTGGTCTGAACCCAAATTGTCCAGGACAAAGTGTTTTGATTTTCTGTAAAATTTTTACATTCGTCGGTAAATAAGTTTTTCAAAAACTTTGCTAAATGTTGAAAAAAGGCTAATTGGCCGGCAATCATTAAAATCAATGTCACTTCCACTTTTGAATAAAGCAATTATCGTGGCAATTTTGCAAATATCAGGAAAAGTCTCTTTGATGAATTTTTCATTAAAGCAAACAACCATGAGCTTCATAATGACTGGTGCACAAAGTATAACCATCAATTTACTCGACCCATCATGACCCGTCGAATGTATGTTTTTAAATTCCTAATAACTTTTGCTATTTCGTCAATGTCAGTGGGAAAGAAACAAAAGTCTTGCAATTGCGAGAGATTCTATCAAGATATCTGAATTTTTTTTTGAAAGTTGAGGTCCAACAAAAAGTTATTCAAATGATTCACCTCTATCTTATTTGAACTAGTTTTCTTTTTTCCACAAAACTTATAAAAAACTTGAAACATTTTTTTGAATCATTAGAGTTACCCAACTCATTGTCATAAAATTTTCGCTTTTCTATCGCAATTTGTTTTTTGGTTTCATTCCTCAATTGTTTGAACTTTCTTTTTGATTCATCAATGGGAAAAGTAATCATTCTGTTATGCGCAGTATCTCTTTTTTCACAGCTTTTTAACATTTTTAATTATCCACGTTTTTTTCGAATGTTTTTTGATATCGACTAATTTAGAAGGGGAAAACCTATCGAAAACATCGATCATTGAACGAAATAAAATTTGAACTTTAAATTTACGAGTTATCTACGCTCACTTTTTTGAATTCTTTATGTAGGAGAAATAGTAGTTTAAGTAGGTCGTCGTCTCGATTCAGTATTTTAACATTTGTGGTACAACAAACCGTTTTATCAGCCTTAGCGATAGTAAATGGCAATTCACCAAACAATGCATAGTGGTCACTAATTGTTGATTTAATAACTGTCACTGGAAAAAAATCTTCTGATATTCAATGATCAATGCAGGTTGCACTATTTTTAGTGACTCTGGTTGGTTCACTCAAGAAAATGTCCAAATTAAAAGATTTCAGAAGCAATTTATAATTTAAAATTTCTGGTTTCATATCATTCGAAAATATGTCAATATTGAAATCTCAGGAAGTTATATCAATTATAGGTGTTCCTTTTAAAAATCGAAGTTCATTCAACAGAGTATCCAGACTTTCCAAAAATTTAAGACACGTGCGATCAGGGGGTCTGTAGACAACGCAAAATATTTTAAAAAATCAGATTTCCTAGTTATATCGATTCAATGTGCAGATTCATCATTGATTATTTTAATTCAAGCTGCTATGAAAACGTTTTCGAAACATATCTGTGGTGTAGAGACCTTCCTCTAAAAATTTTCCAAATCCCAAAATCCGAGAGAACTGTGGAAAGCGGAGGAGTGGGTGGGTGTTGAAACGTCTTTTCAGGAGACTTTTCACCCTTACTTACGTTCTGATATTGAGATTTTAAAAATTTCAATTTTGGAGAAAAGTTTTTCTACCTAAAATTAAAAGCAAGGACAAATCGATGTGCTAACTGAAGCTCTTCAAAAATAGAAATAACGAATAAAATTACATTCAAGTGACTTACTTAGAATTTGCAAACTGGTTTAAAAAAATTTCTTTAACAATTTGCTCGGAAGATCATCAATTTGGCGCTATGCCTGTCAAGTGATGCCTCTACAGATCATTCTTCTCATTTTTTCATTCGTAACTAGTTAGGAAGTTAAATTGTAAAAGCAAAAAAGTTTATTAAATACCCAGTCTATGGTTTTGGAGCCAACTACACATGCTTTTCAAATTCACAACTATAAACCAAAGCAAATCACTAAAGTATCAATGTCCGATATATATAGATCCCAAAAGTTATGCTAAAATTCGTTCAAACCTTTTTGCTTCCACTATGTTTAAATAATTTAATTTTAAGACTGTGTAATGATGAGAATAAACATGTTTAGATGACGTGTCATTGGATGGCGAAGATGACAAAAGAGACGGTGAGAAGGAAGAAAATACTGTGGATTCTGGGAGGAGTCTCTCGACTGATCTTGGCGACGTGGAGGAGTACATTGAGCTGAACCACTTCAACAAAGCAAACTACCAGAAAGTTTTCGATGGAACTGGCGCCAAGGTAACATATGCCATAAACTTAATCTCAACACGCTAGAACATCAACAAAACCGTTTTTTTTTGTAAATGCTGTACTTTTTCAATTTGTAGTACTTATGGCGTCTCTCGCGACGAGATTGAATTTTGACCAAATACTAGAAGTCTAAGTTTGTAATTTACGTTTTTTTTCCGAAAATAGCCGAAGTTAAATTTTGTATATGCTAGAAAAGGCAGCAATAAATAGCAAACCTCGACTCAGGCTGGGAACATATTTTTTTTGTTAGAAATAGCATAGACGGCTAAACACTTTCCCCAAAAACTTCTCAATTCGTGGAACAAGAATCGAATGGTATTTTTGTTTAGTATAGATCTACGAGTCAGCGTGTAAGCACCTGGGCCTCACCCCCGACCACCATGCGATGAGTAATTTGGCCAACAGCAGCATCCTCATCCCCAACAGAAGCATGAACGAGAGGGGGGTGGGCGCACTTATGGAGGCACTCATCAACAACACCAAGGTCAGTCGCCTGCCTGATCACCACCTGGAATACTCGGGTAAAAACAAAAAAGACGAAAGGTTGAAAACATATATAGTAACATTTGCAGATTTTGAAACTTCCTGATTATTGTTTTCATGCTTATTTTCATCCTGTATGTCCGGATTATTAAATTTTCTTCACCTCAGTAAATGGTAATTTCAGAAAACTTTATGGTGAACTCCCTTCATTCCCAGTGCCAAATTTTTTGAGAGGGTTCTATTTGACAAAAGTTTTTTCAATTTTTGACAGACCAATTGACAGACCAAAATATGCAACTTTTGCTCAGTCTTAGAAAATTTTAAAAAACGCTCTTTTAATCTAGAAATTTGCATGCGGTGCAAAAATGCATGCGGAGTAGAGTCATTCCAGGGCTTTGAAGGGCTCGAAAAACCAAACTGGTTGATCATATATAACCACCGCAACCACCAATGCTACTGATCACGAGGCTACTTTTTCACTAACAATTTCTAACGACATTTCTATAAAGACTTTCCTTTAAATAATTTCAAAAAAATCAAAGAGGGGACTGGAAAAGAACCCTAATTGTTTTGTAGTTGGCTTTATGGAACTCGTTTACAATATGGTCTCATAACAAACCTGAAGAAATATCCATGGTATAATTTAAAAGTCTGTCAAATAACAAGAGAAAATATTTAGAAAATTGGGCTCCTTTTCAGTTTCCCACCCCCCTCGTAAAGCTACAAAATAAAACTGTTCAAAAATTGTTCACACGGCATTTTGCATAATATAAATGCTGTACAAATTTGTTCACTTGTTCACGCTGACATGTTTTAAGGCAGTTTATAATATGAAAAATTAATTTTAAATAGACTTTCATATATTGAATTTCAAAAAATGAAAGGGGGGAACTGGAAAAAAGCCAAAAATTGTTATTTGGAGCGATTATCAATCAAAAAAATTGTCCAAGAAAGTTTTTAAAGGCATCTTTAGTTTTTTCCAGACTGTTTCCTTCATAAAAAGCGTCTTTGTAGAAGTATACTCATTGGTTGTGTAACGACATACATTGTTTGCAAGGAAACGTAAGAAAAACAACTTGAATTCTTTTCGGTCACCAGCGCCAAAGGGTGAACGCATAGTTCACGACCTCTACCATGTTGACCTTGTAAGCATGCGATAAAACTAATACATTATACGTAAAAATAGTAAGTTACTTAACACCCTCCACTACACTCCTCTTTCATTAATTCAAATGTTCGGTAATCAATTCACTGCCTCAAAAACCTTTAAGTACGTTAGTGATTTGTCGAAGATTTCCACTGATAGTATCTTATCACGTTTCCTCCTTTCAGGGCGAGTAAAGTTTTAATTAAAGTTTCAGTTCATAAGCTCTCCAAATCTTCAAAATCTGACGGTTGTATTCTTTTGTCATACTTATCGCCAACAGCTCTTCCGCGATATCCAAATCGTCCGTCACCATCAGTCCGCTTGAATCCCCACTCACGTTAGCTATATCCACCACTCCTTGTATGATCGCGGTCTATCCTTGTTGGTCGTAATTCAATCTCTCTTTGATCGGCGAATTGCTCTCTGGAACCACTGTGGAGTCCGTTTCCTTCGACATCTGCTCACCAAAAAAGGTGGCAATGGTGGAACTACCGTAGGATGACCAGTCAACGGCGTAGCTGGCGCAGTTACCAGTGGCGTCGGGGTTGATTTAGGTGTCCCTCCGGTCACATTGTCAGCTGTCCCTGACGGGATTTGAAATTTGACCCACCTGGCACTTTCTGTTTGGCTTCCAGCGATCACTCTGTTGAACAATTACTGCCCCGCCTTGTCGCTGGCTTCACGGGTCCGCTGAATTTCGGCCTGAGCCTCGTCGATCATTCTACTCAACCTAGGGTTCTTTCGACTGTTGCGAATACGGGCCTCTAGGCCCTGATATAGTGATTGCAGGCGGATTCCATCGATCATGTCCCCCTGCGAATCGGTTACTAGCACTAATACCTTAGAAAATTTGTTGATTTTCCGCAACTTGTCAATAATATCAACAGAGTGTCTCGAGACCCTTTTATCTAAACCACTGAGATCATCCCGAACACAATCTCCTCACAAGTATGACCGACAGATTTCCCGGTCGAAATATGTGTCTTCCGCATTTCTTTTCTTAGGACTCGGAGTTTTTTTTCGAAGTCGCCATTTTTGTTTTCTGCGGAGCTCTCCGGCTCCCATTATGGTTCGCTCCTCGTGGACGGTTGGTCCTTTAAAGAATTGACATCCCAGGGCAGTCCTATTGTCCTCATCCTCTGAGCTGTCCATCGACCTGATCGCGTTTATGGTGGTAGCATGCTTTGTAACCACGCTTGTAAAAAATCGCTCCCCCCAGCAACTTTGGTGGCTTTCGCTCACGCAGTGGTCGCGTATTATGGGGTACACTCGGCTTTGGTGTTCATGCCAACGGACTACTAGTTATTCCAGGCTCCTTCAAAGGGGAACTGGAAGTCTCCAGTTAACTGGCTCTAGCGTTGAAGTTAGCTCCTCCAGTTTCTTGCGGGGAAAGGTTACACCATCATGCACCTCCACTCCTGCAGACTTATTAATGTTTCGGCAGTTTTTGTTTGGTTCCTCAGTATACGAGAGAGTAATTGGACTGTTCCCATGTCCATCCTTTTTACGCTATTTTCTTTGGAGCTAAAATAAAGTACTACTCCTCCGGTCTTAACTACGCTTTTGCCAACCAATGGGATCGGCTCCGTAGTGGTAGGTCTCGTCTTTTTCCTTATTGGGCTCTAGACTGACATTAACCCATCCAAAGAACTGTCAATAACAATTGAGTTATTTACTGATCCCGCCATTTTGGTTGTCTGTCCAGCTTCGTTGCCGTTATTTTTTTCGAGTCCCCTGGACGATCTTGTGATTACATTAACGTTGCTGGCTTCCTAGATTTATTGGGCTCTTCCACCTTCCGCCAATTCGTAGCTGTTAGCACGTTAACATTGGTACGTCGCAGTGACTGGAGCTTCCCCTGGTCCGGAAATTTTTCACCTAAACATATTGAAATATCACACTTATGAATCACCTTTCGAAAACTCAATGTATCCGTATGATTTTTTTCCCGAACAATTTAACCGATTTTAATCGATCTTGATTTCTCCGAAATTTATGATACCCTTTTTTGTGAGCGCTCAAAACCGGCACTTTATTCGGCGTGACTTTACTAGGTCCAGCACTGTTCTCTCTGTGGGCCACCAAAGGATGTTCGATTCGGTCATATGTCCCATTGTTGTCTCATTGTCTGATAATGTGTAATTCTGCATTACTTGAGCCGGGAACATCTTCTTGTTTTCATCTACGAAACATAACACATTTTTCCAAGACAATTTATCAGAGGACGCATATCTAGTTAACCGTATGCCAAACCGTATTCGGCTTCCGGACAAAATGTGCTTTAAGTGGCGAACATCCCATTGACTGATTTACAGTTGTTGGAATACAAAACATTATCTCGTTGAGTGCCGTTTTGAGAACCATTGGTTTTTGGAAAGAAGAAGCCATGAGGCGTTCACGTATTGTTCGATTTCATCACTCGACATGACCTGTTCCCCGATGGTTCCCACCGGTACAAATATCAACCGAACAAAATTTGTTGCGCAGAATTCACCGATGGATTTCGAGTTGAATCCCGAGCTTGGTCTGTCCTGATTACCCTCGGCATTGCGTGGAAAGCAATATAGTTCTCGGTCAATTTCTTATTAACCCCAGCCGTCGTTCTGGTTTTAATTTGAATTGAATTGATGGAAGGTTGGAAAATTTATGATGTGTGTTTAATTGTTATAATTTTTGTCTGGTTTTGCTCAAATTTATTATTGAAACATTCAGTTTGCGTTTCGTTTTTCTCAGAGACTTAATTGGTCGTCTATTATTTCGATCAAAAAATGTTGTCGCCTTAACGGCTGTCTACTTCTTTGCCGGTCACCATCTTGTAAGCTATCTCCTTTTTTGATTTTAGAAATTCAATTGTGATTGCTACTTTTTGATTAATCTAAAATAATTTTCAGAAAAAAAATCAAATAAATTTGCTATTTTGTATTATTTAAATTGCGTAGTACTACAAAAACGAACGCATACAAAAAAAAGCCCGTTATTTTTTGACATTTTTAAAATACTTTTTTTTAACAAAAAAAACGTTCTCATAGATAAAAAGGCAAAGGGAGATAATAGTTACCAAGGCCCAATAGGAGTAGGGCAAAAAAAAACAAGAATAGTTTTCATTCCTATTATCGCTGAGTACACTGAAAGAAGGGAAAAAATTCGTGTTTGTGCGTATTGTTATCGCAGAGCAGGTATTACAAACTAACATTAAAATGAGTTCAAGAAGATATATTATATCAAAGCTCTTTTCGTTGTGAATTTCATCAGTTTTCGCATTCTCTAGGATAACTGATTTGAAATTTGTGCTTTTTGAGTCTAATATCAAAAGATTATATCAAGCGATTGGGTAGTAAGCGACAAAAAAAACTTTGTGTAAGTCGTAAAAATTTAGTTCTACTCCAGAAAAACAAATTCTTAAAGCTCAATTTAGCATTTCCTTGGCAAGAATTTTTTGAATCTGCAAGAGTTTTTTTTCCATTTTTTTCAATTGATTGTCGTTTTAGGACACAAATGTAGTAGATTATAATTATTTTACTAGTGCACCAAATTTTTTTGTTTTCTCGCATCACTCGACAAAGAAATGGGCCCAATTTGTCAAATTCAAAAAAAAAAATTGCGCAATCAAAAGTTTCTGGGAATATTGTCGGACAGTTTTGCCCCAGACAATTTTGCCCGAGACAATTTTATTAAAGATTTTAAAAATAGCTGTTAAAATACAAGATTTTTGGCTAAAAATAAAGTTGATTAGAAGCAATTTGTAAGCCTCTTGGAACTCACGTCTGCTGCAAGTAGCATTTTTGGTTTTTTAGGTTTCAGGACGTCCAAATCTAAGTTCAACTTATTAAAATTGCTGCCCGATTTTCCGCAAACTGGCCCTTCGGCTTGTTGGCTTAACAAGTTTTGAGTGTCGATGTATCGAACTTCAAATTATGTTTCTCAAGGTTGAGGAGCTAGATTTGTCCGGAAACTTTCTTGAGGACCAAAGCTGTCGCTTCATAGCCCAGATGCTCACCCACAGCGGCTTCATTTACAGAGTCAACATTGGAGAAAACTGCATCCGTGACTCATTCGGAGCATTCTATAAGGTTTGCTTCGAATCAATTATAATGAGTAGTTCCTTTATCTTATGTAAAACAAAATTTTACATTTCCAGAATGAAGTTATGAGACCTAGAGATTGATCTTATCACAACAAAACTTCAAAGTTCCTGGAAAAATGACAAATTTTCTGAAAAGATTGTGAAATTTAAAACAAACATCAATGCATCAAATTGGTAAATATTTCAATAAAATGCTGAAAAACTCTTAAGCTACTCGTAAACTTCTTTTACTTTGCAAATGAATCCTTGCTTCTGAACTCTTAGGTGTTAATGGAGACGGGGACAAGTTTGAAACAACTGTATGTGAACAAGAACAAGATCAGTGATGCAGCCATTGGGAAAGTGGCCCCTGCTCTCTCCTCCAACCACTGTCTGGCAGTGCTGGATCTGTCTGGCAACAGTTTGATGAGCAGCCAGTCGGCTGTGGATCTGTTCAAAGCACTCAAGAGTAACTTCACGCTGATTTCGCTGGATTTGAGGTCAGTAAGTTTGTTTTGATAGTAAAGTTGCCAAATTGTGACCCAAAGCGTCAGCACCGCATCACTATTTTAGCACAATTCATTGAAAAAATCAATTGGTTGTAACTATTGTTTTTAAATGCCTGCAGGGCCTTAAATAACTAACAAAACTCACCAATTTCCAGCTTAGTAGTTTTCCAGCTCTAGCAGGAGCGAATTTAGTGGGAAATCTCTGAAAATCAGAAGTTGGAACTATTTTTGAAGTTCAGCCCGAAATATGATTTGTCATTTTTAGCTCACTCTTTTTGTGTGTAAGGCGGGCTTCAAAAAAGGTTTGATTTCAAATTGAGAGGAGTTACCTAGTCCAACTGTATGTTTAGTCGCAATTTGATCACTGGGCCGAACATGGGTGTGTCGTTTGGTGTTCTGAACAAAAACAACTCCTCCCTCAAGTTCCTCTCTCTGCAGGGCCTTAAATAACTATCAAAACTCACCAGTTTCCAGCTTAGTAGTTTTCCAGCTCTAGCAGGAGCGAATTTATTGGGAAATGTCTGAAAATCAGAAGTTGGAACTATTTTTGAAATTCAGCCCGAAATATGATTTGTCATTTTTAGCTCACTCTTTTTGTGTGTAAGGCGGGCTTCAAAAAAGGTTTGATTTCAAATTGAGAGGAGTTACCTAGTCCAACTGTATGTTTTGTCGCAATTTGATCACTGGGCCGAACGTGGGTGTGTCGTTTGGTGTTCTGAACAAAAACAACTCCTCCCTCAAGTTCCTCTCTCTGGCAGGATGCAGACTCCACCCCTCCACTGTTGAAAGGATGCAGAATTCACTTATCAGAACAGACATCGAATGTCTAGACTTATCCGAAAACCATATCAAACAGGTGACATTATTGCTTGGCAGTCCTGAACATAGTTGCCAATTCATTTTAAGCTTTTGTGTCACGTGTCATAAATGTAGTCAAAAATTATGCAATCATAAGTAATTTCAATCAAGGCAGGGAAGGATATCTGGGCTTGTTGCAAGAATAATTGCAACTTCAAAATCTTTCAAAAACTTTATAACTTTAGTCAACCTTTTTTAGGTCGATCAAATTGGTTTTGGAGTTTGTCTGAACCATACTAAATTCCATTTCGGAGTATTTTTTGAATGATTTTGACAATTTGCAAAAATCACATTGCTACACACGCTTTTCCCCAAAAATAACGTATTTCTGCCCAACTTGCCTTAGATTGGCGCTCTTAGAAAGTCTTCAGAGTTGGTCGGCTGAAAATTGGTGTCGTTAAACAGTACCGAAGAGGATCCGTGTACCAACATAGTCTATTCCTGAAGAAGATATGAACATCCACCTCCCCTCGGCCATCCCTAAATTGGAATTTGTTGAAAATTATTTCAAATTTTTCTTGTGCACTTTTTTTATCGTAAGAAAGATTTTGAATTCGGGTGTACGGGTCAAAAGTTTCTGCTTTTTTGACATTTCAACTTGCGTTCAACTCCTAAGCCCTACTTTGCAAAGATTTGGTTTTGCAGGAATTAGTGAAGAAGTTCGCAGTAAATTTGACAAAAGAGAACTGTCACTTGAAGGCACTCTTCTTAGACCGCAACCACATAGACGACGAATCGTACCACCTATTCGTGCGAGTACTCGGAGACCGTAAAAGTAAACCATTTTGAAATCCTTTTTGGTTCTTATCATAATTAAATGGGCTCCTCGGCAAAGGGATTATGTTCATAAACAAGTAGTTTCAATCTTAGTGAATATATCATGTATGGAATAAACTGGGAGAGTTTTCTCAGAAATTGTCCAAAACAGTGCCAAACAGAAAGAACTACCATTTTTTAGATAACTTCATTTTGGACAATGAAGATCTAATTAACATAATATACAGCTGGGAAACTTTTTATAACATCTGAACAAGTTAATTTAAGCATTTTCTCCTTTTTACTTAGTTTCATATGGAAGCTCGTACTTTTTGAGTTTTGGTCGATATAGATCAAAATCGGTGTTAGGAAATTAAGAAAACAATGTAATTGTTCCCCTCAGAGAAGTCTGAAAACGGACCAGAAGCTCACATGATTATCTCTCAGGCTAATGTTTAATGGTTGTAAGTGCCGTTTTAACAATCATCAGTAGTATAATAGCCTGAAAAAAGCTTATTTCTATTATTAAGGTTATTATGATTAATTTTGTGTCGCAAAGATTTTCGAACAAAAACTCTCTTGACAATTTTTCTGAATCACTCGCATCTTCTAATATAAAAGTAAAAAACAGACAAATTGATCCTCCGTTTTTCTTAGCAAAGCACCTGTCTGTTCTGAGTCTGGTTGGCTACAGGAACATGTTGGGATCCATCGCCACTCGGGACACCCTGTTCATCCGAGAGAGCAGACACATGTTCAGAGAGGTGATCAAGTGTATGGACAGTCGTGGCCTGGACCCGGTGTCTCTATTCGTTAGGAGTAGCGAGAAGAACAACATCGCCACTTCGGACAAGGCGCCCAATGAATGTAGAGAACTTTTATTTCAGCAAATGTTTTCGGGATTTTGAACTGTTTTCATTCCAGACTTTTTTCTGTCTGTACGTACCATTTTTTTGGAGTCCTTTTTTCAACCGAGACATCATCAAATCAACGAGTGTTTGCTTTTGCGAATAACTCGTCTGCTCTAAAAAATGAGCTGCTTGTGCTTTTTTTTGTACGGTTCCTTTTGCTCAGTCTTAGAAAATTTTAAAAAACGCTCTTTTAATCTAGAAATTTGCATGCGGTGCAAAAATGCATGCGGAGTAGAGTCATTCCAGGGCTTTGAAGGGCTCGAAAAACCAAACTGGTTGATCATATATAACCACCGCAACCACCAATGCTACTGATCACGAGGCTACTTTTTCACTAACAATTTCTAACGACATTTCTATAAAGACTTTCCTTTAAATAATTTCAAAAAAATCAAAGAGGGGACTGGAAAAGAACCCTAATTGTTTTGTAGTTGGCTTTATGGAACTCGTTTACAATATGGTCTCATAACAAACCTGAAGAAATATCCATGGTATAATTTAAAAGTCTGTCAAATAACAAGAGAAAATATTTAGAAAATTGGGCTCCTTTTCAGTTTCCCACCCCCCTCGTAAAGCTACAAAATAAAACTGTTCAAAAATTGTTCACACGGCATTTTGCATAATATAAATGCTGTACAAATTTGTTCACTTGTTCACGCTGACATGTTTTAAGGCAGTTTATAATATGAAAAACTTATTTTAAATAGACTTTCATATATTGAATTTCAAAAAATGAAAGGGGGGAACTGGAAAAAGCCAAAAATTGTTATTTGGAGCGATTATCAATCAAAAAAATTGTCCAAGAAAGTTGTTAAAGGCATCTTTAGTTTTTTCCAGACTGTTTCCTTCATAAAAAGCGTCTTTGTAGAAGTATACTCATTGGTTGTGTAACGACATACATTGTTTGCAAGGAAACGTAAGAAAAACAACTTGAATTCTTTTCGGTCACCAGCGCTAAAGGGTGAACGCATAGTTCACGACCTCTACCATGTTGACCTTGTAAGCATGCGATAAAACTAATACATTATACGTAAAAATTTTAAGTTACTTAACACCCTCCACTACACTCCTCTTTCAAAAAAGGTGGCAATGGTGGAACTACCGTAGGATGACCGGTCAACGGCGTAGCTGGCGCAGTTACCAGTGGCGTCGGGGTTGATTTAGGTGTCCCTCTGGTCACATTGTCAGCTGTCCCTGACGGGATTTGAAATTTGACCCACCTGGCACTTTCTGTTGGGCTCTTCTCACTTCCAGCGATCACTCTGTTGAACAATTACTGCCCCGCCTTGTCGCTGGCTTCACGGGTCCGCTGAATTTCGGCCTGAGCCTCGTCGATCATTCTACTCAACCTAGGGTTCTTCCGACTGTTGCGAATACGGGCCTCTAGGCCTTGATATAGTGATTGCAGGCGGATTCCATCGATCATGTCCCCCTGCGAATCGGTTACTAGCACTAATACCTTAGAAAATTTGTTGATTTTCCGCAACTTGTCAATAATATCAACAGAGTGTCTCGAGACCCTTTTATCTAAACCACTGATATCATCCCGAACACAATCTCCTCACCAGTATGACCGACAGATTTCCCGGTCGAAATATGTGTCTTCCGCATTTCTTTTCTTAGGACTCGGAGTTTTTTTTCGAAGTCGCCATTTTTGTCTTCTGCGGAGCTCTCCGGCTCCCATTATGGTTCGCTCCTCGTGGACGGTTGGTCCTTTAAAGAATTGACATCCCAGGGCAGTCCTATGGTCCTCATCCTCTGAACTGTCCATCGACCTGATCGCGTTTATGGTGGTAGCATGCTTTGTAACCACGCTTGTAAAAAATCGCTCCCCCAGCAACTTTGGTGGCTTTCGCTCACGCAGTGGTCGCGTATTATGGGGTACACTCGGCTTTGGTGTTCATGCCAACGGACTACTAGTTATTCCAGGCTCCTTCAAAGGGGGAACTGGAATTCTCCAGTTAACTGGCTCTAGCGTTGAAGTTAGCTCCTCCAGTTTCTTGCGGGGAAAGGTTACACCATCCTGCACCTCCACTCCTGCAGACTTATTAATGTTTCGGCAGTTTTTGTTTGGTTCCTCAGTATACGAGAGAGTAATTGGACTGTTCTCATGTCCATCCTTTTTACGATATTTTCTTTGGAGCTAAAATAAAGTACTACTCCTCCGGTCTTAACTACGCTTTTGCCAACCAATGGGATCGGCTCTGTAGTGGTAGGGCTCGTCTTTTTCCTTATTGGGCTCTAGACTGACCTTAACCCATCCAAAGAACTGTCAATAACAATTGAGTTATTTACTGATCCCGCGATTTTGGTTGTCTGTCCAGCTTCGTTGCCGTTATTTTTTTCGAGTCCCTTGGACGATCTTGTGATTACTTTAACGTTGCTGGCTTCCTAGATTTATTGGGCTCTTCCACCTTCGGCCAATATGTAGCTGTTATCACGTTAAGATTGGTACGTCGCAGTGACTGGAGCTTCCCCTGGTCCGGAAATTTTTCACCTAAACATATTGAAATATCACACTTATGAATCACCTTTCGAAAACTCAATGTATCCGTATGATTTTTTCCCGAACAATTTAACCGATTTTAATCGATCTTGATTTCTCCGAAATTTATGATACCCTTTTTTGTGAGCGCTCAAAACCGGCACTTTATTCGGCGTGACTTTACTAGGTCCAGCACTGTTCTCTCTGTGGGCCACCAAAGGATGTTCGATTCGGTCATATGTGCCCATTGTTGTCTCATTGTCTGTTAATGTGTAATTCTGCATTACTTGAGCCGGGAACATCTTCTTGTTTTCATCTACGAAACATAACACATTTTTCCAAGACAATTTATCAGAGGACGCAAATCTAGTTAACCGTATGCCAAACCGTATTCGGCTTCCGGACAAAATGTGCTTTAAGTGGCGAACATCCCATTGACTGATTTACAGTTGTTGGAATACAAAACATTATCTCGTTGAGTGCCGTTTTGAGAGCCATTGGTTTTTGGAAAGAAGAAGCCATAAGGCGTTCACGTATTGTTCGATTTCATCACTCGACATGACCTGTTCCCCGATGGTTCCCACCGGTACAAATATCAACCGAACAAAATTTTTTGCGCAGAATTCACCGATGGATTTCGAGTTGAATCCCGAACTTGGTCTGTCCTGATTACCCTCGGTATTGCGTGGAAAGCAATATAGTTCTCGATCAATTCCTTATTAACCCCAGCCGTCGTTCTGGTAGTAATTCGAATTGAATTGATGGAAGATTAGAAAATTTATGATGTGTGTTTAAGTGTTATAATTTTTGTCTGGTTTTGCTCAGATTTATTATTGAAACATTCAGTTTGCGTTTCGTATTTCTCAGAGACTTAATTGGTCGTCTATTAGTTCCATCAAAAATTGTTGTCGCCTTAACGGCTGTCTTCTTCTTTGCCGGTCACCATCTTGTAAGCTATCTCCTTTTTTGATTTTAGAAATTCAATTGTGATTGCTACTTTTTGATTAATCTAAAATAATTTTCAGAAAACAAATCAAATAAATTTGCTATTTTGTATTATTTAAATTGCGTAGTACTACAAAAACGAACGCATACAAAAAAAGCCCGTTATTTTTTGACATTTTTAAAATACTTTTTTTTAACAAAAAAAACGTTCTCATAGATAAAAAGGCAAAGGGAGATAATAGTTACCAAGGTCCAATAGGAGTAGGGCAAAAAAAACAAGAATACTTTTCATTCCTATTATCGCTCAGTACACTGAAAGAAGGGAAAAAATTCGTGTTTGTGCGTATTGTTATCGCAGAGCAGGTATTACAAACTAACATTAAAATGAGTTCAAGAAGATATATTATATCAAAGCTCTTTTCGTTGTGAATTTCATCAGTTTTCGCATTCTCTAGGATAACTGATTTGAAATTTGTGCTTTTTGAGTCTAATATCAAAAGATTATATCAAGCGATTGGGTAGTAAGCGACAAAAAAACTTTGTGTAAGTCGTAAAAATTTAGTTCTACTCCAGAAAAACAAATTCTTAAAGCTCAATTTAGCATTTCCTTGGCAAGAATTTTTTGAATCTGCAAGAGTTTATTTTCCATTTTTTTCAATTGATTGTCGTTTTAGGACACAAATGTAGTAGATTATAATTATTTTACTAGTGCTCCAAATTTTTTTGTTTTCTCGCATCACTCGACAAAGAAATGGGCCCAATTTGTCAAATTCAAAAAAAAAAATTGCGCAATCAAAAGTTTCTGGGAATATGGTCGGACAGTTTTGCCCCAGACAACTTTGCCCGAGACAATTTTATTAAAGATTTTAAAAATAGCTGTTAAAATACAAGATTTTTGGCTAAAAATAAAGTTGATTAGTAGCAATTTGTAAGCCTCTTGGAACTCACGTCTGCTGCAAGTAGCATTTTTGCTTTTTTAGGTTTCAGGACGTCCAAATTTAAGTTCAACTTATTAAAATTGCTGCCCGATTTTCCGCAAACTGGCCCTTCGGCTTGTTGGCTTAACAAGTTTTGAGTGTCGATGTATCGAACTTCAATTTATGTTTCTCAAGGTTGAGGAGCTAGATTTGTCCGGAAACTTTCTTGAGGACCAAAGCTGTCGCTTCATAGCCCAGATGCTCACCCACAACGGCTTCATTTCCAGAGTCAACATTGGAGAAAACTGCATCCGTGACTCATTCGGAGCATTCTATAAGGTTTGCTTCGAATCAATTATAATGAGTAGTTCCTTTATCTTATGTAAAACAAAATTTTACATTTCCAGAATGAAGTTATGAGACCTAGAGATTGATCTTATCACAACAAAACTTCAAAGTTCCTGGAAAAATGACAAATTTTCTGAAAAGATTGTGAAATTTAAAACAAACATCCATGCATCAAATTGGTAAATATTTCAATAAAATGCTGAAAAACTCTTAAGCTACTCGTAAACTTCTTTTACTTTGCAAATGAATCCTTGCTTCTGAACTCTTAGGTGTTAATGGAGACGGGGACAAGTTTGAAACAACTGTATGTGAACAAGAACAAGATCAGTGATGCAGCCATTGGGAAAGTGGCCCCTGCTCTCTCCTCCAACCACTGTCTGGCAGTGCTGGATCTGTCTGGCAACAGTTTGATGAGCAGCCAGTCGGCTGTGGATCTGTTCAAAGCACTCAAGAGTAACTTCACGCTGATTTCGCTGGATTTGAGGTCAGTAAGTTTGTTTTGATAGTAAAGTTGCCAAATTGTGACCCAAAGCGTCAGCACCGCATCACTATTTTAGCACAATTCATTGAAAAAATCAATTGGTTGTAACTATTGTTTTTAAATGCCTGCAGGGCCTTAAATAACTAACAAAACTCACCAGTTTCCAGCTAAGTAGTTTTCCAGCTCTAGCAGGAGCGAATTTAGTGGGAAATCTCTGAAAATCAGAAGTTGGAACTATTTTTGAAATTCAGCCCGAAATATGATTTGTCATTTTTAGCTCACTCTTTTTGTGTGTAAGGCGGGCTTCAAAAAAGGTTTGATTTCAAATTGAGAGGAGTTACCTAGTCCAACTGTATGTTTAGTCGCAATTTGATCACGGGGCCGAACGTGGGTGTGTCGTTTGGTGTTCTGAACAAAAACAACTCCTCCCTCAAGTTCCTCTCTCTGGCAGGATGCAGACTCCACCCCTCCACTGTTGAAAGGATGCAGAAGTCACTTATCAGAACAGACATCGAATGTCTAGACTTATCCGACAACCATATCAAACAGGTGACATTATCGCTTGGCAGTCCTGAACATAGTTGCCCACCAATTCATTTTAAGCTTTTGTGTCACGTGTCATAAATGTAGTCAAAAATTATGCAATCATAAGTAATTTCAATCAAGGCAGGGAAGGATATCTGGGCTTGTTGCAAGAATAATTGCAACTTCAAAATCTTTCAAAAACTTTATAACTTTAGTCAACCTTTTTTAGGTCGATCAAATTGGTTTTGGAGTTTGTCTGAACCATACTAAATTCCATTTCGGAGTATTTTTTGAATGATTTTGACAATTTGCAAAAATCACATTGCTACACACGCTTTTCCCCAAAAATAACGTATTTCTGCCCAACTTGCCTTAGATTGGCGCTCTTAGAAAGTCTTCAGAGTTGGTCGGCTGAAAATTGGTGTCGTTAAACAGTACCGAAGAGGATCCGTGTACCAACATAGTCTATTCCTGAAGAAGATATGAACATCCACCTCCCCTCGGCTATCCCTAAATTGGAGTTTGGTGAAAATTATTTCAAATTTTTCTTGTGCACTATTTTTATCGTAAGAAAGATTTTGAATTCGGGTGTACGGGTCAAAAATTTCTGCTTTTTTGACATTTCAACTTGCGTTCAACTCCTAAGCCCTACTTTGCAAAGATTCGGTTTTGCAGGAATTAGTGAAGAAGTTTGCAGTAAATTTGACAAAAGAGAACTGTCACTTGAAGGCACTCTTCTTAGACCGCAACCACATAGACGACGAAGTGTACCACGCATTCGTGCGAGTACTCGGAGACCGTAAGTGTAAACCATTTTGAAATCCTTTTGGTTCTTATCATA
Source organism: Symsagittifera roscoffensis (assembly GCF_963678635.1). Lineage (NCBI taxonomy): Eukaryota > Metazoa > Xenacoelomorpha > Acoela > Convolutidae > Symsagittifera > Symsagittifera roscoffensis. Next base: position 43,501,901 of record NC_087065.1, read on the forward strand.
ATTAAATGGGCTCCTCGGCAAAGGGATTATGTTCATAAACAAGTAGTTTCAATCTTAGTGAATATATCATGTATGGAATAAACTGGGAGAGTTTTCTCAGAAATTGTCCAAAACAGCGCCAAACAGAAAGAACTACCATTTTTTAGATAACTTCATTTTGGACAATGAAGATCTAATTAACATAATATACAGCTGGGAAACTTTTTATAACATCTGAACAAGTTAATTTAAGCATTTTCTCCTTTTTTTCGTTTCATATGGAAGCTCGTACTTTTTGAGTTTTGGTCGATATAGATCAAAATCGGTGTTAGGAAATTAAGAAAACAATGTAATTGTTCCCCTCAGAGAAGTCTGAAAATGGACCAGAAGCTCACATGATTATCTCTCAGGCTAATGTTTAATGGTTGTAAGTGCCGTTTTTACAATCATCAGTAGTATAATAGCCTGAAAACAGCTTATTTCTATTATTAAGCTTATTATGATTAATTTTATGTCGCAAAGATTTTCGAACAAAAACTTTCTTGACGATTTTTCTGAATCACTCGCATCTTCTAATATAAAAGTAAAAAACTGACAAATTGATCCTCCGTTTTTCTTAGCAAAGCACCTGTCTGTGCTGAGTCTGGTTGGCTACAGGAACATGTTGGGATCCATCGCCACTCGGGACACCCTGGTCATCCGAGAGAGCAGACACATGTTCAGAGAGGTGATCAAGTGCATGGACAGTCGTGGCCTGGACCCGGTGTCTCTATTCGTTAGGAGTAGCGAGAAGAACAACATCGCCACTTCGGACAAGGCGCCCAATGAATGTAGAGAACTTTTATTTCAGCAAATGCTTTCGGGATTTTGAACTGTTTTCATTCCAGACTTTTTTCTGTCTGTACGTACCATTTTGTTTTTGGAGTCCTTTTTTCAACCGAGACAGCATCAAATCAACGAGTGTTTGCTTTTGCTAATAACTCGTCTGCTCTAAAAAATGAGCTGCTTGTGCTTTTTTTGCACGGTTCCGATCACGTCTCGATGAGACTGGAAGAAGGTTTGGCGAAAACAATTTTTTCGCTCAATTTTATGTCTCAATGAAACCCAGCAGGGTGTCACGTGGGGTCTCATATTAAATCCCTAGTGGCAGTTGTTCGGATTCCAAAAAAAAATCAAAAAAAATTTCCCAGTATTGTTTCAGTCTGTTTTGTTTTTTCCTATTTTTACAAAGCATAAATATTTGATTCATCTTTTTAAAAAACGTTTTCCGAAAATAAAAAAAAATCAAAAATTGAAAAATTTAGTTTTCAACTTGTGTTCCTTTTTTTTAGTTTTTCTCAGCAATAATAACTGTGGCCCGAATATTCTGTGCTACTGACTATCTTTGTTTATGAGTGAGTGGTTTTGTTTCAGATACAGCCGAAGCTATCCGTGAAAATCTGAAACGACTCTTCGTGAAGCTGCCCGACTACGTGGTAGAGAAATACCTGGCTAGCCTTGGTCTTGTGAATTTCATGCAGTCAGAAGTTAGCATGGGTTAGTTTATAGTCGTTGATCGTTAAAATTTATAATAATGATAAACATTTGAGAAATCTATTGTTATCATTTCATAGTTACTTCCAGGAACTGTACTGATATTTCTTTTTTTTGTTACATCCGGGTGTGATTATGAATATTAATCAACTGTGTTGTTTTGGGTAGATGCCAGATGTAAAAGTATGATCCATGGACTGGAGAATAAAC